>NW_015173131.1:750593-750980 GCF_001447785.1 Gekko japonicus
CCAGTCTCTCTCTCTCTCTGTCTCTCTCTCCCCCCTTCTCTCTCTTCCCCCCCGTCTCTGTCTTTCCCCCGTTCTCTGTCTCTCTCCCCCAAGAACATAACCTCGGAGGCCTGAAGGGGCGGCGCGAGAGCCGTTGCGCTTGGCCGCCCCCCTCCCGCTCCGTGGGACTTGCGAGGGACTCCGGCCGGCCCGGGAGGCAGGGAGAGAAGCTGCGCCGTTCTCCCGCCGCCTGCCCGCTGCCCTGTGTGACCGGCGGCGGCTCTCCATCGTAACCGGCTTCTCCGCCGGCCCCCCGTGTTTTAGCGTGGATTGCTCGGGAAGCCATCGATGCCTGCGCTGATCTCCCCCCCCCAGCGGCGGGGGGCCTCGCGTTCCCTGGACTGGCAA
>NW_015173131.1:751045-768112 GCF_001447785.1 Gekko japonicus
CCCCCCCCCAGCGGCGGGGGACCTCGTGTTCCCTGCGCATACGCAGGGGATGCTCTTCCAGTTTCGGGGGAAATAAACATCCCCCCGATTTTTTTTCCAGGTTTCTGATTTTTGTGCACACGTGGGGACCACCCCACGTGTGCCCAAAACTCTCCCTCCCCCCCAGGTCCCCCCCATGTGCTTATTTAGCTATCCGCACACCAGGGGGCGACTTGGATATTAGTATAAGGATGCATGGGGTAGAGAAAGTTGAGCTCTCTCTCTAGTTCCAGCTCCTGCCAACCTAGCAGTTCGAAAGCAAGAAACTGCAAGTAGATAAATAGGTACCACTTCGGCGGGAAGGTAACAGCGTTCTGTGCGCCTTGGTGTTGTCATGCCAGCCACATGACCACAGAAACGTCTTCGGACAGCCCTGGCTCTTCGGCTTTGAATCGGAGATGAGCACCGCAACCCTAGAGTCGGACTCGACTGGCTTTCGAGCAAGGGAACCTTTACCTTTAGAGAAAGTTGACAACGGTAATTTTTTCTTTGTCTCCCAAAATACTAGAAATTCAGGGCATCCAATGATGCTGATGGACAGTAGATTCAGGATGGGCAAATGAAAATACTTTATGCAGTGAACGATTAAAATGTGGAGTTTGCTGCCAGAAGATGCAGTGATGGCCACAAGCATAGATGGCTTTGGAAGGGGATTAGAGAGATTCATGGAGGATAGGTCTATCAGTGGCTACTAGCCATGGTGACTAAAGGGAACCTCCACGTTCAGAGGCAGTCAACCTCTGAATAGCAGGGCCAGGAGGCAACATCAGCGGAAGGCCTCGGCCTCTATGCACTGCCATTGGCTCTCCAGTGGAACTGGTTGGCCACTGTGTGAGACAGGATGCTGGATTAGATGGACCATTGCTTTTATATCCAGTGTCTATCCATCCAGATGACAGATGCTGTTCTATATAAACTGGCCATTGGCCTGCTGAAGTCACTATCATCTACTCCAGAGGTCATTTCGGGGGGGAACGCGGGGGAACACAGTTCCCCCAGGTGAGGTACGGGGGGCACATGACGAAGCCCCACCCCCTGCTTCCGGCCGCCCCGCTTCCGGCCCTCATTCAGCCAGGAGGAGGCAGGAGAAGAGGGAGGGTAAGTTGCTTCCTCCCTGCCTCTCCCCACCCCTGCCTGCCTGGGGCCAGGGAGGGCCTTCGCGGGGCTTCCTCGCACTCCCGCCGGCCAGGACCGTTGGGGGCGGGGTGTGTGGCTTTATAACACACTTCCGGTGATGGCAGGGGGTGTGGCCTCATGACACACTTCCGGTGATGTCAGGGGGTGTGGCATATGCTAATGAGTTATACTAATGAGTTCCCCTAGCTCTTTTTCTACGAAATGACCCCTGATTTACTCATACTGGCAGCAGCTCTTCAGATTCTCAGGGTCAAACTAGACACTACAGCATCCTCATGGCCTCCACAAAGATGCCACCACTGCTATTTTAGAGTCATTTTAAAATACCACGAGGGCCCAAGCCTTAGTGGGCTCACAGTGCTACACTCTTGTCCCTTCCACTATGCCTTTTCAAGTGCAAAAACAGTATGTGGGGGGGGGGGGGTTCCAGCCATTATGGCACAGGATAAGGTGTTTGTGAAGGGGGGGGCGACAGTGTAGCACTGTGAGCCTAATAAGGCTTGGGCCCTCGTGGTATTGAGCCCTCATGTTTGAGCTCACGGTGCCTGTGGGCAACATTTAAAACGGTGACAGTGTCCTGGTGGCAGCCACGAGGATGCCATCGTGTCTCGTTCAGCTCTCAGGCAGAGGTATTTCACATCACCATCTTCTTGATCCTTTTAACTGAAGGTGCCAGGGATTGAACCTGGAACCTTCTGAATACAAAGCAGATTCTCTACGACTGAGTCACATCCCCACACCACTGTGTAATAACACCGGGTTCTCCTGCTTGGTTCTAATAGATCGGGGGGGATGCCAGTGAACGTGCTTGGTAGATTTATCCAGTATCATCTTTTTTTTAAAACAATATATTTTTATTAAATTTCAACTTTAAAACATAATGACATACATATACAAAGTGGTGCATTAAGTACTTAACAGTTGTGAAGCTGACTTGTTACTGGACACTATAATAGAGGACAATTAGTTAACTACGTGGTTCGTAGCATAAATATACACAAGATATATTTATAAATTTCCAACTCTTAGTTTTTAGAACAATAGTGAGAAATAGGTGCAGTAATATGCATGCTTAAGCCATGTTTTATACCAATACATAAATAAATTTTACCACAGATGAAAAGTGTCTATTTCTTTTGGGATATCATCAAATTGTTGTAAATATTCCAATATCGGGAACCAGACTGCTATAAAAGAAGATTGTGTTGGAATCTTGTCAAGTCGCGTAAGGTTATCCGAGAGTTTAGCCATAATATACAAATCCCACAACTTCTTGTGCCAAAGCGAAATTGTAGGTGTCATTGTTGTTTTCCAGTGGGTTGCAATGACAGTTTTGGCTGCAAATAGCAGAATGGAGACCCTCTCCACCACTGAAGGAGCAGAGTCCTGAGCTACCCAACTGTTCAAAAATAAGTTTTCCGGCATGGGTGTTATGTCTAAATAATCAATGCTTTTGATTTGTGTTAAAATGCTTTCCCAAAACGGGAGAATTTTTGGGCAAGTTACCCAACAATGTATGTAGGTGCCTTTGATGCCGCAATTTTTCCAGCATTTTGGGTCGTAGGAGTGCGTCATTTGTGACAATTTACTGGGTGTGAGGTACCAGTGTGCAAGAATTTTGAATGATTGTAACTTCATTGAGGAGATTTTAGTTTTAAATGGTGGTGTATTCCATATGTTGTGCCATGTACAATTTGATAGTTGTATGTTACAGTCCCTGTGCCAGAATGATTGGTATGTTGGTGGATTAGTGTTATCAACTGAAGCCAAAGCTTTATAAGATTTGGAAATTAGACCTTTTACTGATGTTTTGGCTGCCCTAATAGCATTTTCAAAAGAGGTAATTGGTTGTTTTACCAGAGATTCAAGGTTGAGTTGTTTGGTAAGGTTGGTGATTTGAAAATATTGAAACCATGGTATTTTGCTTTTGATTATTGTTTCTAGGTTGGTTTATCCAGTATCATCTTGAGCCTGAGAAGGTCATACTCCCTGTAGCTGTTTGTGATCTCCAGCTTGGATGCGTGTGCCTTGTGCGCCTGGTGCTGTCTCTTGCTACAGCATTTGTGCGCCTGGTGCTGTCTCTTGCTACAGCATTTGTGCGCCTGGTGCTGTCTCTTGAACTTATTTATTTTCTTTAGATTTATATCCCACCCTTCCCGCGAGTGGACTCAGGGTGGGTTACAACAATAAATTACAATCAATAAGCGATTAAAAGTAGATATTAAGCAAAAAAACCCCAGTTAAAGGATGGGCATAGCAGCATGGTGATATAGCTCTTTTTTTGTAGAAAAAAACCCAGCAGGAACTCATTAGCATAATAGGCCATACCCAACAGCAGTAACGCATTAGCATATTAGGCCACACCCATGACAGCACAGCTCATTAGCATATTAGGCCACACCCCCGTGTTGCCAGAAGTGTGGTCATCCAGCCACACCCACCTTTTGCTTCTTATTCTGTTTACCTTGTTTGTTTTGCACATGCAGAAGGGGGAAAGTTTGATCTGTCAGCCTCTGAGAGTAAAATGCCCATGATCATGGCTCTGGGCCCTCAGATCTACAGGACCTCTTCTTTTCCTATGCCCTACTATAACAGCTTTACTCATCTGAGCAGGGCCATATAGGGGTGTCAGCCTGTAAGTGGGCAAGATCAACACACACATGTCCCGCCTGAGGAGGTCAAGGGGCTCCCAAATTTCTGGCATTCTGCATATTATGTAAAACCGAACTGTGAGGGTTGCCAACTCTGGGTAGGGAAATTTCTGGAAATTTGGGGTTGGAGCCTGGGCACAGTGAGGTATAATGCCATAGACCCCACCCTCCAAAGCAGCCACTTTCTCCAGGGAAATTGATCTCTGTAGTCTGGAGATCAGTGTAACTCTGGGAAACCTCCAGCCCCCACCTGGAAGTCGGTAACTTTAGCAGCAATAAGGGCTATATCACAAGAGAATGATTCAGGAAGGTACTTTAATAAAGGAAATGGACTTTTGTGGGGGGGAAGCCACAGCCAAAATCACTTGAAAGAAATGTCAACAGTACGGCAATACTGAGATACACAAATCGATCGAGATCAATAAAAAGCAATAGTGTTAGGGGGGAAAAAGTGTTGTTTTTTTTAAAATGTCAGTTTGGCCCCATAAAATCTCTGCTCATTTTAGCTGCCTCTGAAGCAAACAAAGGAACGTGGAGGACTTTACCTTCTACTAGGGACTGGTTTCTTAGAACACCCAAGTACACATACAGGCGATTTGAAGGGCATTCTGGGCAAGCCCTTTCAGAGGGCTATGCAAAGGGTACGACTTGAGAAACAACGCAGTGCTACAGGCACTGACACAACTTTCACAGGTTTGCAGCAGGGACCCTCAAGTGGGGGAGGCGGCCGGCACACCTGCATGCTGGATCACAGCCACCGGCTGAAACTCAAACCTGCTAAGCTGCTCCATGAGGGGCTTGGGTTCCCTCAGCCTCTGCATTAACGGGGAGGGGGGCACGCAGATCCCTTGTGTTCCCCCCACTTGGCATCATTTGAAACCATCTGGGATGCACTGTGTGCCTGAAGCCGCTTTGGCGCCTCTCGTCACCGCCTCGTCTCTTTCACACGTACACCTCTGCGGCTGGAGACCCCCCCCACCTAAAAAAAAGAAAGCTGCAATTAAGCAAAGCTCCCCTCCTCCCTGCTATTTCCTTTGCCGTTTATTGTGTGGTATTCAGCATGTGGGGGGTGATGGAGATTTGTTTTATGGTGGGGATTTGTTTACCAGTGGGGGAGGCATCGTAGAGTAAGGTTTATGCCCGCTATGATTCTTTGCAGCTGCAGATGTCTGAAACAAGGGGCATCCATTTGTACAGGGGCTTGCAGGGGAAAAAGGGGGCCATTGTTTTGAAATGCGGATCATATAGCAATGCAAATGCAATCAGGGGACAGGGAGCTGGAAAACTAGGATCTGGGCCAAAGCCAAGGCAGCCAGAAGGCACTCTGAGCTAAAACTGGGCAGAGACTGTCGTCTTAGTTGAGCCTAAAGCAGCAAGACTGACTTGATCTCAATTTTGGTCTCAAACCGCTGGCACCAAGTCGAATTTTTGCACCTGGGGGTGGCCTCCACGTACTGGAGTCAACAGTCGAAAAACGTTAACACTGCCCTCTTCAAATATGAGTCATGAAGCTGCAGAGAATACCAAAAGGGAGAGCAAGCCTAAGCAGGTCTACTCAGGAGTAAGCACTATTTTATTAAGCAGTTGTTTCCAGGACAGAGTTCTTAGGACTTCTGCCTAAGCATTCTTATGCCAGTATGGGTAGTCTTGCAATGATATATTGAGGATTCTGACTTCTCCCTCTTTGCTTACATCAATATAACAAATTTAGGCACAAGATCTTACATGCAGGAACATGGTGGTGTGTAGGAAATGATGTTAGCATCTTAATGGAAATCTATTATATATCACTGCATTCCTATTACATTTTTATCCCACTCTTCTTCTGGTTAGGGTGTGTGCGTGTGTGTGAGAGAGAGACTGGCCCAAGGTCACCCAGCAAGCTTCTATAGCAGACTGTGGATCTGAACCTGGCTCTCCTAGATCCTAGTGCCAGTACCTCTTGCTGTCTCATAGGTCCCCATTAAGAAGGAATCTTGTCATCTGTGTTTATTATCTCTGAAAGCACAAGAGTAATGCCCTTGCAGAACCTCAGGAGACACAGTTTTGTATCATATACACAAGCAGCAGAACCACAAAAAACTACCCCAAGACTAGCTATGCAAAATATACACTACAAATAAATACGTAAGTGCCCTTAAGTCACAACCCACTTACAATAACCCCAGCATGGGGCTATCAAAGCAAGTGAGAAGCAGAGGCGATTTGCCATTGTCTCCCATTGCCCTGTTTGCCATGGTGTTCTCCCAACCTAGTACTGACCCTGCTTAGCTTCCAAGATCTGATGAGACTGGGTTATACCATACTGCCTTTCCTCCCCACACTACAGAGAGCATCTCCCAAAACAGAGCCTTTACACCACAGCCCTCTCCCACATGAGGCCTATGCTCCACCATGGGCAGATGTGGTAACGGGCCCTCTAAAGTTAGGGCCGCCAATAATCCTCCCTGAGTACATTTGACAGAGTTGAATAACAAAGGCCATTGCAAATTCTATAACGAAGGATAGGATGGCAAACCACATCAGTATGAGGACACACTACTGACTGGTTTGCACCGATATGACCTCAGGGCAGCACTTTATGTATTTGGCTAATTTATAAAACTGCCTTTCTGCCCACTATGGATACCCAAAGCAGTCAACAATACAGAAAATCAATAACACCACAATAAAATTCCTTAAAAAACACAAAGCAGCAGCCATATGTACTAAGAACTGAGGAGCAAGAAGTAATCAGGAAACAAAATTTCTCATGCTGCCCAGAATAGAGATGTCTTTGGTCTTTTCCAGAAGGCCTGAAGAGATATTATTGTCTTACCTGTAATAAACTAAAGGTAACTGCTGACAACACTCTCCTTTGGTTGCCCATCAAGCTAACCTCAAACAAGGTAGGTTCCTTCAGGAAGAACCCATCCATTGATCTCAAGCAGGTTGATACAAGTAGAGGTGTTTTTTTGACCCAAACTGTTTAGGGCCTTAAAGGTCAGAAACTGTATCTTGAACTGAACCTAGAAATACACCAGAAAACCATGTATTTGGAAATAAGAAGCCAATGCTGGATCAGGCCAATGGCCCATCCAGTCCAACACTCTGTCACACAGTGGCCAAAAATACCAGGTGCCATCAGGAGGTCCAGCAGTGGGGCCAGGACACTAGAAGCCCTCCCACTGTTGCCCCCCCCCAAGCACCAAGAATACAGAGCATCACCTGCCCCAGCCTGTGAGTTCCTATCTATACCTTGTGGCTAATAGCCACTGATGGACCTCTGCTCCATATGTTTGTCCAAATCCCTCTTGAAGTCGTCCATGCTTGTAGCCACCACCACCTCCTGTGGCAGTGAATTCCATGTGTTAATCACTCTTTGGGTGAAGAAATACTTCATTTTATCCGTTCTAACCTGATTGCTCAGCAATTTCATTGAGTGCCCACGAGTTTTTGTACTGTGAGAAAGGGAGAAGAGTACTTCTTTCTCAACCTGCTCTATCCCATGCATAATCTTATAGACCTCCATCATGTCACCCCGCAGCCGTCGTTTCTCCAAGCTAAAGAGCCCCAAGCGATTTAACCTTTCTTCACAGGAAAAGTGTTCCAACCCTTTTATCATTCTATCCCTTTTATCATGCACTGGCTTTATATATTTATTGTGGTGAGTCCCAGTTACAACTCCAGCAACTGCATTTTGAACCTGCTGAAGTTTCTGGGCTGTCATCAAGGGCAGACCCATGTAGACAGTGTTACAGTAGTATTGTCTAGATGTTATAAAGGCTTCTGCATGAGAGTGGTCAGGTCAGCTTTTCCTACGAATGTCCACAGCTAGAGAACAGCCAGCTGATAAATGACATCCCTTGCAACTTCAGTCACCTGTCTATCCAAGCAGAGTAAAATGTCCAGGAGCACACTCAAACTGTGAACCTTATCCTTCAGAGGAAGCAAAACCACATCCAGAACAGGATGAACACCTATTCCTCCATCAACTTTATTCCCAGCCTTCAGCACTTCCTTCTAGTCTGGATTGTTTCCATATATCCAATGTACTCACTCAGTCCTTCACTGCTTTGAAACAGCAGTCTACTATTTTCATCACCTTCCTGGACTTTGATGGAGAGGGGAGAGAGCAAGATCTCTGAATGTCAACAGCATACTGATGGTAATTTGCCCAAATCATGGGATCACATAGCTGGAAGGGGCTTTAGCCATCTAGTCCAACCCCCTGCTCAATGCAGGATCAGCCTAAAGCACCCCTGACAAGTGTTTGTCCAGCTGCTGAATGATATCTCCCATCAGCTTCATACACTTGTTAAACTGCACTGGGGTGGGGACAAGATGGATCCTTGAGATACCCAGTAAACTACAGGTCACTGAACAGAATGGAAATCCTCCAACAACACCTTCCAGAACCTGTCCTCCACAAAAGATTAAAAACAAGTGTAGTAATAATAATAATAATACTTTCCATTTATTAATCGCTTTCCCCAGTGGGCTCAAAGTGATGTACAGTTACTCCATATATAGACAAGGGACTAACAATGTTCGTAGGGGATAGGGAAGACAACATATATTCACTTTAATTGCACGCGCCGTCACTGCCCGGTGTAGACGTCTTCTGGCGTTGGGTAGTACCACACCACCCAAGCCCATTCCTGCCAGGCAATCTAGAAGGGATCACGGTTGATGTTCTAGCAGAGTCCAAAAGAACCAACAGAGAGAGACACACTTCCTTCCAAGCAGACCAATGTCAATCACCTATCAGGGCAACCAAGGTGTTTTTTGCACCAGGACCAGGCCAGACTCCAGACAGAATGGGATAAATGGTTTCATCCAAGAAGACCTGGAGTTGCTTAGCCACCGTCACCACTTTCCAAAACTTTCCCCAGGAATGATAAATTTGAGACTGATTGTGTCGAAATCCATGATGGTATATTTCAATAAAGGTCTGACAATGTCCTATTTTAAAGCCAGAGCTATATAGACAATATGCTGTGGACCAGGCCTCCTGTAGCAGGTTTTTACGAGCCATGGTCGAAACAGATTGTGGAGACAAGGAGCAGGTTTTTCATCTTCAAATACTGTCTACCAGCTTCAGGTTGCACCCTAGTGAGTCATTTCTTTGCTGCTGGCTCAACTGAAAATTTCGGGGGGGAGTCTCCAGTTTTCGCCTCCTCTTGCCAATAGTAGCCAGTGATTGACTGGGCTTTACTGTGTTTGGCTGCAAGCACAAAACCAGTGAGCAGATGCTATGGCTTGCTTTGCCTGGCCCACTGCCCTCACTAAGCTCTGGTACCTAGATCGATATGGATAGCGGTATTACTCTGTCTGTAGCAGCGGAAAGGAGCAAGAGTCCAGTGGCACTTTAAAGACTAACAAAATATGTGGCAGGGTAGGAACTTTCGTGAATCACTACTCTCTTTTTCAGATACCTGAAGTGAGCAGTGAGTCTGTAAGGTGCCACTGTACTCTTGCTCTTTTCTAGTCCTCTGTTGTTGTTGTTCAGTCGCACAGTCGAGTCCGACTCTTCGTGACCCCATGGACCAGCTCCCACCAGGCCTTCCGGTCTTCAGCCGTCCTCTGAAGTTTGCTCAACTTCATGTTCGTTGCATCTATGACACTGTCCAACCATCTCATCCTTTGCCGTCCCCGTCTTCTTTGACCTTCAGTCTTTCCCAGCATCAGGGTCTTCTCCAGTGAGTGCTCCCTTCTCATTTGGTGGCCAAAGTATTTGAGCTTCATTTTCATTATCTGGCCTTCCAGGGAACAGTCAGGGTTGATTTCTTTTAGGATTGACTGATTTGTTCTTCTTGCAGTCCAAGGGACTCTCAAGAGTCTTCTCCAGCACCATAGTTCAAAAGAATCTATTACTTGCCCTCTGCTCTTCCTCAGTAGCATATTGGACACCTTCCGACCTGAGGGGCTCATCTTCCGGCGTCATATCTTTTAGCCTTTTGATACTGTCCATGGGGTTTTCTTGGCAAACATACTGGAGTGGGTTGCCATTGCCTTCTCCAGGGGATCACTCTTGGTCTGAGTTCTCTGCTGTGGCCTGTCCATCTTGGGTGGCCCTTCACGGCATAGCCCACAGCTTCATTGTATCTAGTTTTAATCTACTACCTTGAAAAGATCCTTAAGTATTCCACATAGAACATTATTCCGTAAGTGTTTAATAACTAGATTTAAGTCCAGTAGCACCTTAGAGACCAACAAGTTGTTTGGGGTATAAGCTTTCGAGAGTCAATGCTCTGTTCCTCAGATATGTATCTGACCAAGGGAGCTGTGGCTCTCAAAAGGTTACACTTAGAAAATCTTGTTGGTCTCTGAGATGCCACTGGAACTCGAATCTAGCTGTTCAACTGCAGACCAACAAGGCTACCCTCTGAAATAGCGTTGCCAGGTCTGGGTTGGAAAATAGCTGGAGACTTTGGGGGTGGATCCAGGAGAGGGTGGGGGTTTGGGGAGGGGAGGGGCCTCAGCATGGTACAATGCCATAGAGTCCCCCCTTCAAAGCAGCCATTTTCTCCAGGGGAGCTGATCTCTGTCAGCTGGAGATCAGTTGTAAAAGTGGGAGATCTCCAGGCCCCACCTGGAGGCTGGCAACCCTACTCTGAAAACTATAGTTTGATAACAGATTTTGCAAGGCTGACTTTTGACATCCATCTTGTAAGATGCTCCTATTCAGCTTATTTTTACGGATTTATTTTATTAAAACATTTCTGCCCCACCATCGATGGAGCTCAAGGTGGTTAGCACTCGGGGCAGTTGCCCTCCCCACCCTACCCTTCTGTCAGGCTCCTCCTGAAATGATGCCGCGCTTTGCCTTTCTAGGGTCTGCTCAGAAGGCCCCCAAATACTTGTCGACTAGGGTGAGAACACCAATCCGAGCACATGGACCGGACCTACAGCACCCAGCCGTGCTCCACTGGGCAGAGAAAGTCCCAGACCTCGGTGAGTCTGCAACGTGACTTTCTCAGGCGGGCCTAGCCCCGGGCGGTCTCCGGCTCGAGTAATAGCAAAAGCGAAACTGGCTGGGAGGCGGCAAAGAGCAGCTGCCGCTACGGCGAAAAGGAGAAGTTTGGGGTGGAAAGAGGAGGAGGAGGGGGGATTCCAGCCTGCCCCAGGCCCTGATTGGCCGACACGTTCTTCCCCTCAGGGGAAGGCAGGGGGGAATGCGTTGGCCCTCTCAGCATAAAGCAGCATGAGGGGAGTAGCAGAGCGGGCCAGGGGCACAGGTTGGTGGCAAGGGCTGAAAGCTGGCATGGCGGGGAGGGCGCCTACACGCCCAGCCTCAACCGACCCGTTGGGCGGCCGGTGCGCTTGGCCCACGGCAAGGAAACTGCGGGAGCAGCCAGGGTACTTCTTGGCTCTGCCCTGAGAGAGGCTCAGATGGGAGCGGGGGGTGCTCCTTCCAGGGACTGGCGGCAGGTGAGAGACAGGAGTGTTGTCTGGGCTTCTGGAACGGGCGAGGAACACGAGGCTGCTGGGAGCATCGCTCCCGCCTCTGGGTTAGGTTCAACCGCCGGGGATGAGTGCCAGGGAGCGCCCCTTGGAGTAGCTGCAGTCTATCAAACCAGAATGCAAGCTGGTAATAGATAGGGGCTGATAATGGGGGGGGGGTGTTACAAAGGAGCAGCTGGGAGCGCTGGAGGCAGCTTGTGGAGGGAAGAAATGAAATCAGTGGACACAGCGGGAGAAACCAAGTGGTATGTACTACACCTCTTTGCTAAAGTACTCCCTCTGTTTCTACCTGGTCTCCCGGGCTTTCAAGGCTGACAGGCAAAAATGCAACAGGTGCAGCTTTCCCTCTAACCTTGCATCTTGTCGGTCTCTCTAGCAAAGCGCCTTCAGCCGATGGTGAGGACAGACGAAGTGTCCCCAAAGCTTTGGTATGAGCAGAAAGCAAACATGGAAGTCGGTGCAGTTGCCCTCCGATTCCTTTCGCTTCTCCATATGAGAAAATACTTCCTTTTTCATTCCTCCGTGGTGGGGGGGAGAGATGGAAAGCAAGATCACGTCTTCTGCTTGAAACTAAAAAGTCCCAGCTCTAATCTTGCTTCTGTGGTGGATTTACTGGGAGGGGGCTATAAAATGGGTATAACTATAGTAGTAGATTTGGAGAGCAGATTAATAAGGTAAGGAAATATTGTCTCCCCCCCATGGAATTATTAGCAGGAAGTGTGCTGGTCAAATCGGAGGTTTCTGCAGGAGCTGAAGGCAACAAACCCTTCTGAAGAGGTCCCCCCCCCCTCTACACATCCCTTCTGTACTTTACTGCCCCTTCAAAAAGAAAAATGTCCCACTTTTGTGGATGGAGGCTTTGTATTTAAAAGCCATATAGCAAGATCAACCTTTTGTTTTCACTTCTGTATCTCTGCATGAGGCTGTGCTCTCTTCTTTAACTTCACCTGTTGGACACCTGCTGGGTAAGGCACAAAGACAGACTAGAGAGGTTTGGCTTTATTAAGGCTACAAAACAGGACATAACTTTTCTAGAAGTTTGAACACATTGGGGCTTTCAAGTCGTTGTGTATAGAATGGAGGGGGGGATACAAGGACTGTGGATGCTTCCCATGTTTCCCTCCCTCCAGCTGGCTTTTCTGATCCTGGCAATGTTTGTTCTTGGTGGTGCTGGACACCTGTAGCCATCCACCAGCCTCAGTGGGTCCAGCCTTTTAAGTTAGGTCTACGTATTTCTGTGTGTCTTGTTGCCATTTAAGACCCAGAGTAAAGCCATCACAAAGGGATGATTACTCAGTGTTGATGCAAGCTGCAGTTCATGGGTTGAATTTTGACTCCTTGAACTAGAATTCACAGTGGTGAGATTCAGGCATATCAAAATCACACAAATGCATCAAAATGAGAGCGGAGCTGTGGGTTAATGAACAGCGGCTACCAATGGGAACCTGCTGGTCATGATCCGGGGAGGCATGTGCATAGCCTATGTCTCTCTCACAAAGCAGTTCAGAGATCTGGCATGTGAGCTTTTAAAAAGAGGAAATAGATAACACTTCCTCTCTCTTTCTCTATTTTTAAAAATTCATGCAGAATCCCCCAAACTGCCTTTTGATCTTGTGGGAGTTTATAGAGATTGTGCAGGAGCCCCTTCTGAAATGGAAATTCTGGGTAGGGTGGACAGTTCTGGATGGGTGGGGGCTTGGACCAAGTCCCTTGTTCTTTGACTCCTCCACTACTTACTGCCCAATCCTGTGCACATTTTCTGGGAATTAAGTGTCATGGAACTCAGTAGTAATTATTCCCAAGTAAGTGTGCATAAGCTTGCAGCCTCTGTGTTGTTAGCTACCTCAGCACCTGACAGAAGCCACAGTTTCCACACAGTAGGAAGCAGGAAGAAAAGCTGTAGTACTCCTTATGCTTCTTAGAAGGGGTGGGGTGACTGATAACACCTCTCCTAGAGCTGCGTGGGCACCATCATATTAATCGCACATGCCTGTGGTGCTGATAATGCAAAGTGGCTGAGCATTAGTGTGCAGCTGCTGTACAAGGGACTGGCCAGCATATTTCCATGTGCACAGGCAGCCTCAATATATAACAGTGATGATTCACCATGTTGAAAGCGCCTGCCTTCTTCAGATTTTGCTAGCTGGGGGGGGGGTACCTTAAAGCACATGGCAGGAGCAAAGTGAGATGCAGCATGGGGCTCAATGGGAGGAGAGGGATTAACCTCCCCCAGAAGAGAGTTGATGTTCTGATCTCTCCTCTCTCCTCATAAGTGGCACATACAACGTTAATCCACCAGGTTGTGTGTGGACCACAAGGCCGTATATTGTGTGCCACGGTAGTATGTCATCTTCTCCAGTTCCCACCCTTCCCACCAAAAAATAATGGACAAATCTATGGGACAGTCTCTGCTAAATCTTTCCTGAAGGGGATCTGCCAATATCTGTACAGGATCTACATATTGCTTGTAAATCTTTACTTGGTAATGAAGCTGTACTGTTTTTGGCCCAATAAATTTAGATTTTGAGCCTGGCAAGTTTCCAGGTCTTGGCCTGCTATAGAGGTTTCCCCTGGGACCTGAGCAGAATGTGGGTGGATGGGGACACTTACCATGACTGCATTACCTTAAAAAAGAGAGAGGACCTTGTGATAAGTATTTGCTGCCCTCCTATTAATATGAAAGAAATTGCTAAGGCCTGTAAGGTCATCCATAATGTATGGTGTTTGAGGCAGTGAAACCTCAGACACGGAGGAATTTCAGACAGGCGATATATTCCGGAAGAGGAACGGTTCCCAAACGGTTTCTGGTCTGTCATTTCAGACAGAACCGTTTGAGAACCGGTTCCCTTCCGGAATATATTTGTCATTTCATACACAATCGCTTCTGTCCCATTTAGGAAACGGGGCTGAAGCGTTTTACCTGTCACTTCCAAGTACTCCTCAGTTTCCTCTCCCGGTTCCGATGCACTTTTTCCCGCCGTTTTTCCCCCGCGTAAGCGATCTCCGGCTTTTGGTATACTGCTATAGCGCTATAGCGCTCTAAAGCGAACGTTAAAAAAAAAAGGCCAGAGATTGCCCGCACAGGCGAAAAGCGGCGGGGTAAAAGCGGAAAAAAGCGGTGCAGTCTGAAATGGCAAACTGCTTCAGATCCAGCTCTTTACTGGAAGGGGAAAGCCATGTGTGAAATGGCAGCCCTATACCAGTTCACTTCAAAACGGATCATTACCGGCTTAAAACCGGGTGAAACTGGGTAATGTGAAATTGTCTGAGTGGGAATGGAATGTGCATGAACATTCTAGATTCTTTAGGAACAGAGTTGCTGGAACGTTTGCCATTCAGCTTCTGTACATGAAGAAAAAAGGTGTCCATTGGCTAGGACTGAAAACCGTGTGTAGGCCTTAAGGAAAAGAGTTGCTCTGTGAGGACTGGGTAAGAGATCCTAGATGGCAGGAGAGTTGAAGGGCAGGAAAGTGGCTTAAGGAAAGGTACAGACTAGGCAACTTAAAGCTGAAAGAGTGGGAGGCTTAAGGAAGATAAGGAGCCTTGATGGGCAGAAGAGACAGCGAGCAAAAAAGGAAGTGAGCAGGCAGGGCCCAGGCCTGGGGCATAGGATCACTCAGTATAAAGTCTTGGGAATTCTGTCAGTTTTTACTTATATTGTTTGTGGAGCATTTTTGTGACTTAATCCCTAAAGAGGACTGAAGAAGTGGATGGTGGGGTGGGAAGTGGAATTTCACATGTTGGTTGAAATTATCCCTTGACTTCTGACTTCTGGAATTCTAGTACATTCTCAATAGACCAGTTCCATCCCATTCTTATTAGCTCACAGTTACAAGGAGACATCACCATTGGACGATGGACAAATGCTACTAATTTATTTATATTTATATACCGCTCCTTTCCTCTTGGATCAAGGTGGCACACAGTAATAATTAAAAGTTGAAGTGTGTTAGCTCATGGAAAGGAACAATTTCCTTCTGACAATGGGTATTTAAATGAATATTTAGGGTTGCCCTTTGGCCCCTGACCCATTCGGACCTATTTATCTCTCTGGAAGGAGTGTGGATGGATGGTGAGTTTAGCCACCATTCTAGTCAGAGAGCAGTTCATGTATGGAAGTTATCGATATATTTTTTTTACCTCAGGAAGTGGTGGTGGCCATGTTTGCCTCTTACTGTTAATGTGGGGAGCAAGAAGCACTGCAGGTGACAATAGGAAGGTGGGATTCAGTTAATTTTCCACCTCAGCCCCCTCCCTGAATTTTGTGTTTTAGGTTGTTAAGGTTTATCATAAACCAACGAGCCCATGACTGGGAAATGATCACTCTCGATCATGAAGTGTAGCTCTGCTTTTAAAAGTTTGCACGAGTTAGAACACAGTAAAAAGAGTGGAGGGAGGGGAAGACTTGAAACAACTCTGGGGGAGGGACAACTCTTGGGGAGGGATACCATCTGACAAAGGTTAGTACTAATTTTTTGTATAAGCAACTGCATCCGTAGGTAAGACAGTCTAGGTCTCTTGTATAGTACTGTGTGGGAAGACATATTTTGGGAGTTATTTTAATGGCTGGTTTTGTTTTGCTGTTTTATACATGTGTAGTGCATGGGTGTGTGTTTTAACTGTTAACCCACCCTTCTCTTTCAAGAACAGATTAGGTTTTTTAAAAAATCCACATTAAAAACTGCTTCTAAACAAGATCTCTTCTCCCCTCCCGTCCCCCTTGAGACTCACCCTATGGGAGTTCTTTCCTTCCCTGTTCTCTGGTTAATACAATACACACATCTGCTCTGCAAAGGAAAGGGTTACAAGGAAGTCGAATAACCATAAAAGATTTGAAATTTGACCCTCTCGGATCCACCTCCTGGGTGGCTGGAGTTTCAGCCTGGCTGCACCCCATGGGCATAATAGCTGTGAGGAGTTGGGTGGCAACAAGCAGCAGGAAGATTAAGGGGACAGAAGAGAGCTTCCCACTTCTCGTCTCCTGGGAGCGCCAAGGATCTTGAAAGGAGGTGTGTGTGTGTGTGGGGGGCAACTGTCTGTGCCTGGTGGCAGTGGAGAAAACTGTTCAGCGTTTGTTGGGCAGAGTTGCCAGCAGCCTGTTGTCACAAGAGAGGTTTAAACATTTCCAACTTCTGTAATTCAAAGAGGGAAACCTATAGCAATTGGAAGGTAGGTTGTGTTCACAAATGGTTGTCTTCCATCTGTCTGTATGGCCATTGGCAGCCGTCATAAGCAATGCAGACTAAGAGGCTTCCTTCCTGCCCTTCCAGACGGAAGCTTCTCGGTTCACGGATGCTGCTGGTCCCTTTCAAAGTAGGTGTGATAGAAAAGCTAGTAACTGGAGTGCCAAACCACAAGGCCAGCTCTACACTGAGGGAAAGTGAAGTGGTGTCCTTTAGGGCGGTGGCAGCCTCCCCCATCATCTTGTTGCCCTGTTGTAAGCCCCCCCCCCAATAGCTAATGTTCCTTTCCCTGAGCACCTTTAAAGGCAGTACAGCAGTGCAGTTTGGGAAGACCCATTGGGCATGCATAGTTTTCCAGGTTGTCTTTTGATACTTGAGGGGGGCTGCTCCAGCTTTTGGGTAGGAATGGGGATGATGAGGAGTGGGGGGTAGTTAGCTAGTTGGGGGGGGGGAGGAACAAGAGGTGATGGTAGCAAAGTACCCTGATATTTAATTTATTGAAATATTTTTTATCCTGGTTTTCTAGGTGATTTCCAACATGACTCATGGCCATTTGAATAGTAAAAACAACAACAAACCATCTAAAACACAATCCAAAGCCATAGCACAGA
>NW_015173131.1:768145-820908 GCF_001447785.1 Gekko japonicus
GTGTGTGTTTCAACTAGAAGTGTTACCTGGGGCTGCACCTCACCCCACCCGTGTCACCACTTGCTTCTGCCCAGGAGCTGTGCTGTGTGAGTTGCCTGACCCTCTGGGAGGAATAAACACAGCTTCCAGGTGAGTGGCTGCTACATAAGCCTACCTGATTTTAAAAATGCCCTCAGTCTCACTCATCAGCCTGTTGTCCAAATAAGTACATCTTGGCAGGTAATGCTGGGCGGCAATTCAGTGACTCCCAACCCCTTGTTTTGTCTAGGGGAAGATGCGCCTCCTGTTCTCTACTGAGGAGATACATGCAGAAGGATTTATTAACTGTGGCTGGGCTTTCTCTTTCTACAGGGCCTGAGCCATCCTTGTTCTACTCTGCTGTGCAGAAGATCTCACTGTTCTTGGGACTGACCTCACGGGCTCATACTGGCAAGTTCCTTACGGTCACGCATCGTGTTAACAGTGCTCAGCTTGCTCTCTTCAAGGATGAAACTCCACCTTCTGTAGTTAAGGCTTCATCCCCACCCTGGCTTCTGACCTCCTGCTGTGATGGCGAGATAGCGGGCAACGGAATCCCAAAAGCAGCTGTTCTTTTCTTAGCATTCCAGCTGCGCTTGGATTTCGTTTCCTGCTCTCCTGCTCTGCTCTCCAGGGTGTTGTTTGCTGCTCTTCTTTGCCTTAAGGCACAGAAAGGGAGTTGGGGAGGTAGGGGGGAATGGATTTTGGTAGGAAGTATCAGTTTGATTGTCTGGGGTATGGGACCTAGAGACTTGTTCTTTGAAAAACCAAGATCCTAGATATTCTTCATATGCGGTACAATTATTTGCTAGACCAGTGTTCTGCAAAAGGATTATGATGGAGGGAGGGATTTCCTAAACCTGATAGCCATTGAGGCGGAGCCAGTGTGGTTATTGTGGTTAGAGTGTCAGACGAGGATGTAGGAGACCCAGGATGGAATTCCTGCTCTGCCACAGAATTTTGCTAGATGACCTTGGGCCGGTCACACCCTCTCAGCTTAACCTACCTCACAGGGCTGTTTTGAGGATAAAATGGAGGAGAAAAGAACAAAGTAGTTTTAGGTTCCCTTCAGGGAGAAAAATGGGGTATAAATGAAGTAAATAGGAGGAGAAGAAGAGATTGGATTTACACCTCACCCTTCACTACCCGAAGGAGTCTCAGAGCGGCTTACAATCCCTTTCCCTTCCCTTCCCCACAACAGACACCCTATGAGGTAGGTGGGGCTGAGAGAGCTTTCTCGAGAACTGCCCTTGAGAGAACAGCTCTGAAAGAACTTATGACTGACCCAAAGTCACTCCAGCAGCTGCATGTGGAGGAGTGGGGAATTAATCCCGCTTCTCCCAGATTAGATTCCACACTCCTATCCACTACTACACCAAACTGGCTTTCTAAATAAACATGATAAATAAATAAACATGATGGCCAGGTAGCAAACAAGAAATATTCCGGAAATCAGCCAGGTAGTAATGTAAGGAATGTCCCGGAAATGAGGGCTCTGTGCAGCTTTATTTAATTTGTTGTTCATCTCCCACTTTACTCCCCAGTGGAGGCCCAAAGCTGCTTACTTCATTCTCCCTGTCTTCATTTTTTAAATCTTCACAACAACCCTATGAAATAGGTTGGGCTGAAAGAAAATGACTGGCTCACTGTCGCCTAGCAGGCTTCCATGCAGAGCAGGGGTTTGGCCCTGGGTCCCCCAGATCCAGTTGAGCAAACTTTGGAGGAGGATGGAAGACAGGAGGGCCTGGTGCAATGTGGCCCATGGGGTCACGAAGAGTTGGACTCAACTGTGCGGCTGAACAACAACAACAACCACACCCAGATCCTAGTCTGACATTCTTACCACTACACCACACTGGCTGTTTATGTAATCTTCCTTGTGTAATGTATAGTCAGTGGGTAGAATTAATTGCTGAAGGGTATTGTGATGACTTCCAACATGTTGGAACTGGGTTTTCCAGAGTGTTGGTCAAACTTGTATCAGTTATTGTTTACTGGAATGGCAAAGAATGAATATGGAAGTTCCTTTTCTTCACTATTCCATTCCCTATTAGATATCGCCAGCATGTCCTTACTGTGAATTTCTTCTTCGTAGCTATCCGGAGACAGTGCAGGACTACATTTGGTCTGATCCAGAGATGCCATTACCAGATTTTTTAAAAAATGTGCCTGTAAAGGGGAGTCCTCTCCTAATACTATGTATTTGGCCCATGGAGAGAATAGGTGAGACACGATAGACTAGAGGAAACAGCCTGTGGGTGAAACCGCTGGGACTGTGTGCCATGTTGGCAGTTCGGTGGGATGCCTTCTCTGGGTTTCTTCATGTTCCTCCTGCTCTCTAAAGATAGAGGCTTATTTCCTGAGGCGAAACCGCCAGAGCTGGGTCTGCCTGCATCCTTTCAGCAGCTGCTGGCCACAAAGCGGATAAGACCATCTGCAAGCTGGGCAGGAAGAGCCCAATCGTGTAAGGCACTCATGAGCTTCCTCCTCTTCTGAGGGTGGCAGAGGTATGGTAGAGATTGGGGTTCGGCTTGGGCAGACTGAGTGTCGGCAAGGAGTTGTGCCCTCGAGACATGACCATGTGTCCAGAAAATTAACAAGGGGGGAAACCTAAAGGAAGAGAAGCGTGCTGTTTCCCTCTCACTACAGGAACACTACTTTGCATAGATTCAGGTGGGTAGCCGTGGTGGTCTGAAGCAACAGAACAAAGTTTGAGTTCAGTGGCACCTTTAAGACCACTTCATCTGATGAAGTGTGCATGCACACAAAAGCTTATACCCCAAATTAAACTTTGTTTGTCTTAAAGGTGCCACTGGACTCAAACATTGTCCTACTACTTTGCATAGCCACCTACCCACAGTAAAGATGTCAAGTGGTACGTGAAGATGCAGAGCAGGCAGGGTAAATCTGTGGCTTAGTGGCTTTGCATGCAGAAGGTCCCAGGTTCAATTCCCAGCTTCTCTGATTAAAAGGATCAGGGACTAGATGATGGGAAAGACTTCTGCCCAAGAAGCTAAAGAATCTGTGCCAGCCATAGACAACACTGATTTTACTGAATCAGTGGCAGCTTCGTATGACTGCTGCTAGGGGATTCTGATCAATAGCAGCTCCCCAGCTCATGCCCACAATGTGTCTGTTTATGGCTAAAGTTAAGCTAAAATAGAAGTGATTTTGACTCTTATTTTCCAATGCAAATGTTTTCTGTGTCCATAGACAATAACAGTCAATGTTGGTCTTCAGTTGAACACCAGAAGTTCAGGGGTTTTGTGTGATATTGATCTTTTTCTGTTTCTTTGAGCGGCTTTGAAAGCTTTTCCAGGCCTCTTCTCATCCCTGTTCAGCCAGCCTGTAACCAATAGGGAAATTTGTTGCTGTCTCCACCAAGAAGTCCCTTCCTGTCAAGGAATAAGAATGACTGAAATGACCTTTTGAGTCATGGTCTTATAGAATCAGCTGCTTTCTGAGAGATCACCTTGAAGTCCGTGTACAGGGAATATAAACATTTTACTTAAGATTGCTTTTAAAGTGTAGCTGATGTGGTTCTAGGTGTGCTGTTTTTAGGGAGAGCCTTCCTGCCAGACCATTAGCTCTTCTGACCATTGATGAGATGATAGGCTGTCAACTTCCCTTTTCCTGTATATTTTATTTCTAAAGCTGACTCTAAGGGTGTACAGATGATTTAAGGAACTGCCTTTTGGTTGCTGATCATTAATATATTTAACCCAATACCACAGTATTTAAATAGCTCTTGAGTGGCTCTCAGGCTGGGGTCTTTCCCAGTCCTTCTCTGCGACAGCTTCATAAACTGATGATGAACCTGGGCCTCACGGGTGCAAAGCGTTTGCTGTTTCCTGTTAGTTAGGGTCAGGGACTTGATGATGCTGAGTTGCAGAAGATACCTGTAGCAGTAAAAATAAGCATGCACAACTTTCTAAAACTGTCCTAGATTTGGTACGTTTCTTCAAGAAGTCTTCTATTCTTTGTGGGATAAAGCTTCTAGTTACAAAAAAAAGGCAGGTAGGCATGAGAAGTTAAGCATGTGTGGATGCACCTAGGCCTCAAAACATTCGTCCTGTGTGCCTTGGGAAAATTAAAAAAGAAAAAAGAAATTGCTTTGGAATGACACGATCACTCCCGCTGAGCGAGCAGCGAGACAGCCACGGGGATGTCGTGTCTGTCCCAAGCTTTTTCATGGATCCTGAGGCGGGCCCATGAAATGCAGCATCTGTGCAGCCATTGGATGACAAATAGCCTGTTTCAGTAGTCAATAATGGATAAACTTTGGATACTGTATGAAGAGCTGGTTTCTAATTTTACCTCATTCTCTCATTTCATGGCCTGCCCTACTGCAGAAAAATTCTGTTATGAAACTCTTGAGAAAACATAACAAAGCCTCAAGGGTTCATGGGAAATAAAGTAGAGGCAGTCAGGCCAGATTTCATCCGCACTAGACTTGCCCTCAGTAAGCTGAGGGTCTTTTCATATAACTGCTCTGTATAAACGTTACCACTGTGTAACATGAAGTATAGACGTGGGAGAAGTTAACACTTGGGGTGGGAAGAAAATTACGAATTACATGGCTTATCATGCTAGTACAATAAAGACCTTAAGTTAGACATCAGTAAAACCGCCTTGAGCCTGCCTCAGCGGGGAGGGCGGGGTATAAATTGAACTAATAAATAAATAAATAAAACATAAGTACAATAACTGGATCTAGTTCTTTCTTACTCCGATTGGTTTGCAGGCAAAAATGGCAATTGGTTTTGTGACCAGCATTATTATTTACTGAGGAAAAATATGTATTAAAAAAAGTAAAAATGTCTTCTGAAGAGATGGGGGTGTATGTTTGCTCTGAGCCCCATGGAAGAAGGGTGGGGAGCCCTGCTGGATCAAATTGATGGGCTATCTAGACCAATGTGCTGTTTCCTGCAGTTTCTAGCCAGATGCCTCCCAGAAGACCTGCAAAGAGAGCACCGTGGCCAAAGCCTATCCCAGCAGCTGACACTCAGAGGTATCCTGCCTGTGAAGGTGGAAGCCCCATTTAACCATTATGGCTGATAGGTCCATCAGTGGCTGTCCTCCATGACTTTGGCCTAGAGAGCCATTGTCCGTCAAGAACAGACCGTACTGGGCTAGAGGAGCCAACAGCCTGACTTGGTATCAGACAGCTTCATATCTATCATGTTACAGGTCTCTGGTTGTGACAGAGCTTTGTTTTTGCTCCTGATTGAAACTTTCAGTTTGGGGGGATTTCAGTTGGGCCTAGAACGTTATCCTCACTCGTACTATCAGCCATGATAAGGGTCACAATGGGGGAGTCCATTGACAAAGGTGCCTTGTCAGAGGTTGGGTAGAAGGTAGAGGGATGAAATAACTGCCTCCAGTGGAACCCTCAAATTTAGTATTTAGCACCCTAACTACATAGGCTTGTATTCTAACTACATAGGCATGTATTGCGCTCAGCAAATTTCAACTTAGTGGCTGTTCCAGGAAGAGGAAGGCTTCTTAAGCTAAAGGAAGGTATACTTTGCTGAGAGGTATATTAGAATACAGGCCCCAGTCTTCACTACAGATGTTTCTATTTAAAATGTAACACAAGATGAAGCACTTGGTTAAAAAAGGGGGTAGAAATACTGTAGGCTTTTGCCCATACTACTGTCCTAGAGTGGTAGGATTGTGAACACATGATCCCGCCTTATCAGGCCCTTGGTCCGTCAAGGTGTGTATTGTCTTCTCAGACTGGCAGAGGCTCTCCAGGGTCTCAGGTTTACTTTATCCTTTTAACTGGTGATGCTGGGGATCGAGCCTGGGACCTTATGCATGCCAAGAAGATGCTCTGCCTCTGAGCCACAGCCCCTTGCTATATCCTAGTAAGCCAGGCCTGGAGTTTTCCCAGCCACCCTTCCCTCCCACCTCGGATGTGAATAGCTCATTTCTGTGCGAGTATCGAAGCATTGTAGGGATCCTCTCTTGCCGCTGCTGACAGTCAGTAGTTGGTCTGGCGTGAGCAGGAATTCTCAGATCACCTTTTGGCTGTGGGTGGTGCAGAGTGCTGTTCTTTTGCCCCAGGCCTCTGACAGCTAACAGAAGTGGAAAGCAGGTTGAGACGAGAATGGGGAGCAAACGGAAGGCGCTGTTTGTATGTACTCCTGATCTATATAAAAATAAAATAACTCAAGTTCTGTAGAAAAGCCGAAAGCTTTGCTTTGTTTACACTGTGCATATTAGGCACAAGTTACCTGACTTGGAATAATGTTTTCTGTTGAGTATGAATCTATTTATTTATTCATTGGATTTATTGATCACCCAATCCCTGCTATTGCCAGGCTCTGGGTGATGTACAGTATCCATAAAATACCACCAGATAAAATCATTAAAACATTAGTAACACATATTCAAAGAAAAGATTTGGCAAATGCTGCTGGCCACTTTGCGGGCAGGGGGGGAAGAGGGCAAAATAAAGGTAAACAGCAGGAGGAATGAGAAAGGGTGCCAGCCAAGGAGGAGACCGAAGCTGTCCTCAACCAAAAGCCTGGCGGGACATCTCTGCCTTACAGACCCTGTGGGACTGCATAAGGGCCCTGACGGTATTTAGCAGGGGGTTCCACCAGGTTGGGGCCAGGACCGAAAAGGCCCTGGCTCTGGTTGAGGACAGCTGGATATCTTTAGGGCCAGGGGACCACCAGCGAGTAGTTATCTGAAGTGTGTAACCAACAGAGGAAGCGGTCCTGTAGGTACATTGTTCCCTGACTACTCAAGGCCTTATAGGTCAATACAAAAACCTTGAACTTGACTCGCTATTCAACTGGGAGCCAGTGTAGCTGGCACAGCGCTGGATGGATACTTGCTGCCCATGATGTCCCCATCAGGACTCGTGTCGCCGCATTCTGGATCGATTGGCGCTTCCGGGTCAGTTTCAAGGGCAGGCCAGCATAAAGGGAGTTACAGTAATATAGCCTGGCGGTGACCATTGCATGGATTACTGTGGCTAGGTTGGAGTCAATGCTCCCTCTAAGCTGTGGAGGCTTGTGAGCAAAAGCTACTGGCATTAACATTGTGGGCAGGTGATTTGGCTACTGCATAAATTAGTTTGCTCTGGAGTCATCCTTCCTGAGCTAAGACAAAAATGTGTGAGCTGGAGGCTAAAAAACTGAGCTCACATTAACTCAGCTTAGAAGGAACACTGGTTGGGGTGCAACAGAAAAGGGGCCAATTGCCAAGTCTGGCGTAGATGAAAAAACACCAGTCTGGCGATGTGCGTGACCTGGGCCTTTATATTTGAGGAGGAGTCCAAAATCACTCCCAACTCCTGACGGACTTGTGCAGGTGTCAGTGGCGCCCCATCAAGGGCAGGCCACCTGTATCCCAACCCTGATGCTCCCCCCCCCCAGGCACAAAACCCCCATCTTTGCTGGGTTCAGTTTCGACCTGCTCTGTTCCACGGCCTCCAAACCTGCAGCCAGATTATGTGGGGTGGTATCTGGGTGGCCTTCCAATAACAGATACAGCTGGGTGTTGATCATACTGATGACACCTAAGCCCGAAACTCAACATCACCTGGGCAAGGGGATGCATATAGATGTTAAAACAACATTGGGGAGAGAAGTGTCCTCTGAGGGACCCCACACGTTAGGGGGTATCTAGAGGACACTCTCTCACCCAGTGCAACCCTCTGTCCCTGACCTTGGAGAAATGAGGCATGCCATTGAAGGGCCAATCCCAAACTCCTACATTGGCAAGGCGGTGGGTCAGAAGATCTTAATTGACTATGTTGAAGGCTGCTGTAAGATCTAATAACAACAGCCGTGCCGACCCACCTTGATCCAGCTGCCTGCGGAGATTGTCAAGGTGACCGACACTGTCTCCGTCCCATGGCTGGGGTGGAAGCCAGTTTGGAATGGATTCAACGCTGAAGAGGAGAAATCAGGCACTGAAACTGCTGAGAGTCCTGCACGTCTCTGGCTTTGGGAAATCCCCCGAGCTAGAAGCTTCCTTTTTCAAGACAGTGAACTTTTATTCTCAAGATGCTGAATTCTGTTGCTTTTGTGTATTTATAGGCAACCGTGAAATACACACAGCCACGGAGATACCAAGGCCATGCCCGTCTCTGCTATCTATGATACAAAATCCTGCCCATGCGACTTGCTCTGAAACCCTTCTGAGGATCTGCCAGACATTGGCATTTTATGGGGTGGAGGAACCATATAAAAGTAGGGAATAGAATCTGAAGATCTGTGATCCAAACATGCTCCCGGACCTTTCTTCCTGGTTGCTGCATAGTTTCTGAGGTTCCTATGGATCCACTCGTACTTCAATATTGCTCAGTCATCTTGTTTAAGAGCCAATTTGGTATAGTGGTTAAGTGTGTGGACTCTAATCTGGGAGAACCGGGTTTGATTCCCCACTCCTCCACTTGCACCTGGCTGGATGACCTTGGGCAAGCCGTAGTTCTGGCACAGCTGTTCTTGAGAAAGAGCAGTTTCTGTCAGAGTTCTCTCAGCCCCACCTACCTCACAGGATGTCTGTTGTGGGGAGGGGAAGGGAAAGGAGTTTGTAAGCCGCTCTGAGACTCCTTTGGGTAGTGAAGGGCGGGGTATAAATCCAATCTCCTCCTCTTCTTTAACTCCAGGACATAAAGGACTCTTAATTTCCTCTTTTGCAGCATAAATAGTACAAGAGATTTTTTTTTTGGGGGGGGGGATGTTTTCCTTGTTAATTGTGCATGTCAGTTATTCATTCTCATATGTAAGCCCAAAGAAATGGAAATGAGCCTCTAAGGCACTTCTGTGACTATTTGTGAAAATTCATTTTGCATGCAAGGTAATAGAAACAAGGCAATTCCGCACACACGCAGAAACACCTCACCCCAGTGCAAAAGAATAGAAAAATAGGAAGATAGCTGTTTAGATCAAACTAGTTTTCTTAATCTAATCTTCCTTTCCCAGTGTGGCTGATATACTATGACTGAGGACAAAGTTTTTGCTTTAATCAGCCTGTGGACTATCATGTTCCAAATCATTCCTGTCACATCTGCAGCAAGCATCTGCTTGAAAATATTCTGCAAGCAGACACCACACACACACACTGTTCCAACCACATTTTACACTGCTATAAGCTTGGGTCCTATACCGTATCTGCCAGTCTTAAAAGATTCACTGTGTGTATTGCTAACAAAAAAACATGGGGATGTAAGATGTGTCTCTAAAGCAACACGCCAACCACTAGCTCACAGTACTGATCGGTGAGTGAATGCTCCCTCTTGCATTTACACCTTCAGTACTCAGCCTTCTGACTTTAAGGGACAATTGAAGTCTGTTATTCCAGATTCAATGCGAATACTTTGATTTCCTAGCCAATAATCACACAATATTCTAGTTAAAAACTTTATGTAAAAGTAGGATAACGAAGTGTGAGAAAATAAGGCACAAGAAAATCAAAGGTACACAAATCACACTGGCCTATGTAAAAGCTATTATAAGTAAATGAAAATGCTGTACAATTCTACTCTGCCTGCATTGAATCTAAATTCTGAGTTTCTTACCAAAGCATATTTAGAAAAGGCACCCTTGCTGAATCCAGATCAGAAGAGTTTGCATGCCATGTAGTGCTGACAGCATGTACACAGTGCAATCCTGCCATCCTGCTGAATTGTCTGTTTCATGACATTACTCTGAGGGTACAAGAGATGCACAAAGTAAAAACTGTGAAGGCTAAAGGCATGTTGCCAATTGATTTATGAAGGTGAAATGTAGTAGACAAGAAGATGGTATGCCTAGGAGGGAAAGCCCACTGTATTTCCTTGCTGCATAAAAGGAAAAAGAAGCTAAAGGAAAATGAAGCTAACTTCTATCCTTCATCAAAATAAGCGTTATACTTCTGCTAAGAATTACCAAGAGGCACTTACTGAAAAGACTACTAGGTGCCACAATGAACTTTTTTTGGGGGGGGGGAACATGTGTGTATGTGTGCGAACTGCCATGATGTCGCTTCTGACTTACAGCAACCCCATGAATTAATTTCCTCCAAAATCTCCTGTCGTGAACAGCCTTGCTCATGTCTGGCAAATGGAGGACCGCGGCTTCCTTTATTGAGGCGATCCATCTCATGTTGGGTCTTCCTCTTTTTCTGCTGCCTTCCACGGTGCCTGGGATTTCTTAAGCCGTGCTGTAGAAGTTTACAAGCTGGTGTTGGCATGGGGAAATGACAAGGAACTATGTGCAAAGACCGTAACTATGTTATGTGCAAAGACCGTAACTATGACCGTATCCTGTACCACACATCAATCACAACACAATGGCAACTGAATGTGCTCTCGGGAGGAAAGGGTCCTATTGGCCCATGTACAAAATGTTGCACACCAAATGCTAGAAAAATAGAATATCCTCATACCAGAAACACTACGACAAGAGCTGAATGTTCTCTGCAAACTGGTAACATTAAAATGCGGAGATGCCTGTGCAGTTAGGAGGTTCCCCTAGACTTGTCTGCCATTTCAAGCTATGGGCCATGATTCCAAGGATATGCACAATCCTGCAAGAGTTTGCCTGCCCTGGCTCCATTATAATCCTTTGATTTACGTTCCCCTGAAATCCAGTATAAGTTGGTGCTCACTTCAGAAGGGGAGACTGACTTCAGATAAGTGTAGATCTGCTCTGCGGCTCATGGTTCTTAGCTATAGTTTGTGGCAGTAATTATTCCACCATGCTGACCCTACTATATCTGTAGCTACAACTCTGTACTGTGCTCCAGTGCAATCATCATATCAACAGCTGAGGCTTGATGCTGACAACACATGGACTTTATTTATTGTACCATTCCCCCCCCCCCCCCTTTCAATAGCCCTGGCTGCCAAGTCCATAACTGGCCATTTGTCATGTAGTTTTCTTTTTCTCTCTCCAGGTAATGTAAAGCTACGATAATATTTTTCCACTTGCAGCACTTGATGTAGGAAGACTCGCATCAGTCACACATTATATTTAGGAAGGTCATAGTGCACAAGGATAGACTTGCCCAGCTCTGTTCCTGGCCAGGCTGAAGCAGCTTGACCAGGCCTGGTGGTGAGTTTGAGGCAGCCCGTAGCTTCAGCTTGGAGTGGAGGAATGAACAGTGCAATCCTAAAACGAGTAACACACTGCTAGATGGGTGTGATTCCGTTTAGGATTGCACTGTAAATTTTGTTAACTATCTTCAAGCTTTGCAAACTTAATCCATGCTGTAGAACAATTAAAGGGCCAAACTACATCAACGGTGAGCAAGAGATCAACAAGGAGCCGGTACAAGAAACCCAATCTGTGCAACTGAAACTATACAACTTTACATTACTGATAATCGACATGCCGATTAATAATCCATACAGTTTCCACAAACCAAACGCTGGTTGTTGCGAGTCCTTTATGAGGAAGTGGCACGTGCAGAGTCTGATAAATCGCACCCTCTGCAATTGTGGTAGTGCACTGGGATAAATCTGTAAATGATTAACTCTTGGGTCACTATTAATCTCTATCATTTCCCTTTCAGCAAAGCATCTCTAAGAAGCCTTTCAAGTCCCATAGAAATCTTTGGCTGCCATTCCCTTCTCTCACTGGTTATGCTAGCATTCCAAGTGCCCCTAAAGATTAAATTTTATTTTAAAAAGATCCATAGGCTGCCTACCTGTGCTGCAGAACCTTAATAAAATGTGATGAATAGGTGAAAAAGCAACATAGGCCCCAGTCACACAGCAAAGTTGCCGCGGGAGAGGCATGGAAGGTGGGCGGATTATCCGGGCGCGATCACACCCCAACATCTGGGAAGTGGAGCGCACCCGTGGCTTACCGCCGACAATGCACATTTAAAAACTAGTACCTCCAAGGTACTAGTAAACGTTTGCCACGGGCTGCCTCCAGACGCCCGTGGTGTGATCCCGACGGCATTCCCCTCCGGTCCCTCGTTTACCTGCTGGCACCGAAGGAAGGACCCGTGGTGTGCCGCCGACCCATCTGATCGCCTAATCGCGAATCAAACTGCGCCGGGGCAATTAGCCACGCCCCCCCCCCCGATATCCGGCCCGTGTGACCGGGGCCATAGTAGCTGGACATGTTTTGAAGCGACTCCTAATTCCCTTGGCGTCATCCCTGCATCAGACTAAAAACTTGAATATTGAAAAAGTTGAGCTGACACTGCGCAGCCTCCACCGAAAGTTCTGCCAGAGGTCCTGTGCCCTTTTCCTGGTTACTCCTTATGGCTAAATACCACAACACTACTTGGCTTTTTTAGTTGTTAATTGATGACAACATAGGGTTTGGGGGCTACTGTGCCCCCCCCAGCACATTTCCCCCCTGCTGGAGGAGTTAAGCATCTCTTTCCCGCACAGCTTTCCTATGGCTCTGAGCCGGATCAATGTAACACTGGGCTGCTTGTTCTCACAACTGCACACTCTGGATGCAGCAGCAACACCAGTGTTGTGTTGCTGCGGTGTCAGCACACCTCTCACTGGGGTGGTACTTTGTTCTTCCCAGCTAGTTGTTCCTGTTCCTACTACAGCCCTTGGACTGCCAAATACTAACTGTAGGCTTCTTGTGGGTAGATCTTCAGGAGTTTAGCAGGAAACAATGTGGATGATTTGCTAAGTGATAAGGAAGTCACCGACTACTGTGCCAGGCAGTTAGATGGCAAGCCAAGACAAAATACTCTTGGTGAGTCAGTTAGTGAAACATCTGGATGCCACTGGTCCAAGATAGGGAGCTATTAACACTAAGAATCTCAGTCTTTCCAGAAGTAGCTTGTTGCCCAAGCCACTGGCATTAGATGTTAGAAGCACAGAAGATGTTCTGTGATTGTGAATCTACAGAAAACACTGCCCATACAAAACATGGCCACAGGAAAGATTGTATGGTTTGTGTTTTGTTTGCATTTTCCTTGGCCCAAGCAACAAGACTTGTCTGGGGAGAGTTCATTTCTTGTTTATTTCAAATTGTTTGTTTGTGTATCCTGTGTTGTAAAAGAAAATGCAAACAGACAGCAAAGCTTTCAGTGGGGCCTTTGAAATCATTGTACTGATCTTAGGATAGTTAAGGCTACAATTCTGCACATGCTTACTTTAGGGTTAGCCCTAGCAAAATCAGTATGACATATTTCTGAGCGGAACTGTGATATTAGAACATTTACAGTACAATCTGGCCAGAATTACTCCAGTCTAAACCCAGTTAAATTGAAGTAATTCTGCACAGGATTCCACTTTGTAAAAAATCTCAAAATGTGTGTGTTGGTTGTGAGGAGGGGCATGTGTGGTGACAATGGCCTAGCCATCAACTGCCACTTTTTCCTTCTTGCTGACCATATACAACTGGACAGGGCTCACTGCTAAAACTACTTCTGGTGTTAGAGAGAAGTCCCAGAATATCTGGACTATGAGATTAAAGCATAATGATACAGGAAACCAGAAAATAAATGCTGGTTTTTTAAAATATATTTTTAAAGGAAAACTATTTAAAAACCCCTCAAACATTTAAAACCTTGAAATAAATGTGATATAATACCTCTTATTAATACTAACAAAAGTAACACAATACAGCAAGGAGGCTTTCAAGTTCTCTGGAACTTTTTATCAGATTGGATGTTATGAGGGTAAGAGAGAACAAAGATGTATCAGATCATGATCTTAGGGCCACTTGTCTACTTTTGTGACAAATTGGAACAAAGTGCTGCTAAAATCATATTTGTGCAGATGCAGACAAGGCCCCCTTCAGCTGAGAAAAAGGGCTGAAGAACCTGGAAGACTGCACACTGTTCTGCATACTTTTGCTTTGTTGTAGTAAAAGGTATTACTTAGCTTTTGTATTTTGCATCACAGCATCCTCATAGAGAATAGAGTCAGATGGGTTGGTTTGAAGTAGCAGAACAACGTTTGAGTCCAGTGGCACCTTAAGACCAACGGAGTTTTATTCAAGGTATAAGCTTTTGTGTGCACACACACTTCCTCACACACAATAAAATTAGGGTTGCCAACCTCCAGGTGGTAGCTGGAGCTCTCCTGTGATTATAACTGATCTCCAGGCAGCCGAGATCAGTTCCCCTGGAGAAAATGTCTGCTTTTGAAAGGTGGACTCTATGGCATTATACCCCATTGAAGTCCCTCCCTTGGCTCCACCACCAAAATCTCCAGGTATTTCACAGCCCGGAGCTGGCAACCCTAATTTCATGATGTCTGAGGAAGTCTGTGTGCACACGAAAGTTTATACCTGGAATAAAACTTCGTTGGTCTTAAAGGTGCCACAGGACTCAGACTTTGAACCACGGAAAGTCACTTTTCAATACAATTCTCCCCTGTCGCCATCATTATCGGAAACGAATACGCGGGATACTGCTTTTCCTTCTTAGCGCCTAAGTCCCATCTAAAAAGGCACATATGCCACTCTCAAGATGGCTGCCAGGAGTTCCGTACCGCAGAGGCAAAACGCCTCTATGGTTTTTAACGTCACATCCAGCGAGGTTCTAAACGGAAACGACCTCTGTTTATTCCCCTGCTCCTCAAAGAGCTCTGGAGTGCGTGGCTCCGTCGCCGTCGCTATGGAGACCGTCGACGGCCGGCTGTCGGTGTCGAAGACCCTGAGAGCTCTCAACGGTGTCCTCACAGGAAAGGTCGGCGAGGGAGGCCGCGGCTCGGTGTGGTTCAAGGAGAGCAGCAGCCGGAACTTGCGTAGCCGCGACTTCCTAGCCCCACGGGCTGCCCTGAGGGCGGTGTTCGGGGACGGAGAGGTAGGAGCGGGACCTGATTGAAAAGGGGGCGTGGCGGCGTGAGTGTTGCTGTCTCCTGTTTGGGGGTGCGGGGGGGGGGGGATAGCTGAAATGATTCTGTTAAGTAATATAATGAAACAGGAGTCCAGAAGTAAATTAAAGACTGTGTTAAGTCATTTTCGACTTATGGCGACCCTATGAATCCACGTTCCTCCAAAACGTCCTACAGTTCACAGCCTTGCTCAGGTCTTGCAAACGGAGGACCGTGGTGGCTTCCTTGACTGAGTCGATCCATCTCACGTTGGGTCTTCTTTTTCCCCGCTCCCTTTAACTTTTCCAAGCATCGTTGTCTTCTCCGGTGACTCTTGCCTTGTGGCAGGGCATCCAAAGTACGATAGCCTCAGTTTAGTCACTTTAGCTTCTAGGAAGAGGTCAGGCTTGATTTGATGTAAACTAATCTAGTAGAATTTATTTAGGTAGCAGGATTTTTAATTTTAATTTTATAAACTTTATTGATTTATGAACACTTACGCTATAATAAACGTTAGTCTTTAAGGTTCTGTTAGATTAATCATTTATTGAGTTGCAACAGACTAAGATGTCAAGTATTTGAAAGGCTGTCATGTAGAGAATGGTGCTGAGTTCTTTTCTGTTGCCCCAGAAGGTTGGACCAGAACGAACAGGTCGAAATGAAATCAAAAGTCTTTGGCTAAGCATTAGGAAGAACTTCCTGGCAGTTAGAGTGCTTCCTTGGTGGAACAGGCTTGAGAGGTGGTGGGCTCTCCTCCTTTGGAGGTTTTCAAAGGTTGGAGGTTTGGCCATCCGATAGCAATGCTGATTGTGTGAACTTAGGCAGATCAGGAGAAGAGAGGGCAGGAAGGGTTGCATCAGTGCTTAGTTCTCGTGGCCCTTTCTTACAAGCCCAGGGAAATGCCTATCACCACTCTGGGGTCAGGAAGCAATTGTTCTCCTGGCCAGTTTGGCCAGGGATCCTGAAGGGTGTGGGGGTTTTTTGCCCTCTTCTGGGCATAGAGGAGGGGTCACGGGGGGGGAGAGGTAGTTGTGAATTTCCTGCATTGTGCAGGGGGTTGGACTAGATGACCCTGGAGGTCCCTTCCAACTCTATGATTCTATGTTACCAACCCATCCGGACCTGTTAATAGTTATGCAAGCATGAGTTGAGTGTTGGGGAAGGTATCACACATGGGTGGTGATGTTCTCTGTCTTCCATGACCCTCTCTACTGGCAATTTCCAGAGGGACTATAAACAGGAGGCCTTTGGCACCATGAAGGATCACAAGCTTCTTCTTTGACCATAAACATCTGTGGACTAGAGCCTGCTTCTTCAGTATCTGTCAAAAAGAACCGAGTCTCGAAAGCTTATACCCTAAAAATCTTGTTGGTCTCTAAGGTGCTACTGGACTCAAATCTAACATGTCTACAGAGGCCATCTAGCGGGTTCTGGTCTACAGAAGTAATGACAAGCACATTTTCTAAATCGATATAGTCTTCCTAGCTTTGCTTTGTTAATTTAACTCCTGTATTGGGGAGAGAGCAGGCTAGATGGAACTCATTAGATCTTGGAAGCTAAGCAGGGTTGTCCCTGGTTTGGTGTAGTGGTTAAAAGCGGTGGACTCTAATCTGGGAGAACTGGGTTTGATTCCCCACTCCTCCACATGCAGCTAGCTGGGCGATCTTGGGTCAGTTACAAGTTCTCTCAGAGCTGTTCTCTCAAGAGCAGTTATCTCAGAGCTCTCTCAGCCCCACCTGCCTCATAGGGTGTCTGTTGTGGGGAGAGGAAGGGAAGGCGATTGTAAACCACTCTGAGACTTCGAGTGAAGAGTGGGGTATAAATCCAATCTCCTCTTCTTCTTCTGGTTAGTATTTGGATGGGGACACTAGGATTGCTAGGCAGAGGCAGGCACTTAAAAACCACCTCTGTTGGTCTCTTGCCTTGAAAACCCAATGGGGTTGCCATAAGTTGGCTGTGACTTGACAGCACTTTCCGCCACCAGTGGGGAGAGAATAATATTTTTATTTCCATTATTGCAGCACATATTAATATGCCTAACTTTGCTCATACTTCTGAACATGCAGCTAAACAGTTATGCAAATAGCTTCCCACTGGAGGTTATTTAGGGTTGGGGAGAAGGTGTGGGGGGAGCAGGAGCCCCCTTTTCAATCCAAGCCACTCATCTTCACCAAAATCACCAAAATCAGCTTCTGAGGATTTGAAAGAGACATTTGTGAAGTTGATATATGACTTTGATCAAAGCAGGGAACCTGGAGACAACTTGTAAGCAAACATATTTTGTAGCTTAGCCCTTTGCTGCCACTTACATAGAGTTCTTCTTTCAAACAGCCAGCACTGATTGTCATTTCTGTCTTGTTCTGTAACAGGTTCCTGATGGGATTGCCGAGAAGGTGTTATTGATAAAATGTCCAGGTGTGCCACCCATCCAGAGCTGCCAAAAGGGCCCGACAGGACTGACAGTGCATCTGGACAGACCTGTTGTCTTTGCAGAGATCCTGGAATCCATTCCTTTATATGCCAGACCTCCACAGATAGTCCCTGGGCACAGCATTGTGCTCAACTGTGTGCCCCTGCATGGGTGCAAGGGCCTGAACTCGCTCAGTCTGAGTCATCTGAGAGCTATCCTGGTCACTGACCACCTGGCTGATGTGCTCCAAGCTCAAGGGTCAGTTGATGGAGCTGCTCTTGCCATGGCTCAGTGGTAGAGCATCCGTTTGGCATGCAGAAGGTCCCAGGTTCAATCCCCAGTGTCTCCAGTTAAAAGGCCAGGCAGTAGGTGATGCGAAAGACCTTCGCCTGAGACCCTGGAGAGTCACTGCCTGTTTGAGTAGACAATACTGAACTTGATGGACCAAGGGTCTGATTCAGTATAAGGCAGCTTCATGTGTTCATTGAGGACCAAATCTCACCAGTCACAAATCTAGAAATGTGCAGAGCTTGCCTGTTTGTCTGCTTAAGACACTCAGCTTAATTTCTGCGCGGCTCGAGGCCATTAACATGTGGTGGGCATGGCAGGGTGTATTCTTGCTGCTTCTAGTAGCTCCTGCAAAACTCCTAGCCTTTTATGGTTGTGGAAGCACAGTAGGGACTCTGAGGGCAGGGTCTCTGCCAAAAGCAGAGGGGCTTGGGGCTTGACTGTCCAGTGATTAGGCAGCAGGACTTCTTCACTTCACCTGCTTCAATGTAGGAGATTTTCCCTAGACTGCAACCTGGGTTACTCATATTCAACAAGCATGCATGTGTGTCCTCCTTCCTCATGAAATGTATTCTGTAATATAATTGTATGGCATTGTGTGTGGAATAGCCAGGAGATCCCGAAGGATTGATTGACTGCCTGAAGCGGTAGCTCTCTTTTGGCATCATCAGGTGGCAAGCTATGCTTATCTGGCTTCAAGTGGGGAAGTGGTTCTCCGGATTAGAGTCCACCGCTCTTAACCACTACACCAAGCTGTCTGTCCAACAAATTCTGTGTCTGCTAGCTAAGGGGAGCAGCAAGCCATGCAAGACACTGAACACCCGTCACCTAATGGAACAGAATAGGGGAAACAGTGCTGCTGGAAGTGCCACAGCTAATGCAGTGTGATCCTGCCCTTGTAGGGTGGATGTCCATGTGGTCCCCGCTTTGGCTGATGAGGAAATCCAGAGATTCCTGCACCAGTTGCGAATTGAGTGGCCCGCAGGTTCGGAAACCTCCCCCAGCTCTGAGGATATCCTCGCCATGAAGGACGCCCTCCGCCAGTGCCCTCATGCCATGTTCGCTGAGACAGATCAGGAGGGAGTTGTGTGCAAACTGCACTTGAAAGGGTTCTTGGGAAAGCAACAGCCAAAGAAAGAGAGCCTGGAAGGATATGACCCGAACCTGGACGTGTTCCTTGGTAAGTATCACTTAAGCACATCACTTGTCTTACCCCCTGAGGCGGGCTGTGGTATTTCTGTATCTGTCCTCGCAGTCTCGCAAAGTAGGTCACCACAAACACTCAACGTTTTATAGATGTGGAAACGGGCCTGGGATCAAATGACTTGCCAAGTAGTGAGTGAGTACGGCTGGATTTGCTTTGAGTCTTAGCTCTAGTTGGCTGCTTCAAATCTCAGTAAAGGGAGCCCCTGGGGAAGCCGGGGCCTCGCTGCTTCAAAAGCGTGCACGACGAACTTCCTTGACCCATTCTCCCCCTCCTCTGTTGCAGTGACAGAGGAGAAGCTGCTCCATGTGGCTGAGCTGCAGCGTGCGGCCTCACGGTGTGCGGTGAGTCGAGAGCTGGCCTCCTTGGGGCCCCAGCGGATTCTCCCCTAGGCCTGGGTCTAATGTGATCTGCTGCTCTCCTGCAGGTGTCTGTGCCAGGAAGATGCGATGGCATTGTGCACGTGGTGAGCCACGAGGAGGCATTCCAGCAGCAGAAGGTGGACTTGCTGTGGAGGTTGGTCGCTCCGCAAGCTCCCCCACCTGCCCCCCAGGTAAGGAGCTGTATTTCTGTCCAGGGTGACGTACAGCACAGAGTGTGTGTGAGGCTTTTCCTGTTGCCTTCCTCCTTAAGTCCCCCTTTCCTCCTTTAAAACCTTCTTCCTCCTTGTATTACATTTCCTTCCTCCTTTAATTGATACTAATCTTCCCTTGTATCCCGCCGGCTGTTTTTACCCACCTTTGTCTACTAGGCGTCGTAAGCCGAAGGGAAAAAACGCAGCCAGCCTTGCTGCAAAGAAAGCTCAGTGTGTGTAATTTGATAAAGCGTGTGTGCACACCAAAAGCTCATCGCTTGAATAAACCTTTGTTGGTCTTAAAGGTGCCACTGGACTCTAAATGTGTGTAATTGAGACAGGCCAGAAGTGACAGAGTAGGATGTCGGAGAGCTTTGCGCTGGAAGCACACATGTATTGTGTGCTCAGCTCACCCCCCAAAAAGCATAGAAATGAATAGCCTTGTGCAGAATACGGTACCCTGAGAATCTAAGTTTTAAAAGAACAAACATTGAGTTTCTCGTTTCCATGGCTGGGAGGACAAAGTAGGAAATGTGAAGGTTGCCCATTGAAGACCCAGCAGATTCCACCCAGAGGCTGAAGAGAACGGACTTTAAGTGTAGTCAGCATTGGGGTCTTTAGGTTACTGATTATATTCCTCCCTGTACAGCTCCTATTCCACCTATGTCCAGCTGCTCCCTCATCACATCTTCCTCCCTAACCCCTTTACCATCCATGCTGTCTTTCACGGGAGGATCAAAATCAGTTGAAAAGATAAATCTCTGCATTGTGACTCTGTAAAATACACGCAAATTGGGGGGAGTGTCGTTTTTTGAATAATTGTTTCCATAGCCAAAAGTCTAAACAGACTTGCTTGTAGTCAGGTAATTCCTCATTCCTTCTGAGCAGATAGCCAGGTTAACAGAGGCCTCTGCTGACATGACCCCCTGTCTGCTTTCTTCCGTAGAAACACCTTGTCTGTGGACCAGTGAAAGTCCCCGCTGCCGCCTCTCCTGTCACCATTCTTCAGTACTTCCAGTGAGTAGGGCCCTATTCCTCCTCTCAGAAGACCATTGTGCTCTGTTAAAATGACAATGAGAATGGACCCTGTTTCCCCCTTCTTCTGCAAGGTTCTGGGCCAGGTGACAATAGCATACGCTTCCCTGAGCTCCCTCTTTGGGCCGTTGGTCGGGGGGCAGGGAGGAATTTCCCATTACTGTCTTAATCAGCCACTTCCCCCCCAAAAAAACAATTTTTATTCTTTTTCAAAAGGAATACAGAATTCAACATTATAATACACAAAAAGGTTGCTTCACTTAGAGAAGAAGAAAAAAAGAATACTATAAGATTTCTGTCTCATAACAACTTACATTCTTTCAGAATACAGAATACAGAGTGATAAACTTATAACTTGTCAACTGTAAATCATTATTTTATATCTAGCTTTGTTGATGCTTTCCCAATTAAAGTTATCAAAGGTTATTTTTTCTATCATGGGGAATAGCCAGAAGTAGAGAGTCAATACCTTTTTGTTTTCTTCCATAATGAATGATATTTAGTGTTTTGCGGATGTTGTCCGAAATATCCCTAGTCGCCATAAAACCCGTCTGGTCTTTATGAACATAGTTGCCCATAATTATCTTTAGTCTTGCCGCAATGACTGAAGTAAACATTTTATAATCTAAATTGAGCAATGAAATAGGGCGATAGGATTTTGGATCTGATACGTCCTTTCCTTTTTTTGGTATTAAAATTACATTAGCAGCTTTCCAGGTCTCAGGAAGCTTGCCCGTTTTAATCACTTTATTGCAGGTCTCAGTGAGTAATTAATCAGCCACTTGATAGGCAATTTTAGCCTACTTGTGCAGGAACTCAGTCCTGGCTTGGCATAAAACAGCTTTGCTTCTAATTCCCTTGTATACAGTGGGGCTCCAGTGATCTGGGTCCTAGGCTCTGCTTAACTTAGAATGCACTGAGAAATGTGAAGGCAGGCTTAGCTGCAGTGAGCCTGCAGCCTATTCCCCCCCCCCCCCCGGGGGGAGAGGGGGGTGATGGGGTCCCTCTCCTCCTCCTCCTGCTCCTAGTGTTCCCAAAAACCCCAGTATTGTGCAGAACACACAAGTTGCTCAGTCTCTCTTCTAAGTGCTTCCAGCCTCTCCTTTAATACTTTTGTTTATCTTGCTAGGCTGAGACACTCCCAGATGTATGAGGCTTCAGTGCTGAAGTATGGAGACCTCTCTCAGGGTAATTTCTCATCCCAGTGCTTGTCGTTTGGCTCCTTTTTGGCTGAGGTGCTTTCCAGAGGATTAGCACTTCATCAGTTGGCAGCACCGGGGCTGCTCCATTCTGCCAGCGTATTTTGGTGATAATAAAATCCAGGTTTGGGCCCATCACTCAGCTTCTTGGAAGATGCTGTTGTGAGCTTCCTTTTAGGCTTCATGTTTGGCAGGGTGGGACAGGTCTTTCCTCTTAGACCCTTACAGCCCCTTCACTGAGAAGTACAAGTTTCTTAGCACTGGCATCACTGAACTCCTCCCCGGCTCTTAAAGAAGAGGAGAAGAGAATAGATTGGATTTATACCCTGCTCTTCACTACCTGAAGGAGTCTCAGAGCGGCTTACAATCTCCTTTCCCTTCCCTTCTCCTCCCCACACCCTGTGAGGTAGGTGGGGCTGAGAGAGCTGTTTCGAGAACTGCTCGTGAGAGAACAGCTCTGAGAGGACTTGTGACTGACCCAAGGTCACACCAGCAGCTGCATGTGGAGGAGTGGGGAATCGAAACCAGTTCTCCCAGATTAGAGTCTTCACCACCTTCTGGCTTGCTCCCTGCAGATGAGGCCTGGACAGAAACGATCAGTGTCTTGACGTCAGCTGCCATCCGATTTGAGATGCTGAGCACAGCTCATCGGAACCAGGTAAATGGGAGGCTTCTTCTGAGGGTGCCTTTAATTGGCAGTTGTTTAGAAAGAGATTGGGGTGCTGCCTGGAGGTGGCAATGACATCAGCTGAGCAGAGGGCAATTCAAAATATCAACCATCTTTCTTGGATTGAGGCCGCTTTATGCTTGTATAGGACAGCACTGCTCATGGTAACATCTTCACCACAAGGGGAGGGTGCCGTGTTGTAACTGGAATATATTTTATGCGAATATCTTCTGGTGGTAGAATTTTTGTGTGTACGGGGGAATTGGATTGCAGGATATGTGGACTGTGGAGTGGTCATATGCACAGCTTTCACTCCTCATTAACCAGAGGAGGCTGAAATAAAATTATGCCTGGCATTAACATTAAGCATGATCTAAGTCAGGGGTGTCAAACATAAGGCAGATGATGGCCAGAACCTGCCCATACTAGGGCAAGCAACTGGTATGGATGGAAGTGTAAAGTACTCCCCCGTTTTATGATATCCCTTGGAAAAAACCTAATCTTGCGTATGATTAAATACATTTATTTGGGCTTTTGTGGGTTCCCCAGTAAATCAATTGCTTTCACTGCTAGGAATCAATTGCTTTTGTTTGCATTTTGAGTAAAAAATAGTATTATTAATTGGGTTTGCCTGTTGTCTTTTATAAACTTTATCTCTCCGGTACCTGGCATTACATTTTATGGCACACATGATCCGGCCTGACAGAGTGACATTTATGTCAGATCCAGCCCACGTAACAAATGGAGTTTGACACCTCTGGTCTAAGCCATGGCAAATCTAAGTCTGCATGGAAACAAGGCAGAGGCTTAACAGGGCTAGTGGGAGTGAAGGTATGGACAGATCTTGGCATCTCGAAGTGGAGGAGGGTAGATGGATTCTGAGAAATGTAAAAACACTAGAGGTCTAGGAAGAGCGAAGCAGGCCACGTTACAGCAGGAGTCTGGACAGCAAAGAGGGAGCAGCTGCAAATGAATGGGTGGATTTGGCCCTTTGTAGGCTGATGGCCAGAGTTCCAGAGGTTTGTCTGTGTTGATAGTTTCTGGACTGTTTTGCCTGGTGCTTTGGTCATTTTCATTCTTCTGAGAGGAACCTCTGGCCAACATGCTCCTGCACTGACAGAGTTGATTCCACCTCCTCAGATTCTCTTGGATTTGGAGGAGCCCTGCATCTCTACCAAAGGGACCAAGAGCGGCACCTTCGTAATGTACAATTGCGCTCGCCTTGCCACACTGTTTGAAACGTACCAGCGGGAAGCAGAGCAAGGTGAGAGCTCTTTTCGCGCTGCATGCAAACCCTACCACCCTGGCCCTGGCCCACTGAAGTGCTCAGGGACTGGAGTATATGCCCAAGTTAGGCTGGGAGGTTTTCCCAGACAAAGCAGAGCTGCAGCCAGGCTGCCTCGTCTAAGACACAGATTCCTGAGCATTCTTGCCGTTTCCTTTCCTTAGCCCTCCTGACAATCAGAGCGGGCTTTTGCCAGAGGCTCAGGAACCAATTAAAAAGATCTGGATGGTGCTTCAACAGGATATGGGGTGGTATCCCCTCACACGGAACACAGTTCTTGGTGGCTCCCAGCTCCTCTAAAAAAATCATATTCTCCCTTGCTTTCCCCAATCCCGTTCTTTAAGAACGCCTAATACTGCAAAACCCCAACCTTTGCGCCTACAACGCATTTACAAAAAATGAGAACATAGTTATGTGCTGTCAAGTCACAACTGACTTATGGCAACCCGTCATGGAGTTTTAAAGGCAAGAGACCATCGGAGGTCATTTGCTGTTGCCTGCCTCGGCTTAGCCACCCTGGTCTTCCTTGATGGTCTCCCATCCAGATTCTAAGCATGGCTTTGGCATGTTTGGGCCAGTCAGGCTGCTGCATTTAGGTTTAATTTGCTTAGTTTATTTTAACAATTTGGTGCCAAAAATGTCCCCTGGTGAACCTACTTTTGGATCACCTGTGCGACTGTTACATGAAACATTCCTCGTCTGGCTGGTTTGTTTCCCTTCCCATTGCAGGCGTGTACCCGGCTTTTCCACTGCCTTCGGAGCTGAACTATTCCTCCCTCAGAGAAGAGGTGAGCAACCATGATGAAAAGGAGTACAAAGACCTGGTCTTTGGAGGGCTACTCCCATAGGACCCGCAGAGGTTATCAGCTGTGTCAGAAACGAAAGCATAATTTGGCAATCGGTTTTGAGTTCTGGTCAATCCCAACATTGGATAAAATGCATAGGAAGGAATAGGAGACGCTTTCATCCAGTCCCGTGCCAAAGGACAGGACCCGGATGCTAGCCTTGCACAAACGGATCCCTGCAATCCAGATCATCATCAGAGAACAGGCTGTGGCTTGGTAGTAGAGCATCTGTTTGGCGTGGAGAAGGTCTCAAGTCCAGTCCCTGGCATCTCCATTTGAAAGGATCAGGGAGCAGGTGATGTGAAAGGCCCCTCTCTTCCTGAGACCCTGGAGAACTGCTGCCACTCAAAGTAAATACACTGACAGAGCAGTGGTCTGACTTGACAGAAGTGATGCCAGGAAGCCTTTGTGTGACAGTAAGATGTTGAAAGAGTGGGTGGAGCTTGTCGAGTCAGGAGACCCCCCCCTTCCTTGATCATCTTCCTGCTCTTTCATACATGGGGGGCGGAGGCAGGTGGGACAAAGGTGGGTCTGCTCAGGCTTACGCGGAGGCTTCTGTTTATTCCTCCCTCCCTGCTCAGGGCGAGTGGCTCTTGTTGTTCAACGGTGTCCTGCCCTTCCAGGAGGTCTTGAGCCAAGTGATACAGCTCCCCATCTCCAGTAGTGGGATTGGGATCTCAGCCAGCACGGAGGCGGTAAGATGACTTTTCCAGGTCTTGGGGCGGATGGGACTGTTCAGCTGCCTTCCCTCCCCGGTCAGTTTAGCTTCCAGGTGTGTAAGCTTATGTTTGTGTGGGGATCCAGTATCACTCAGGATCTGTCTCCTTTGCAGAGCTCATTCCTGGAAAATTAGTGTTTTGTTTGCAGGGCAGTGGGTAGGAAAGGGCAGTGCTTTGGAAGATGGGGGTGGGTGGGGTATATTGCAGAAGTGCCCCTGTGGTCTGACGAGGACCGGCCATTTCATGCAGAGCTGGAGCTCAAGACTGTTATAACATTCACAGTGAATCTGGATCGAACTGATCGTTTCAGGGTGGTGGCACCTGTTGTGGAATGCAAGTCCCACAGTTAACTGTGCTGATTTCCACTGCACGTTCTCCTCTTCCAAATAGTTTGTATTCAGCAGACATAAATTTCCTTGGCTCTGTGTTTTAGGTCTGCAAGTTCTTGATCCAGCTGAGCATGGATTTCAGTTCTTACTACAACCGGGTGCACATACTGGGGGTAAGTGTCCTGGGCTCAGTAGGCAGGGCTGCCCAAGGCGTTGTGAGACATTCAAAAGAATTTCAGGTGCACTCTGTATTGGTTTCATTCACGACATATATAGATTCAAGAAGGGAGTGTGGCTCAGTGGAAGACCCTCTGCTTTGCATGCAGAAGGTTCCAGGTTCAATTCTTGGCATCTCCAGTCAGCAGGATGTGGCAGTAGGTGATGCGAAAGGCCTCTGCCTGAGACACTGGAGAGCTGCTGCCAGTCTGAGTAGGCAATACTGACCTTGATGGACCAGTGGTCTGATTCAGCGTAAAGCAGCTTGATGATGTGTGAAGGAGGACCACTTCTGAGTCAGAGACACCTGAGATAAGCTGGGTTTGGACTTAGGCTACCCCTTTGGTGGCAGGCAGAGACTTGATCCTGGTTTCAGTGATCAATTCATTCTCCATGTTAAAGGATGAGCCGTATACAGTAGAGGTGGAAACCAGTGCTCCCTCTAAGCTGTGGAGTCCTGTGAACAAAAATCCTACTCTGTGAGCTACTGGCATTAAAGCTGTGAGCGAGCGATTTGGCTGCTGCATCAATCAGTTTGCTCTGGAGCCCTCCTTCCTGAGCCAATACAAAAATGTGTGAGCCCGAGGCTAAGAAACTGTGAGCTAGCTCACACTAACTCAGCTTGGAGGGAGCACTGGTGGAAACTCCACCCTATATTAGGCAGTAAGTATGAAGGGGGAGGTGTGGGCAGAAGCTTCCCTGGCTCCAGCATCCCGTCCTGCTCCTTCTAGAGCTACTCTCCGCATTTGAGAGAGATGGAAACCACTTTTAATGGTATGTCCAAGTACTTGACAGAAGTAAAAAGTTCTTCCTCCTGAGCCTGATTCCCCAGGGGGGGTCACTCTTGGTGGTGGAAAGTGTCTTCAAGTCGCAGCCAACCTACGGTGATGCCCACAGGGTTTGGTTGTCAAGGCAAGAGATGTTCAGAGGTGGTTTGCCATTGTCTGCTTCTGTGCAGCAACCCCGGACTTCTATGGTTGGCCTCCCATTCAAGTACTCACCAGGGCCGGCCCAATTTAGCTTCTGAGATCTGAGGAAATAAGGTCAACCTGGGCCATCATGAGCAAAACCCCACCCCCTTTTGAGGTGAGAGCAGAAAAGGACACATTTCATGGTCCAAAACTAATTTTGGGATGTCCCCCAAAGCATGGAATTCCCTTAAATTGTTTTTAAGGTTTTCCCAACATTGAATCTATTCCATGTCTTGGGTGTGTGTGTTTTAGCCAGGAACTCCATGGGAAGACGAAAAAGGGGAAAAGCAAGAATCTCAGCAAGAAAGGAGTACTATAGATGGAGTAAATATATAATAAAATTCCCTTGCATCCGCAAGAAGCCGCATCTGCTGTCTGACCAGGCTAGGTGACTATTCTTTGTTGTTGTTGTCTTTGTTTCATCCAGGAGCCACGTCCCCACTTGTTCAGCCAGATGTTTGCCCGGTTGCAGCTTATGAGAGCAGTCAGAGAAGTGTTCCACAGTGCCCTGCAGACCCTCCATCTACCTCCTCTTAACCAGATCTGAGCAAGCCAGATGGACACCTGCTGTGGTCCTCCTCACAGGCACCCTGCAGCAGCCATCCTGACCTGGCCGGCTCCACTGCAAAGAAAAAGAGTCGGAGGGTTACACTCACCTGGTTGGGGCGGGCAGAGAACCGTTGTAATTGAGGATCAGCCAGCAGAACACAGCCTTGCAGTTTGGACTCAGAAGTGTTTCTCCTCCCCAGTGTGGGTAGAAAGAAGATCCAGAACGAGAGCCTTGTGTATTTCTGAAGTTGAGGGAGAGCTGCTGAAATCGTTTGGTGCCAATGTGTGGCCAATTGCTAGCTAGGAACATGGAGAACTAAACTACCTGGAAACAAAATGGGTGGGGTGGGGTGGGGGGCGGAAGGAGAGATGACTATACTACTCAAGGAATCACTTGGTTCTGATCCCTCACAGAGAGTAGGAAAAAAATGGCCTGGTGGTCAAGTTCAAGCAAGCTAAGAGTTTCCCGCTGATGGATGTAAAGAAGGGTTTATTGTACCCCCCCCCCCAAAAAAAAATTAAATTCTATTATAAAATGGCTGAAGCTTCTTTCAGTCCTGTTCACTGCCTCTCTACAAAGGGTTTTGGCATCAGCTGTGGACGCAAGGGGTTGCAGATAAAATGCAGAGATTCTCAGCTGCAGTTTCTCCAAAGGCATTGCTGGGGGCAGGCGGGTTGTGAGTGACTGTCCCACAAACACTGTCTCATTGTGAGACGTGGGCAGTTTGTACGGTATGGTAAATGTTAGGGAGCACAAGGGGTTACCAGCAAATCACCAGCGTGGCTAAACGGGGCATGAATCGCTGCTTCCTCCAGCCTGCCGTTCTCATCCTCCCGGAACCTGACACAAAGAACCTAACTAAGGTAGACAAGATGCTGAGAGGTCCATGACAGGAGCCCCCTGGCAGTTTTTATTATCTATTTTTATTGTGAAATTAGAAGTGTACATGATCAAAAGTATAAATTGTTACGCAATAAAAGACTTTGTAATAGATGAATCCTCTTGCTTGTGAAAAAAGCAACATGTAGTTAAATATCACAGTCAAATGAATCAAATATCGCATATCAAATCAAGGTTTAAGAACATGGAGAGAGGAGGAAAAAAGTCTGGTCCTCCCTGCCTTAACTTGCACTAGGCAACATCTTTAGTTATATAAAGAGAAGCTGAAGAACCCCACCGGGAAGCATTCTGAATCCTTGTAGTTATTAGCAAAATGTGAACTAATTCATAAAGCTTCTTCTTTAGTGAGCTTTTCAAAAAGCCTTACGGTACATTTACACATGGTGCACTTACAGTGCAGTCCTAAGCAGTGTTACAGCGTCGTGAATCCACTGAAGTCAAATGGGTCTAGAAGGTTATAAATCTGGTTCGGATTGCAGTTACTGGACTACAGTGTTTACTCATGTAAGATTAGGGTTTTCCCCCACATATATGCCACCAAAAGGGGAGGTTATCTTAGTTTTTAAATACAAGTTTCAGAGTGCGTTCAGACGAGCAGCCAATCCCACCATGATGCCGGCTCAAATTTGATCCCGATTTTTTAAATCCATTCTTGCACGACCAGACACCCCCAGGGGAATCGCCTTACTGCGTGCTGCTTCCGCTATGGATTGTCTAGACAGCGTCCACTGAAGGAGGCTTGTGTGATGGTGAAAGTCCGCAGTTGTCCCATCGGGTCCGGAAAACTCTAGATTCAAAGTACTGTCCTTTTAAGTCCGGATAGGAGGTGCGGCAAAATGGAATGTCTACGGAACAGGGACATTTCTTAGATGTTTGTGTCTGGTTGTGCATTTTTAATTCACCAGGGAATCATGCCTGTGGAGGATCTAAAGAGCCGTCTGAATGGACTCACAGTTCTGTTAAATAATATATTGTGTTTGTGACACTTCTAAGGGGGGAGGTCATCTTACATTCAGTGTCGTCTTCAATGCTCCCTATAAGCTGTGGAATCTTGTGAGCAAGAATTCTACCTTGTGAGCTACTGGCATTAAAGTTGTGAGCCAGCGATTTGGCTGCTGCATACATTAGTTTGCTCTGGAGCCCTCCTTCCTGAGCGGAGACAAAAATGTGTGAGCCGGAGAGTAAAAAATTGTGAGCTAGCTCACACTAACTCAGCTTAGAGGGAACACTGGTCGTCTTCCTTTTGAGTAGATGCAGTGTAAGGTCTTCTAACTGATTTAATAGCGTATATTGATTTTTCTCCAAAAGCCCCTGCTGTTATGATGACCCACCCCCCAACAAGTATGTTGAAACTATTTTGGTGACTCTCGACAACCCTCACAAATGTCTTTTACAATTTTGCAGCACTTACTCAAAAGGTAGGAGCAGTAAATGATTTACCACGCGGCTATTGTTAAAAGTACATTGCAACTGCCCCCACTGACTTGGATTGGGAGGGGGCATCAGGTAGGGGACAAAGGATTTTACCATTTAGTCATGACTGTGTGTGTGTGTGTGTGCGTGTGTGCACAGTTTTTACTGATTTAAAACAGTGTCTTTCCCTCTACATCCTCAACTGTTAAAAAGGTAGCTCTAACAACTGGTATTGCTGGTGGTTGGCAACAGTGTTCCCTCTAAGCTGACTTAGTGTGAGCTAGCTCAGTTTTTTAGCCTCTGGCTCTCACATTTTTGTCTTAGCTCAAGAAGGATGGCTCCAGAGCAAACTAATTTATGCAGCAGCCAAATCGCTCGCTCACAACTTTAATTCTGCTTTTATCTGTTTTAACTTTGGCACTCGTGCCTCTTTGTTAGCCGTCCTGAGCCTTCGGGGAGGGCGGGATATAAATCCAAAAATAAATAAATAAAATGCCAGTAACTCACAAAGTAGAATTTTTGCTCACAAGACTCCACAGCTTAGAGGGAGCATTGGTTGGCAAGATAATGCACATAAAGAGGAGGGAGGCCTAAGCCCCTTCTGCCTTGAGCCAACATCAGTTATAGGTGTGGCTGTAACTTACCTATTTAAAAATGCTGAGCAGATGAGTTCGGAGACTTCCTGGGATTTCTTGTAATTTGGTTTTAAATAGAAAAGGGGGGGGTTACCTGTTGTGATGGATGCACATATAAGTCTGCAAGGGTATAATAAATCCACAACCTTCCTGTGCATTTTGCACTGCTGTGGCCCTGTGGTGGTGGTGGTGTTTCCGTAGCAGGGAAGCACATTCTCTGAAGCCTCTGGATGCGTTCCACTTGGCCTCCTGTGCTGCCCAGCTGCCAGTTCCAGAGGCAGCCCCCGGAGCCCGCCGCTTCCCTTTCCCCCCAGCTGTCGCCAAAGGTGCTCTTACTGCAGCTGTTTCATGAAGAGGCTGAGGAGCTGCTGGCGTTGCACCCGGTGCTGCTGGCTCTGGTAGGGGGGCAGCTCAAAGAACGAGAACGTGAAGCTGCGGCTGAAGCTGAGGGGGGTGATGCTGGGCACGGGCGGGAGCCTCATCCCCTGCCCCTTGCTCCTGAAGTGCCTGGGCAGGGCTCTGCTCCGCCCCTTCTGCCGCGCCCTGCCACCTTGGAGCAACTTGGCCCTGCGCCTCTGCTCCCCGTCCCCATCCGGGGCCTCCCCTCCGAGGTCCGGGGGGGAAAAGCCGCAGAAGGCAGGAGGGCCTGCTCCTGAGCAAGGGATGCTGTGCAAGATGGACACCGTAGGTGTGAAAAGGGTATGGAAGGAGGCCTCGGACCGAGAGGCCCCAGCCCATGGGGCCAGGTCATCGTTTGGAGGTGGTGTCCCTTTGGCTTGGGAGAGAGAGACCTCCGGGAGACACGGCAACTTCTGGAGTGGCTTCCCTGAAGGAGAAGAAGAGAAGAAGATTGGATTTATACCCCGCCCTTTGCTACCCGAAGGTGTCTCAGAGCAGCTTACAAACTCCTTTCCCTTCCTCCTCCCCACAACAGGCACCCTGTGAGGTAGGTGGGGCTGAGAGAGCTCTTGACAGAAACTGCTCTTTTTCAAGGACAGCTCTTATCAGAACTACGCCTTGCCCAAGGTCATCCAGCCAGGTGCAAGTGGGGGAGTGGGGAATCAAACCCGGTTCTCCCAGATTAGAGTCTGCGCACTTAACCCACTCCACCAAACTGGCTCTCAGGCGGAGAAAAGGGAGCGGAGCAAGAGTGAGCAAGGCCAGCAACAGAAGAGCAAATGGCGCTGGCAGGAGCTGGAGGCTAGAACTCTTTTCCGATTCGTTCAGTACATTTATTTAGTACATCCCTTCTTACAAGGAACTCAGGGGAACCTACATCATCTTCCCTTCTCCTCCCTGTGAAGTAGGCTGGGTTGAGAGACAGCGACTGGTCCAAAGTCACCCAGCAGGTTTTCCAGCAGCAGAAGGGACTGGAACCTGGATCTCCAAGATCCTACTCTGGCCATCGAACTGCTACCCAACTCTGGTTCTATCTGGCGGCTACATGGGAAAGAAAGATTCGCTGCAAACTGCCACGGGGCGGTGGTGGTGGGGAGCCAATCGGGTGTAGTGGTTAGGAGCGCGGACTCTAATCTGGGAGAACCGGGTTTGATTCCCCACTCCTCCGCATGCAGCTGCTGGTGTGACCTTGGATCAGTCATAAGCTCTCTCAGAGCTGTTCTCTCAAGGGCAGTTCTCTCAGAGCTCTCTCAGCCCCGCCTACCTCACAGGGTGTCTGTTGTGGGGAGGGGAAGGGAAAGGAGATTGTAAGCCGCTCTGACTCCTTCGGGTAGTGAAGGGCAGGGTGTAAATCCAATCTCTTCTCTCTTCATACCATCCCCAGCTTGTGTTTATTGGACATTCTGGCACACAAACATTTCTCTTGCTGCCTTTGTGCCAGTGTGCAACCCACCCCAGAACCCCTGCTTGAGTGCTGCCCAGTGTTCCCTTCAAGGCCACCCGTTCTAGGACCTCTGCCTCTGCTTGCCCAGTACGAGAAACCTCTTCTTTCTTTGATGGCGGCTCCCAAATACCAGCAAGGGAATGGGGTTGGCCTGGGCCAAGTGCACCGCAGCTCTCCTCACCAGTGTCCTTGTCTCCTCTTTTGGGAAGCTGAGGAAGAGCCACCCTGTTCTGCCTTGGGCTGAAAGGAGTCTTGGTAACAGTTTCGTCTTGGTCCTCGATGGCAGCTCCTACCTGGATATGGAGGGAAATGTAGATGAGTTTGGGGGTAACGCAGTTCAAGAAAAGTAGGGATTGTACATCGTAGTCTGAGATAAATGGGGTGAGACTCTTGAAGGGCATGAAACGTACACGGCATTTTTTCAGTACGTTAGGGCAGGAGGGAAACAAAGACCCATCAACCCCAAACTCTAGTAGCCAATTGTTGGTACAGTATAGAATGTTAGGGGAAATGCATTACCTTGGTTTGGTGGTGGGGATCATACATGGTTTAACCTAATTCCACCCATATCCTCCAGCAACTTTGCTAAGTGGAACTGGGGGTTCTCTCATGCAATCCTGCAAGTTCTCAGCAGTCTTCTGCTCTCATTCTTGTGTGCCTCCCCTACCCTCCTAGACACTAATGAGTAAAACTATGGCAGTAAGCCAGTTGTGGAGGCATTAAAAGGCACATCTGGGCCATGTCCTCCTGCTCTGTGGAGGGCTAGCTATGGGGGCCCAGCGTGCAATCACACTTGCTTAAAGCCTTGAGGAGGTTCATGCATAACCTCAGAACCTTACCAAGGCAGTAGTGGCTGGTATGAACGCCAGATGAAGGACAACCCTTGTTGAAGATCTTGCCACCAGGGCCATCCTGAAGTTTCAGCTATCCCAAAACCTGATTTCCAGCCACTACCCTAGACTTGCCCATGGACATATCCCCCCTATGCACTAGCAGTTTCTGTACCTTCTCCAACCAGCCTCGGGTAGGGTCTTCTTTGCTCCTAGCATGGGCCTGCCGCTTCCTGAAGGTCGGGGTCACACTCATCCTCATGGTGCAGCCCGGGTGAGTGGTGACGCTTGCTGTGGGCAGGGATGAGCCTCGGACCAGACTTCCAGTCACTGGAGGGAGCAGGCCAGTTGCTTCCAGGGGTGCCATTGGCTGAGCCCCTTCCGGGACCATTTCTCTCTGCCTGGCTTCTGGGATGCCATGTGGCTGGAATGGCATCTTTGAGCTGATCCAGTTGTGGCGCCCCCAAGTTAGTCTGTGGTACCCAAAAGGCGCTTAGGAGCTCCTGAACATAGTCGCAGAACAGGCCAGACTGAAGGGGAATGCCTGCCAGAGGAAAGCCCAAGCCTGCCTTTTTCCTCAGCAAGCATCCTTCTGTTGCAAGTGCCCCCAAGTGTATCCCATGATCTGTTCGGGTTGGAACAGCGTTGCTCTGGTTCACGGTGAGTTCAGCAGCTCACTCTGGAGCCAAATGACAAAAAGGCCATTGGGCACCGGCAGTGCATGACAGGTGCACTCGTGCACTGAACCCTGATACAAAGGGGCCTTGCTGTGACCTCCCTGCTGCTGTACTTTGGGCCATGAAATATGCATAGGGCTGCCCGGGAGGCAGTAACTCCAGCCTGTCCACAGCTCAAGTCCTGAATGACTGAGGGCAGGCCGCAAGAAGCTTGCTGGCCATGTCCTAATCTCTGTACAGGTGCCCCAAGAAGGAGAAAGAAGGCTTAACACTGAAGATACCACCGGCATGGTACAGAGGTTAGTGTTAGGCTAAGAGCTGGGAGACTCGGGCTGGAAACCCCACGCTGCCATGGAAACTTGCTGGGTGATCTCGGGCCGAGCGTTCTCTTAGCCTGACCTACCAGAAAGGGGTCTTGTTGTGAGGATAGAAAGGAGAGGGGGGGAGGAAAATGTGGTAAATTGCTTTGGGTTCACACTGGGGAGAAAGGCAGGATATAAACAGCTAAACAAACAAGAGAGAGCAAAATCTTGACTTAGCAAGATGTGTGAAGAAGGAAACAGAGTGTAGGGCTGAAAGGCAGTGTGGGGAGAGGGGGCCTTCCTATTCTTAAGAATGTTGGTAGAAAGAGACTGCCTTTTCCGAGAGATCCCCGTTGTCTTCCCAGCGTCCACAATGACGGTATCATTTTACCTTTGTGGTCCTGTCCTGAGTCAGGGAAGCTGTGCTCTACAAAGCAATGTTCTGAGCAGACAGTTGAAGAGGAAAAGGACACGCACCAAGCACCTTCTTCTGTCAGGGCTACATGTTAAGCAGCTGCCAGTTAACAGATACCCCTGGGGCGAGATTTATATGGTTGCCAGCCTCCAGCTGGGGCCTGGAAATCTGATGGAATTCCAGTTGATCTCGACTCCAGTTCCCCTGGGGAAAATGGCACCTTGGAAAGGTGGAATGGATGGCATTATGCTGTGCTCAGATCCCGCCCCAAAGCCCACCCTCCCCAGGCTCCAGTCCTCAAATCTCCTGGGATTTCCAACCAGGAGTTGGCATCTCTATGTGAGAATAAGCATTAAGGTACCTAGCATCCAGCTCTCCAGCAGTTATGCCATGTGGCAACAGGACACCTCTCTGCACTTGGAGGAGGGATCACAACTCTATGGGCTTTGCTCACAGCATTTCTCCAGATCCAGCACTTGCAGGGATACTTCCATATTGTGAAATATACCAGGAAAAACACTCTCTACTTGATCACCACACTATTTCTCTGAGTTGCTGCCTTCTTTGTGAAGGAACTACCATGGGAGGTGGTAGTTTCGCTCTATTCTGCTATGGTCAGGCCTCACCTGGAGTACTGTGTCCAGTTCTGGGCACCACATTTTAGGAAGGATGTTGACAAGCTCGAGCGTGTCCAGAAGAGGGCAACCAGGATGGTGAGAGGGTTGGAATCCAAGTCTTATGAGGAAAGAGTTGGGTATGTTTAGCCTGGGAAAGAGAAGGCTTAGAGGGGACATGATTGCAGTCTTCAAGTATTCAAAGGGCTGTCATGTAGAAGATGGAGCAGATCTATTCTCTCTTGCTCCGGATTGCAAGGCTAGAAATTACAAGGGTGGAAATTACAAGGGTGGAATTGCAAGGGTGGAAATTACAAGGGATTGTAAGGGTGGAAATTGCAAGGGAATCGATACCGGCTAAATAGCAGGAGAAACTTCCTAACTGTAAGAGTGGTTGAGCAGTGGAACAGACTGCCTCGGGAGTTTGTGGATGCTCCTTCGCTGGGCGTTTTCAAGCGGAGGCTGGACGACCATCTTTCGGGTATGCTGTAGGGCTATCTTTCGGCTATGCTCCTGCAGAGTGCAGGGGGTTGGACTAGATGACCTGCAAGGTCCCTTCCAACTCTTAACATTCTATGATTCTATGACTTTAACCATGTCAGAAAAGGCACAGGTGTCCTTGGTTTACTGGGACTGGAGTTTTTATATGAAAGTACCCGTTGACTCATGTATGTCTTTTGAGATCGGATCACAATTCCACCTCCTGTCTTTCAAGTTTTGTTTGGCCCACAGCCTCATCACCATCAACCCAACGGAATCTCTTGTTTGGTGACAGTTTCCATTTTTTAATTTAGTAAGGATTTCCACTGGCAACTTTTGCATTTATGTGATATAAGCATTACCCAACCTTGAATAGTTACAGTGGACAGCAAGGCATGAAGAAAAGTATCAAGCAAGCAAATGAAGTGATATAGAAGTCTCATTATCCTGGACACTGTTGCTATAGTAAACAAGAGGAGAATTTCAGCCATTTTCATCCATCCCCATGAAGGAGACCCTTATAGGATCAGTAACGTTCCCCTGTACAAAGATCTCAGTTATACAGAACATGAAGTCAAGGAGCAGATTGTTTCCAAGACAGGGGCTAAACCACAATTTGGCAACCCAGATCAGCAGACTTTTTAAAATTAAGGAGCAGCCGATTGCTACCAGTCCTTCCCAGCAGCATCACCTTCCATAGCAGTTTTTGAAAAATGACTGCCACAGTAACAACCAAACCACAGGGCTTAAAAATTAGCAACCTAGATTTCTGAACCTAGATTTCTAGAGTTTTCTAGAGAGCCAGCATGGCGTAGTGGTTAAGAACGGTGGACTCTAACCTGGAGAACCGGGTTGGATTCCCCACTCCTCCACATGAAACCTGCTGGATGACCTTGGGTCAGTCTCAATTCCCTCAGAACTCCCTCAGCCCCCACCTACCTCACAAGGTGCCGGTTGTGGGGAGAGGAAGGGAAGGTGATTGTAAGCTGCTCTGAGACTCCTTAGGGTAGAGAAAAGTGGGGTATAAAAACCAACTCTTCTTCTTCTTCTTGAACTTAGCCCAGCTTTTTCATCAAGAAAAACATTGGTTATTACTAATTTCCTAAAATGCCTTTGCCGTCTTCATTTTCCAGAAATTTGACCAGTCTACAATGGAATAAGGCTCACTTATTTTTTCTTTTTTTCTTTTTCTTTTTCATACAAAAGCTTTTATTTATCCACCCGGCATATTCCCAGCAGCCCTTTGCTCACACCTTGCACCAGAGAACCTCCAGGCCCTGGCCACAGACCACGCTACGCCAGCCGTGTTGCCCGCTTTCCCAACACTCTAGAGCAGCCACATCAGCTACGTGGCAAAACTTGCTACACACAAAAGACAGGCTGTCCTCACCGAGGCACCACAGCGTCAGTCGTTGGTCCACAGAAACAGAAAGGAGGTAGTCGGGATGTAGGAGTCGGACTCCCGTCACGTGAGCCGCATGTGCACAAAGCCTTGAGAACTTTCTGAGGACACGGATGCCAGCCCCACCGGTGGTTCCCTGGTTGGCCAGGCTTTCGGCATTCACGTCGATAACACAGATGTGGATGGAACCATCGTCACTGCCACTGGCCACGAGGAAATGGCCACTCGCTCTTTCCTGGACATGGAGGCTATTCACACCACAGCTGTGAGCCTGGATGGTAAAGACCGGGGTTCCCAGAGCTAGAAAAACACAGAGGCTCTGTCACAATACAATGGAAGAGGCTGGAGGAGGACACAATGCTGGCCAGAGTTCTCACAATGCCCCTGCAACAGGGAGCATGTATGGGATGGGGCGGGTCCACGGCTCAGTGGCAGAGCATCTGCTTTGCATGCAGAAGGTCCCAGGTTCGAGGCCCACCATCCCCAGTTACAAGGATCAGGAAGCAGGTGTCGTGAAAGACCTCCACCTGAGAACCTGGAAAGCAGCTGCCAATCAGAGCAAGCAATACGGATCTTGATGGGCCGAGGGTCTGACTCAGTATAAGGCAGAATCATGTGTTTTTATCATAAACCACGGGTAACAATAAGGGTACACAAAAAAGACAGTCAATACGATCACCTACCAAGAGGTTTCATCTCTCTGACTTCTGCCTTTATGGCCTCCGTTGCACAATCAACGGTAGCCGTGATATCCCAAAATGCAATGCCCCCATCAGTGGCAGCGCTGGCCAAGTAGTGTCTCCTGCAAAATAAAATGCATTGCGATGTTTGACCTTCCGGAGTACTCAGGTGTGACCAGCCCACCTCAGACTTTGGGTTTAATTTTTCCAGGCATGAGAGTGCACTGGCCATGAGAGATGCCTCCTCAGGGCACACTGAGAGAATGCAGCTGCCCCATTCTCACCTTCCTCTGTCAGCCGTCTTGCATGTAAACCCTTGGACTTTCAGGACACAACGCTGATGGTGGAAGGACTCTGCCACAAGCCACAGTTTCTGGGAGTGCTCCAGCAGCAAAAAGAGTCTGTACAGACATACATGCAGACAGTTGAAATGAGAGGAGATGTCATTTCTACTAAGGGCACAGAATGGCTGAGCAGTACCTTCAAGATTAACAAAATGTATTTCAGCAAAAGCATTCATGAGTTAGAGTTCACTTCTTCAGATGCATACAAGTACACATCAAAGGCTGCAGTTACACTCTGTCTCGGGCCATGATGCTCTGTATTCTTGGTGTTTGGGGGGCAACAGTGGGAGGGCTTCTGGAGTTCTTGCTCCACTGGTGGACTTCCTTATGGCACCTGAGTTTTGGCCACTGTATGACACAGAGTGTTGGACTGGATAGGCCATTGGCCTGATCCAACATGGCTTCTCTTATGTTCTTCTTACATGCTGGCTTACTGCTGCTCAAGTTCCCTTCTCCAATTTGGGAAAGGGCTGCCCTGGACAAATAAAGCAGCAGCTACCCCACAGACAGTATCTGGTCCCGCCTGCCTCTCTTCCTCCCACTCTTTGTCCTCTCTGGATTTTTTTCTGGCAGCCAGAGAGAACCCACAGCGACTTCCCAGGCCCCTAAGAGGTAGAATTCAATGCCCGTTCTTACCGGACAGATCCATCACTGCAGGCAGCAGCTAGAAAGACTAAAGGACCGGGCAGCTCTGCATCCTCAGGACTTGCCAAAACTGCAATAGACATATACCTGGAACACAAAAGTCAAGACAAATCATTCCCTCCAGCTGGCAGCTTCCAATGACCCCCCCCCCCCCCCCCCGCCTAGACAACAGAGGGGTCGACCCTACATTCCAGCATCCTGTTCCATGCAGTGGCCAACCAGCTGCCCTGGAGAGCAAGCACCGAGGGCATGGAGGCCAAGAGCAACCCCCTGATGTCCCCTCCTAGCATTGGCATTCAGAGGTTTCCTGCCTCTGAAGGCGGAGTAGCCAGCGATGGACCCCGTCCTGCAGGAATCTGTCTGGTCCCTGATCCCAGGCATCTATGCTCATGGCTATCCTTCCGTCGACTGGCAGGGGATTCTACACTCCCGTTACCTGTTCGAGTAAATAAATTTTGAGAAGTACTAAGTAAACAAGTATAAACCTTGCATTTTGTACTAATAATCCCTATGTTACCACCGTATCCCATGCATCCCTATACTTCCCCCCTTCTGTATCCATGCGTGGTTATTCTGAATCACAGGCCTGTAGAATGGGGAGCAGGAGGTTCTGTGAAGAGTAGAAATTAAAAAGATCTGTTTCTTTTCAAAATAATTAGCCACAAGGTATAGATGGGGACTCTGGGGCAAGGGAAGCTCTGTCTTCTTGGTGCTTGGGGGGGGGGTCAACAGTGGGAGGGCTTCTAATGTCCTGGCCCCACTGCTGGACCTCCTGATGGCACTGGTATTTCTGGCCACTGTGTGACACAGAGTGTTGGACTGGATGGGCCTTTGGCCTGATCCAACATTGGCGTCTCTTATGTTCTTAATGTATTCTGCTATTTCTAGTCATGGGAGGGGCCTCAAAACTGACCCACTGGAAATCCTGCCCCAGCTCTGGCAACTGAGATTTTGCCATGTGTTGCCCACATAGTTTCAAACTTCACAGCTTTAAGAGTTTGACACGGCAGCTGAGATTGTCGGGATGTTGAATTCTATGTCCAGTGCCAGATCCCAAGCTTACAGGATGCTGTCTGAGAACCGTGTATTAAGTATGTATACAGAGATGCAGGTGAGACAGGGATCTGTGCTTTGTGCATGGTGGTAACATATGACAATGATCAATTTATGTTGCCAGCTTTATAGTTCTTTACTCAATACTTCCCAATACTTATTTCTTTTTAAAAGTGCATGTTTCTCGTCATCCTAGTTAAGCGAAGAAAATTTAAAAATATCTGGAGAAGACCTGCAAAAAGATTAGAAACCACAGGGATTTTCTGCATTTGATGCAGAAATTGCCCCAGAGGTTCAGGGGAGGGATTGTGACTCAGTGGTAGAGCATCTGCTTTGCATGGCAAAGGTTCCAGGCTCTGTCTCCAACGTCTCCAGTTTAAAAGACCAGGTAGGAGGTAATATTGAAGGCATTAACCTAAGAACCTGGAGAACTGCTGCCAGTCAAAGCAGGCAACAATGACCTGAACAGACCAATGGTCTGAGTCAATAGTAGAAGAGGAGGAGATTGGATTTATACCCCGCCCTTCACTTAAGAGTCTCAGGCCCCGGTCACACGGGCAGGAAAATGCAGGGGGGGGGAGCGTGGCTGTTTGCCCCGGAGCCAAATAACGTGCGGCTGCGCGATCAGACGTCCCGTCGAGGTCCCGTGGTTAGGGGGGAGGTGCCGATCACAGGACAATCCTGCGGTGTGGCAAAGAAGCGGCCTCTCTAGCAAAAGGCTCCACGGGTTTAACCCCTTCCGGGGCTGCAGAGGAATGCAAACTGTGTCCTCCATCCGGTCCCCTCCAGGAGGAGCTGCAGCCGGGCCGCCCTCCTGCCACGCGCCCCCTGCACCTCCCCCTCTGCCGCCCGGTGCAGAGAGTTCCTCTCGAGCAGGCGGAGCCAGGAGTGTGGGAGGATACGGAAAAGAGGAGGGGGCTGTGTTGTTTGTTTTTAAATGAAGTGTGCGCATGTGCTGTTGGGTGCTTGTGCGCATCCCGTGGAGACTTGGAAAAAAAAACTTTTAGCGACGGGACATGGGCGGGCGCCGGATGCCACGACCTACCACCCGAAACGCGATCAGGCGCCCACCCTTGCCCCGCGGTTTCTGGAAACTAGTACCTCGGAGGTACTAGTTTTTTACCCCGCATCTTCGGCGGGAAGCCTCGGGTTCGCCACAGGAGCTCTACGCTTCCCAGATGTGGCGCTGTGATCGCTCCCAGAAAGTCCGCCTATCTTTTGTCTCTGTAGCGTGGCTAATGCTCAGAGTGGCTTACAATCACTATCCTTTCCTCTCCCCACAACAGACACCCTGTGAGGTAGGTGGGGCTGAGAGAACTCTGAGAGAAACTGCTCTTTCAAGAACAGCTCTGAGAGAGCTGTGACTGACCCAAGGCCACCCAGCTGGCTGCATGTGGAGGAGTGGGGAATCAAACCCAGCTCTCCAGATTGGAGTCCGCCACACTTAACCACTACACCAAAGGGACACGTAACATGTCTCCCCCCAGTGCTCGTTCCACACGTCAACCACTGCACCACATTGGCTCTCTTTAAGCACTTTTTATAACATTTCCAGCAGACTGGGAATGAGAGTTATTCTCAAGGCCAGTTGGATGCAAACCTTGCACCCCCTTCGACAACAACAGAATGTGTGTCTGCGTGGGCACAAATGGCAGAGGGGCAGGTGTCTGGTGGCACCTCAGCCCTGATACTGGAGAAGGTACAGGTTCCGTATTCTGTGTATGGCCTTCCAGGGCTAGTTCTTCCAACCCAAGATAATACTCTACAGCCACAGGGCCACTGCTGCTACCTGGTCTCTGGGTCCATCTTGACCAACTTGTGCCTGTTCTTCATGCGATCCCACTGCTCATCCAGCCGATGGGAGGCCAAGTGGACCAGCCGGCACAACACGCCACTGCTGGAACCATGGTCAGGGCTGAGCCGTACGCAGTAACATTCAATCTGGGCCCGGCCGCCTGCCGAGAAAAGGACGGAGGAGGTGCTCCCTGCCTCCTGCTGAATGGCACTGCTCCTCTCCACCACGGCCAGAGCTCTCACGCTCGAGATGTGGTCACCAATAGCCGTGAGCTGAGTCAATGTACGAAACCGTGCTTCAAAGGCTAGAATATTCACCATGTTGTCCTCGCTGCCGGTGGCAAAGACGCTCACCAGGTCCTGCCTGGATGTTCTTAGAGTCCCAAGGCGGCACACACATGTCAGCTCTCGCCCGTGCAAAGACTCTTTGAGGGCCCGCTGCCCATTGGGCATGTCCTTACTATGGTGGACCACCACGTCCCTGGATCTGACGTAAGCAAAGGTCTCAGCAGAGAGGCTGCGGGTGTAGCTCCAGGAGCGGTGGCCACCCCCACACGGGACGCTGAGCAGCGTCTCGTTGCTGCTGGCGTCCCAGAGCACAAAGCAGCCGGCGTGGAAGCCCAGGACCCGCGTGCTGCCGTCAGAGCCGAAACGCAGCCCTTCCAGCCACTCCAGGCCTTTGCACGGCTTCTGCTTCCTCAGCACTCGGAGCTGCCGGCCCACGACCTGGAGCTGCCGGTAGCAGCCGTCACGCCCTGTGCTGTAGACGAAGTCACGGTGGCAGGCCACGGAGGTCACGCCGGTCTTCCCGTGAAGTCCAAAGATCAGAGAAACAGGCCCCTCGGTGGGCAGCCCCTCCCCTCTAATGGGAAAGTCCAGCCCTGGCCCATCATGGACCGTCACCGACACCGAGTCCCCAAAGTCTCCTCTCCCTGATGCCTTCTCCTGTTCCGAGTCGAGGGGGGACCGACATGCAAACAGCATCAGAGAGCCCCGGCGGTCACCGCAGAGCAGGAGATCTCCCTGCGGAAGGAAGGCGGTACACGTGTGCCATCGGTGCTTGCAAGGCGGCAGGAGGAAGCATCTCTTTACTACCACAGTCACGGCACTGAGTGGGTGGCAAGACACCTCCAGCCACAGCAGAACGCCAGCCGAGCCAGACACAAAGAGACTGCGAGTGTGGAGGTCCTGGCCGGGGCGGGAGGACCAGCTCAGCCTGTGCACTTTCTCCTCGAAGAGTTGAAGATCCTTGGCTTGAGCAGGGTGGCGGAGAAGGAATAGTTTGACCTGCCCTGAAATATTGCCCATGGCGCATAGGACATCTCCCCCCGCAAGCTCAGACACTTCTAGGAGGCTGTAGGACCGATAGGCAGCATCCTCCAGGACCAATGTCCAGGCTTTAGAGGTCAAGTCAAACAAGTACACGGCCCCAGCATCGGTCGCTAGGAGGACATGGCCGGCACCCACCAGTTTTACCACTCTGGGTGATCCTTTCCTTTGAGGGGATGGGAAATTGAGTTGCAAGAGGCTGCTCCCATTGGTCCCCGGCCCTTTGAAGTGCCAGCATCTAATGCCAGAGTCGGCCCCACCCGTGAAGACACAGCCCCGTGACTCATGCACAGCCACTGCGCGCAGACCTCGGCCTTTGTGCCCTTTGAAGCTGCGGACAATCTCGCCTTGGTAGCTCCACACGAGACAAGCGGAGTCTTCTCCTATGCTGACGACGTAGTCATTCAGTAGCCGGACCGACCACACCCTGGACTGGTGCCCGTAGCACACCAGGAAGCACGGGATGTGATCCGGAAGCACTCGGAGGTTGCCGACGCCCCACAGCCGCAGGCTCCGGTCATCTGAAGCGGAGGCCAAGATGCCTTTGCTTTCCAAGTAGCAGATGCTGAAGATGACACCGTGGTGCCCGCTGATCCTGCCGCGGGGTCGTACCCTCCCTGTGTCGTCCGCTGGGTCAGCTGCACACCAGATCACCAGCTGGTTAAAGACGGTGCCAGCCACCAGGACCAAACTGTCCCACCTGCTCCCAACCAAATGGGCAGAGTAGAGGATGCATTTCTCTTGGCAGTGCACTTCTTGGAGGATCCTTTGGCCCACACAGTCATACAGAGCCACAGAGTTATGGCCCAGAGCCAAAGCCACACAGCTGGGGGGGGTCTCGGTGCTGCCTTCCAGCCACTGCAGGTCCCAGATCCAATCATGTAGTTCACAGGAAGGAAAGAGCTCGGCTAGCTTTATCGTGCTGTTCTGGAGGCTGAACTCTATGACGGCAAGGCTTTTGCCCCCAAAGACAGCCAGGGTAGTGGCTTCCTTGGCTTCCGGAGCCAGTTTCTGTTGCTCTTTGATACCATGGATGTTATCGTTGTGAAGGGCCTGTTTGAAGCATCTTGGAGACTGGATGGCATCTGGCTCCAAAGGGTAGATGGTTATGTTGGGTCCTTCACCTGGAAGAGCACAAGAGGCCAGAATCAGCAAGACAAAAGGAGATCAAAGTGCCGCACTCTCTTTTCCACAGTGCCCGCACCAGCTCAGAGTCTCCTTGCGGGGTGTCTGCATCGTATACAAAGACCCAAGGTGGTGTTGCTTCTGACGGGTACTTCTGATGCACACCTTCTAGCCTTTCTGCCAGAGATCAGCTAGCAGCCTGAGCAGACAGTGGTGCGCTGGATGGCTATAAAGGCAGCTGCAGGCGATCACACATTTCGGGGCAGGGAATTAATGAGGAGGGCCCATAGCTCAGTGGCAAAGCAAGGCAAAGCGGCATCGCAAGTCACAGGAGAGCCTGGAGGCCTTCTGCCATTCAGAGTGGACCATCCTGGGTTAGATGAACTGATCGCTCTCTGACTCTCAGTAGAAGGCAGCGTCATAGGTCAGGACCTTGGAAACTGCTTCCCCGGAACTGACCAATCACTTTACTCCTGACTGAAACCAGAAAAGTCTTCCAATTAGTTCTCTAATTCCAACCATGTCCGTGATTTCCCTGATGGTAATCTGGTCAATCCTGAAATAACCAGACCCTTGGAAGCCCTGTACAGCCAGGGACGAACATACCTTTAGGACTGCCTCCTCCTATATGAACCTACCTGTACACTCTGTTCATCTTTGAAAGCCCAGCTTTGGTTTCTCCCCACCACCTGAAGTTGGATGGGTGAAAACCTGAGAAAGGGCTTCCTCGGTCATGGCACCAAAACTCTGGAACTTCCCCCCAAGGGAGACACATATGCCTCCTAGAACAAAGATCCTAGAATCACAGAGTTGAAAAGGGGCCATACAGGCCATCTTGTCCAGCCCCCTGCTCAGTGCAAGATCATCCTAGAGCAGTGGTGGTGAACCTATGGCATGGGTGCCTCTCTGTGGGCCCTCTCTGTGGGCACGCGTGCCATCACCCCAGCCAGGCCAAGACCATCATTAAAGTGTCGAATTCTCTGCCAAATGATTTTAAGTAAATGAAAGCATTTGGGATTGCTTTCCTTACTTTGTTTGGATCATCTTAAGTTAATGTATGAGTTGTTTTTTCTAAAGTAAAACCTCAGTATTGAGGTTAAATTGCCGTGTTGGCACTTTGCGATAAATAAGTGGTTTTTGGGTCGCAGTTTGGGCACTCGGTCTCTAAAAGGTTCGCCATCACTGGCCCAGAGCATCCCTGACAAGTGCTTGTCCAGCCGCTGTCTGAAGACTGCCAGTGAGGGGGAGGTCACCACCTCCCGAGACAGCCCATTCCACCGCTGGACCACTCGTCCTGTAAGTTCCCCTTCCCCCAATATCCTAATGTATGATCCGGTCTTCCCCCTTGCCACTGGCACACTGTTAAGCTATCCTCTACTGGTGTCTTTCACCTAGTAGCTGTTTGTACGGTTGGCTTAAGACCGTACAATAAATGAAAGGAAGCTAATAAATGAAAGGAAAGGGTGTCTTTCACCAGCAGGTGAAACACTGGCCCTTCTTCTAGTGTTGTTTGTTTATGAGGTTTTAATGGCATTGTTTTATAACCTTACCTGTATTCTTAATTGGTTAAATGTTTTCAATGTTATGTCCGCCACCTTGTGGACCCGATCGAGTGGAAAGGCAGCACAAAAATGTTTTTAATAAATAAACAGAATCCTAGAATCACAGAGTTGGAATGGGCCATACAGGCCATCTAGTCCAGCCCCCTGCATCCTTGACCAAGTGTTCGTCCAGCCGCTGCTTAAGGACTTCCAGTGAGGGGGAGCTCACCCCCTCCCTAGGCAGCCCATTCCACTGCTGCACAACTCTGACTGTAAAAATGTTTTTCCTAATATCCAGCGGGTACCTTCCCACCCTCTATTTAAACCCATTACTGCAAGTCCTATCCTCTGCTGCCTGATGGGATTCTCCAGCTTGCTGCTTCCCTGCCTTAAGTACTACCCCCAAGCAGCTTTACACCCTTCTGAGTGCACTGAAGTGTAGGAGCCCAGAAGGGTGTAACTCTGCTTAGAATGGCACCCCTGTCCCTCTGTGCTCAGCCAGCTTTCTTTGCCCCCGTTCCTGTTGTGCCTCGCTATTCAGCAGGGCAGAAATGTGGACGCTGAAACAAAGAAAAAGCAAAGAAAGGCAATATAGAAATATCTGGATAAATACATATGTATCGTGCTTGGCTATACTCAGTACTTCAGGGTCAGGGCCAGATATCTGGGATATCGTTTTCAACATTTACTGACAAAAATCTCTGGGAAGAGTCTGAGCCATCACCCTTTTGGAACGACAGAACTACAGGGCTGTCTGCAAGTCACCCACCTGCCATCAGATGGTCTCCTACGATCTCCAGAGCTGTGATAGGAGCCAACAGCAATTCTGTTTCCATTGCTGCGGAAGGATGGGAGATGCGGTCCCTTGCTGGTTCTCTCATTCTTACACAAGAGGATACAGACGTGTTCAGAAAGAAAACCCGTGAGGTATGCTCCAGATGCGCATCAGCTCAAAATGATCACTGTCATAACGATCTTGTACAAATCAACGTTGTGGCTGTACTTTGCATCCTGTGCACATTTCTGATTGGTAGTAGAAAGTGCTGTTAACTTGCAGCCGACTTCTGGCAACCTGTAGGGTTTTCAAGGGAAGAGAGAGTCAGAGGTGGCTTGCTATTGCCTGCCTGCCTATATGGATATACCTGTGTTAAACTTGCTTTCCCCAAAAACCTCAGAGGGACCTGGGAGACAGAAATGCAGTAAGACCAGGGTCCCACAACTCATATTGGTCTGTCACAGGAAGGCAACAGGGAGCCAGAAAAGACTCCATTTTGAAGCAGCCTGACAGGCTCAGGAGGAACCGAGCCAAATAGGAGGACGGTGAGGAAGCACGTATGCAGGATCTCATGACTGCTACAATCAACAGAGACAACCAGTCTGGCCATACTAATCCCATCTTCCCTGACCCTGGCATCACCTTAGTAAACGGCACTGACTCCTCCAACATAATTTCGAGAATCTAGCACCCTTCCCCATTCAACACTGAGCCAATGACATGTAGAAAGACAAACACTGGTGAAACCAAGCATCCTGCACATACTCAATTTTAATCTGGCTACTCATTACACCCCGAGCCAGCCCACCCCTGGGTCTCAAAATCACATTTTAACTGGCATTCTACGCCTCAATTTTTGTATAGCTCTTGGGGCCCGTAAGAGTGTACCCTCAGACCATCTTTTCGTAGATCTCTAGAATACATTCCATAACTTCCTGCTCCCTTATTTATCTCAGATTCCAATCTTACCCACTTGTCCTCTTTCCTCCATTCTAACTCCATCACTATTTTTAGCTGAAATGCATCATAATAAGCTTGTATACATGGTAACCCCCATCCTAAATCATCTTGGGGCATATATACTAATTTTTTTATCATTCTTGATTTTTTCCGTCCAAACACCCAGTTTTTAATATGTTCATCCCATTTCCTCATAACTGCTTGGTCTAATTCTATTGGGAGTACCTGAAGTAAATATAGCATCTTTGGAAGTATAAACATCTTTACTGCTCTAATTTTCCCTAAAATACTCAAATTCTTGTTTTTCCACTCCTTCAGTTTCTTTATTATCTTTGACCAAGCCTTATTATAATTAATTTTTTGCAGCCTCTCTATATTTCTATCGAGATATACTCCTAGATATTTAATCTTCCGAACTCCTGATTTTATCCCCGTTAGCTCTAGTATCGCTCTTTTAGTTTCTCTATCTACATTACTAAACATTATTTCAGATTTCTTAATATTTATTCCAAGCCCAGAACTTAACTTAAAATCGTCTAAAATAACTAACAATTCTCTTATTGCCTGTAATGGGTTACTTATTGTCAGCAGGATATCATCCGCAAAGAGATTCAGTTTAAGTTCTTCCTTGCCTATTTGGAATCCCTGAATTCTACCACTATTTCGTATCCTATCTGCTAGGGGTTCCATTGCTAATGCAAATAGCCTAGGGGACAATGGGCACCCTTGCTTTACTCCTCTCTCAATTAAGATTTCTCTAGTATGTCCATCATTTATTCTAATGACTGCTTTGCCTCCCCTATAAATTTCCCTTATAGTATTCAAATACGGTCCCCTAAAGCCAAATTTTTCCAATACCTGCATTAGATAATCATGATTTAAAGTGTCGAACGCCTTATATACATCTAATTTTAATAAAACTAATGTTTTCTTATTTTTACAGGACAAGGCATTTAGTATATTTCTCAATGGGTGGGCTATGAATCTATTTTTGACAAAGCCATATTGATCTTCCTTGACTAATTTTGATAGCAGTTTTCCCAATCTATTATCCAACACTTTTGTAAAAATTTTATAATCTTGATTCATCAGACTAATTGGTCTATATGAATTTATATCTAATGGATCCCTCTGGGGTTTTAATATTGGTAGAATTTCAGCTTTCTTCCATGTGTCTGGCATTTTGCCTTCTTTTAGAATATAATTAAATAATCTTTGCATTTCTGGAATCAGAATCTCCGCCATTTCTTTATAATATTCTGCCGTGAACCCATCCAACCCGGGGGATTTCCTATTTTTTAACCCTTTTATTACTTCTGCTATTTCCTTCTTTGTAATTTCTTCATTCAGTCTTTCTCTCTGTTCTGATGTTAACTTCTTATCTAGTTGTTCCTCAAATTTTTGGTTTTCTCCAGATTTAAATAGTTGCTGATAAAATTTAGCAAATTCCTCTCTTATCTGAGTATTTTTAAAAAGCTGGTTCCCCCCATCCCCCTTGACACATCCTATTTTTTGTTTTTCTTTTCTTGATTTTAGATAATTAGCCATTCTTTTCATTGTATTCATATTAATTCTATGATATTCGTTTTTTACTAATATTTCTTTTTTCCACATAGACAAAGAATCTAAATTCTCTAAGTCTTTTTTAAGTTTTTTTAATAATTCCTGAGTCTGCCTATTATAGTTACTCTGAAGTTCCTTTTGTTTTAGCGTGATTTCATTTACTATCCTCCTTCTCTCCTTATTATTTTCTCTTTTAATTCTAATTTCCTTAGCAATATAAACTCCCCTTATCACTGCTTTGGCTGCATCCCAAACTACTTCTTCCCTGGCTGAGTTCCTATTCTCTCTAAAGTAACATTCTATGTTTTTCCTTACGTCCAACCGATCCTCTTCAATTAAAGGCAAATTTGCCTTATATCGCCAAATAAACTCTTTTCGCTCTTCGCTTAATTTAAATTGAACTACCAAAGGAGCATGGTCCGAAATCCATATAGGCTCAGTTATTGTTTTCACCACCTCTATCTCATTTGTTTCCTTTACTAAAACATAATCAATATATGAAAAGTTCTTAAATCTATTAGAGAAGTATGTAGGTTGTAACGTTTTCCCTCCATACATAAATGCATCTTTCAATTTCCATTTCTTAAGCTTCAGAGTTTTACTTTTCCTAAAATCATAATTAACATCTCCTGCCACTACCAATTCGCCTTCATAGAAGTTCTGCAGTTTCTGAAATATCTTATTCAAAAATCTTACCTGGCCTGTATTTGGTGCATATATTGAAGCTATTGTAAACTTCCTATTATTCATCTTAAATTTCAGAAAAGCATATCTTCCTTCTAAGTCTACTATTTGATCTAATACTTCTATCTTCCAACTAGCATGTATAAGGATCGCTACCCCTCTTGCTTTCTTAGTTCCTCTTGCTTCCACCTTTGTTTCCCACAGTGGCGAATTTAACAAAGGTTTTTTATCCTTTTTAGATTTGTGGGTTTCCTGCAAACACACTATATTTATTCCATGTTTTTTAATCAAATTTTTTAATCTGTACCTCTTTAAATCTGAAGCCAAACCATTTATATTTATAGATAACAATTTTAATGTCTCAACCATTTTCGTCTATACATTCATTATATCTTTGCTCATGTCTATCCTTTATTACTTCGATGGTCCCCCTCATCCCCTTTCCCCCTCCCCGAAGAGCCTCCCCTAAGGGGTATACAGTTGGCATACACCTCCTGACCTCTTCGCTACTTGGTTGAGGTCTACGTTCCCAATTCCCCCCTCCCTTATTCTTTCAATCATGTAAGTTTCAATATAAGCCACCATGCTTATTCTATATTGTTTCTGATCCAAATAATTCAAAATACATTAAACACAAACAAAATACCTCAAACACCAACTTATATCTCTATTCACATTATATGGTGCCAATTATAATCTAAGAGCAGCTAGCATCCTTTCTTGGACGTTTTGACTGGCTTTGCAAAGCCTGACTCGATTCTCCTTCTTCACTACTAGATGTAGTTATGTCGAAAGCTTCCCTTTGTTGGGCTTCTTCTTCCTCCATAGCTTTTGATTCCAACGACGTCAGACCATCTGAGACTTTGACATGAACCACTGGTTGGCCATGTCCTCCTTCTTCCATGTGGATTCCGGACCTCAGGATCAGGTGAATATTGCCCTATCTAAAACCAACCCCCTTCTTGTCACTGTCGATCACCTCTCTGTTTCCTAGCTCTGTCAAGAGCTCTCTCAGCCCCACCTACCTCACAGGGCGTCTGTTGTGGGGAGGGGAAGGGAAGGGAAAGGAGTTTGTAAGCCCCTCTGAGGCACCTTTGAGTAGTGAAGGGCGGGGTATAAATCCAATCTCTTCTTCTTCTTCTCTCTGTGTGTGTTGATCTGTTATTATTTTTGCATGAGTAAGTAGTGTGAACTCTGCATTTATCCACAATAAAACCATTTATTCAATCAGAGGTCTCTTCCTTCCACTGGTCTCCCTCGCAATTTGACCCTCATATACATAGAGTATAAAGAACCCTTGTACATGTGTACTGCCCCAGGCAATCTGTTTAACACAACCCTGGACTTCCTTGGTGGTGTCCCATTCAAATACTAACTGGCGCTGACCCTGCTTAGCTTCTGAGATCTGACAAGATTGGGCTACCTTGGGCTATCTGGGCAAGAGCACATTTCTGACTGCTGTGTCTCAAAAAAGGACATAATCTCTCCTTATATATAATTGAATAGTGGGTGCCAAAGTTCTAGTACGTGGAAAATTTAAGATAAAAAAAGGACATCATGGTGCTTGAAAAGGTGCAGAAAAGGTCAACCAAAATGATAAAGTTTCAGGTGAGCAGCCATGATAGTCTGTAGTACTAGAAAATAAATTTGAATCCAGTAGCGCCTTAGAGGGTAGCCCTGTTGGCCTGCAGCAGAACAGCCAGATTCAAGTCCAGCAGCACCGTAGAGACCAACAAGATTTCCAGGGCAGGAGCTTTCAGGAGCCAAAACTCCCTTGATCAGATATCTGATGAAGGGAGCTTTGACTCCCAAAAGCTGATACCCCCCAAATCTTGTTGGTCTCTATGGTGCTGCTGGACTTGAATCTAGCTGTAGTCAGCAACGTTTTCAGGGCAGCTTTTGCGAGTCAAAGCTTACCTCATCAAAATGCTCAAGGACTGGTATGTGTGCATGAATTAATTACATGATTGTTTATTGTATGAATTGAGAGGGAATAGTGGTTGTCACATGGCTCTGTGCGGGTGGTATCAGACTGACCGGCAGGAGAGTAATGCAGTGGTATTTGGAGTTTCAAATGCTTTGTTATGTAAACTAGCGGAGTGAAAAGAGTGTGAAGGAACAAGACAGTATTCGCTCACTCAGACCATTGGTAGGTCTAGCTGTGCCTGACAGGCTCTCCCTAGGTTGGCAAGCAGTGAAAGGTCTTTCCCAGCACCAACTGACCTTTAACTGGAGACGTTAGGGATGGAAACAAAGCATGACATGAGCCTTTCCACTAACCCCAATACTGTCCTAAAGTAGTACTTAAACTTGAAGCCCTCTGTTACTGGAGAAGGAGAAAAGAGCAAGAGTCCAGTAGCACCTCAAAGGCTAACAAAATTTGTGGCAGGGGGCATGAGTTTTCATGAGTCACTGTTCACTTCCTCAGATATCTGAAGGAGCAGTGGCTCACGAAAGCTCCTACCCTGCCACAAATTTTGCTAGCCTTTAAGGTGCTACTGGACTCTTGCTCTTTTCTACTGCTACAGACTAACACGGCTACCCATCTTGATCTGGAGACTAAGCATTTGTTCCAGCATAAGATTTCATTACTATACTCATTTTATCCTATATTACTTTTATCTACATACCACCATTACTTAACTAGGCCTGTTGCAGAGAGGTATGTGGCACAGAGGCCAAGAACTTACACTCCACGTTTTAGCATGATGGCAGAACCAAGAGGAGGACAGGGAAAGTTAACGTAGGCTGAATGAAGAGGAGTGCATGGAGAAAACGGGGATCCTCCACGCACCCTTGAGGTGGAAGAGGACTCATTCCTCCTTGCCTGCTTTTTGAGCGGTATAACATATTGGCAGGTGCTTCCAGGGGGGCCCTGGAAGTGGTCGGCTACAACTGCTGACAGCGGCAGCCCCCCGTTGGCGGGAACGGATTCCGGGACTAGGAACAGGGGGAGAGCGGATGAACCAAAAGGGTACGTCGCTAAACCACATTGAGAAAAAGCTTCTTACCTTATACACACGCGGCGAGCCGCTCATCTCCCAATCAGGAAGCTCCACACAGAGGAACGCGAACGCCCTCCATCCTACCTCCCACGCAGCCATTGGTCCGCGCTTGCTAGGGCGGGCTTATCCAGCCTGGGATTCCGCAGTAGTTAAGTGTTGTAAAGGAACCAGTTCTTTTAAAGGGACGGCGAACCAATTTTGCGTTGACCGCTTGGTTGCAAGAAGAACGGTGCGGTTGAGTTGCTTCTGACGCAGTTCACTTTACTCGGCAAGCCAACGCAGAAATACTCTATCAACCTGACAGGCAATGAATAGTATGAGAACGACACAATACATTGTGGCGGCGGCCAGAGAAACCCTGCTGGACTGTGAATCAGTAACTCTCTTTCAGCTCCAGGTGGGGGTAGTCGTGTGGGGGAGATCATTCTGGCTCCCCCAGCTCTCCTTAGGGGCTATTTAAGTTATGGGCGCCGCTGCTGTCGGCGGCATCTGCAGCGGCCGTGGAGGGCCCCCCCCCCCCAAACGTTCCCCCCCACTCCTGGCCCCCGGGGGGGAGCTCTCCTTAGGGGCTATTTAAGTTATGGGCGCCGCTGCTGTCGGCGGCATCTGCAGCGGCCGTGGAGGGCCCCCCCCCCCCAAACGTTCCCCCGCCTTCCTGAGCCCCGGGGTGGTTGCCTTGGACTCGTAGGGGCAAATTC
>NW_015173131.1:821045-821207 GCF_001447785.1 Gekko japonicus
GGAGAGAGCGTGCACGCAGTTGGGCTTGCTGAATGTCTCTAACCCGACCTAACCTAGTGGCCACCACTGCATCCAGTGATGGTGAGTTCCGCAGGTTACTGATGCCGCGGGAGAAGAAGCCCATTCCAATCCTAATCCACTGTCAGTCAACTGCAGGGGGTG
>NW_015173131.1:822283-836274 GCF_001447785.1 Gekko japonicus
GTTTCGCCCTGCCCCCCCTGTCGCAGCTGCTGCTGAGAACAGTGGCAGCGGCCATAACTTTTTAAAGAGCTCCTAAGGACAGCTGGGGGAGCGAGAATGACGTCTCATGCGAGAGGTGGAATTTGCCCCTAGGACTCCAAGGCCATCACCCCGGGGCTCAGGGAGGCAAGGGAACGTTTCACCCCGCCCCTGCGGGCGTCGCAGCTGCCACCGAGAATAGCAGCAGTGGCCATAACTTTTTAAAGAGCCCCTACTGAGAGCTGGGAGAGCCAGAATGACCTCTCGCAGGAGAGGTGGAATTTGCCCCTACGAGTCCAAGGCCACCACCCTGGAGGAGGGAGAAATACCCCCCCCCCCCCCCCCCGGAGCGCATGCCTGCCTTTCCAAAGGAGCCCAGCTGTCTTCGGAGGAAGTAGCTGGGCGGGAAGGGGCAGCAGACTCCGCTCAGAGACCTCGGGCTGGCTCCATGGAGCCAGGAGGCGGGGAGTATCTGAGCGTTCTGGAGAAAGCCCAGCACTTTCTTCAGAGGAGGGCGCTGGGGGAAAGAAGGGACTAAAGGAGGCACTGCTCGGAAACCTCGGAGGCTCTCCGCCAGTCCTGCGGCTTTTGGCGACGGCAGGGCCGGGTGCAGTTTGGCGCCCTTTGGCACTGACTGGCTGGTTCTAGGGCACCAAACTGCACCCGGCCCAGCCTCTGCCAAAAGCCCTGCATCTCCCTGACCACCCCCGCTGCCTCTTTCTCCCCGAGTCCGGCAAGTAGTCTCCATTATTCCCTATGGGCAAGAGTGGTGTCCATTATTCCCTATGGGCAAGCGTAGTCTCCGTTATTCCCTATGGGCAAGCGTGCTTTCCATTATTCTCTATGGGCAAGCGTGCTTTCCATTATTCCCTATGGGCAGACTTGCTTCCCATTAGTCTCTATGGGTAAGCTTGCTTTCCATTAAACTTTATGGGCAAGCGTGGTGTCCATTATTCCCTATGGACAAGCATGGTGTCCATTAATCTCTATGGGCAAGCGTAGTCTCTATTCTTCTCTATGGGCAAGCGTGGTTTCCATCATTCCCTATGGGCAAGCATAGTCTTCATTATTATCTATGGGCAAGCATGAACTCCATTGTCCTCTGTGGGCAGGTGAGGAGAGCGTTATTCTCTATGGGGTAGCATTGTCTCTGTTATTCACTATAGGCAAGGATGCTCTCCAGTAGTTCTTATGGGCAAGCATGTTGTCTCTTAATCCCTATAGCAAGCCTTGGCTCCATTTTCCCTATGGGGATGTTTGGTCTGTATTAAGAACATAAGAACATAAGAGACGCCAATGTTGGATCAGGCCAAAGGCCCATCCAGTCCAACACTCTGTCACACAGTGGCCAAAAATACCAGGTGCCATCAGGAGGTCCACCAGTGGGGCCAGGACACTAGAAGCCCTCCCACTGTTGACCCCCCCCCCAAGCACCAAGAAGACAGAGCATCACTTGCCCCAGAGTCCCTATCTATACCTTGTGGCTAATAGCCACTGATGAACTTCTGCTCCATATGCTTATCTAATTCCCTTTTGAAGCCGTCCATGCTTGTAGCTGCCACCACTTCCTGTGGCAGTGAATTCCATGTGTTAATCACTCTTTGGGTGAAGAAGTACTTCCTTTTCTCCGTTCTAACCCGACCGCTCAGCAATGTCATGGAGTGCCCACAAGTTCTTGTATTGTGAGTTCTTGTATTATTCCCTTTGGGCAAGCGTGGACCTCAATATCCTCTGTGGGCAAGCGTGGTCTCCTTTATTCCCTATCGGCACGTGTGGTCTCCCTCATTCATTGTGCGAAGCGTGGACTCCATTATATCCTATGGTCAGGTGTGCTCTGCTCTGCATTATTCCCTATGGGCAATCATGGATTCTCTATTGGCAGTCATAGATTCTCTGTTGGCAATTATTTACTGCACTGTCCCCTCTGGGCAAGCCTACTCTCCATTACTCCCTATGGGCAATCATGGATTCTCTGTTGGCAATTATGTCCCTATGAGCAATCATGGATTCTCTATTGGCAATTATGTCCCTATGAGCAATCATGGGGTTTCTATTGGCAATTATATACTCCATTATCCCCTATGGGCAAGCGTCCTCTCCATTAATCCTTATGTACAGTCATGGATTCCCTATTGGCAATTATGTACTGCACTATCCCCTCTGGGCAAGCCTACTCTCCATTATTCCCTATGGGCAATCATGGATTCTCTATTGGTAATCATGGATTCTCTATTGGCAGTTATGTACTCCATTATCCCCTATGGGCAAGCCTACTCTTCATTATTCCCTATGGGCAATCATGCATTCTCTATTGGCACTCATGTATTGCCTATGGGCAATCGCTTGTCCTTAGTTTTAGTACGTCCCGCCGTGTTGGTCTGAGGCAGCAGAACGAATTTTGAGTCCAGCGGCACCTTTAAGACGAACAAAGGTTTATTCTATTCAATTCAGTGTATCTGAGGAACAGTGTTCCCTCTGAGTTAGTGTGAGACAGCTCAGTTTTTTAGCCTCCGACTTACACATTTTTGTCTTAGCTCAGGGACGATGGCTCCAGAGCAGACTAATTTATACAGTAGCCAAGTCACCTGCTCACAACTTTAATGCCAGTAACTTGCAAAGCAGATTTTTGGCTCACAGGACTCCACAGTTTAGAGATGCATTTCTGACGAAGTGTGCATGCACACAAAAGCGCATACCTTGAATAAAATTTTGTTGGTCTTAAAGGTGCCACTGGACTCGAACTTTGTACTCTTTCAGATCCTTGGAGGAAGGGTGGGATTAAAAACATAGTGGGCAGTGTCATGTACGTGACTGTGAGCGTGTATGCCTCGCAAACTAGTTTCTGTTTCTCCCCTCAAGGCCTGTGTTGGAAGGGCCTCACTTAGTTATAGTGGGTTGGTTGTAGTTGCTAGTGTAAGTGTCTTCCCTGCTAGAAGCAATAAAGAAGCCTATTGTTGAAGACAAATCAGTGGGTTCTAGATCCGATCAAATCTGAATTCTCCCTAGAAGCTAAAATGACTAAGCTGAGGCTACTGTACTTTAGTCACATTATGGAAAGACAAGAGTCAAAGACAATCATGCTAGGAAAAGCTGAAGACAGCAGGAAAAGAGGAAGACCCAACATGGAATGGATTGACTCAGTCAAGGAAGCCACGAGGGCCCTCCCTTTGTGAGACTTGAGCAAGGCTGTTAATGATAGGATATTGTGGAGGACATTCATAAGAACATAAGAGACGCCAATGTTGGATCAGGCCAAAGGCCCATCCAGTCCAACACTCTGTGTCACACAGTGGCCAGAAATACCAGGTGCCATCAGGAGGTCCACCAGTGGGGCCAGGACATTAGAAGCCCTCCCCACTGTTGCCCCCCCCCCAAAGCACCAAGAAGACAGAGCATCACTTGCCCCAGAGTCTCTATCTATACCTTGTGGCTAATAGCCACTGATGGACCTCTGCTCCATATGCTTATCCAGTTCCCTTTTGAAGCCATCCATGCTTGTAGCCGCCACCACTTCCTGTGGCAGTGAATTCCAAGTGTTAATCACTCTTTGGGTGAAGAGTTCGTTTATAGTCGCCATAAATCATAAACAACTTGAAGGCACAACACACACATTGTTGTTGCTGTCAAAGTATCCTGTGTGGTGACTATCTGCTTCTTCCTACACACTGGACCCCAGAGGATACTACTAGGTTCCACTGCAAGAGAAAGTGCCCAGATCCCATAATTAAGACCTATGGGTAAACTAGCTTCCTTGTGTACTTAATAATTTCTATCCCAACTTACATCCAGATAGCTCAGGGCAGCACACACGATTCTTTCCCCTCCTTCATTTTATCCTCATGACAGCTTTGTGAGATAGGTTAGGCTTAGAGTGCTTCCTCCAAGGTCACCCAGTGAGTTTCACCTGGGTCTCCCAAGGACTCAGTTCAACCTTCTGACCTCTTAGCCATCCGCCCCTCTTGTTGTGGGTGACATGGTAATGCAAAATCTTTCCTGTGACTGCTCCTATGAAATGCCAAGGTTTAATTCAGTCCAGATTTCAAGGTGGTATGTGGAATGGGGTATTTGTAACTCATTGCCCTTTCCCATTTTAAAACAACTCATTTCAGGCTTGAAAAGATTCTGTTATACTCCTGGAAGGGCTCCTACTGAAGCAAAATCAAGCACAGCTTATCAGAGGGGTGTGGAATGAGTCCCACTTTAGTGCTTTTCAGCATAATATTTTGAAAATGATTTAGTGTTACAGCATCCTACAAAAAAATTGGAAGTAGCAGGGATGGCCAAAGGAACAAGCACTGCAAAGAACTGGATTGGCAAGCCCCCAAAACAAGTTTGAGGATATGAAGTCTCGATAGATTGTTATTTCTCAAATAGGGGACTGCAAGGACTGGGGATTTTTTGTAGGGTTAAGAAGGCATGCAAATTCCTTACTATGTAAAGTCAAAAAAAGGATTTGTGGCATCCAAACAAGGGTACCATCAGAGATTAATTCAATTTACAGAGGCAGAGTAGGCAGAGCTTCTTAATCTGTAAATCTCTATAGTACGTGTATATTTATAGCCCCACTTTAGCTTAGTGGTTTTACCTCTGAATTGCATCTACCCATTCAAGGCCTACAAACTGAGTATGTGTTTGAAAGGTTGGCTCATGGACACTTTTGCCCTTTCAGTGGGTTGGGAGTAACAGCACTAGACATCAAATAAAAATGACTCAAATCTCACCTCTCTTTTTACTTACTTGCTTTACTTACACTTCTAAAGAAAACCCCAAAAGAAATGGGATGAGTTTGTGTGCATGGGGTGGGGGTGTTACTTGCAGTTTAACATTTCTTGTGGCTGGCGAGACTCAGCTGCAAGAGTCAAGCGCTGACTTTTGTTGTTGCTTTTGTTACTCCAGTAGAGAACAGCAATAAGAGTGGGAAACTGTAGGTCTCATGCTAGAGGGAACAGGCAACCCAAAAAAATCCAGTGGAGAACAGTTGGGTTTCAAACCTTTATTTGCAGGACAGACAGCCTGACATCTGTGCGTGGGACACAATAAATTAAATAAATATTAAATAAGAAAAATAAATAAGTGGGGGGCACACAAGTGTAGGGAACACACAGAAATACAAAATCCAACTCTGGCCAGTTACCTTTACGTGCAACTGGCAACATCAAGTCACTCAAACTAGCCCAAATCAGCAAGAGGTTCAAGCTTGAATAGACACATTAGGCCTTTGGGGGGCCAAATGAGAACACGATTCACAGAGCACACGGATGTGTCTTCTCCAGTGTAATGCAAATCCCAGTCATTCTTGGGAGCCAAACACCATGCAGTCAAAGGCCATGCAATTACCTGGAGTGTTCTCCAGTTCCTGGATGGGAGGTTTGGCTTTTGTGGATCATGATCTGAATCAATAAAGTGACATCACATTTCCCAATCGACGGACAGTCCCAGGCGATGACTTCTGGAAACTATACAGAAATCCAACATTCTTAGATACTAGGCTTTGCTAGTAGATATACCACAGGGAAGGGGGGGGGGAGCAACTCCTCCAGCACACAGACACATAGGAACACACATCCAAAAGAAGACTGCAAGGTCCTACTTCAGAATGAATAGTCCAGTAGGGGCTCTATTGGGGGTTCCACCTCCTTGCACTGGAGGTGTACTAAATGGAACATGACCTTTAGGCTGAATCTAGATTCCTGTTACTAAGCAGCTCTTAGCGGAGACTTCAAACAGGCTAGTAAACTGTTAAGTGGCAGCATTTCCCGAATCAAGGGCATATCTGAAAGAGCAAAAACAACACAAGAAACAGGCTACTAACTTCTACAATATCCCATTAGAAGAGGGGGTACTGGAGGTTTTTTCCCCAGATGAAAAAAAACATACAAGCACGACTGCAGTAAGGCTGCATTCCTAAGCGAGACAGAAATAAGTTGCACTGAAATTGTTTAGAACTTGGGTGACTTTTTTAAAAAAGGTGCCAGAGACCTCCTCTTTTGGGAGAGATGTGCAGTGGCAAGAAGCCTTGCAAACTTCTTGGACCTTTATTATAAAGCACACTGCTAACACTAAGGCAGGCCTGCTCAGCTTGCGACTCACCAAACTGAATGCAATTTGTGAGGGTCTGGATACACCTCTGTTGTTGTGGCTTGCTGGATACTACAAAAACCGCTGGGATGTAGGGTTGCAACTCTGGCTTGGGAAATTCCTGGAGATTTGGGGAGGGGGGGTGAATCCTGGGGAGGGTGATTGGGGATGGGAGGGACCTCAGCAGGATAGAATTCCACAGAGTCTATCCTCCACAGCTGCCATTTTCAGTGATAATGTTTCAGAGATCAGTTATAATTCCAGGAGACCTCCAGGCCCCGCCTGGGGGTTGGCAACCCTATGCAAGGATATGCCTCTCTAGCACTTGCCAGATCACACTACACGGCTAGCAGACGGTGTTTGCTTTGGTGAGTCACAAGTTGAGCAGACCACTGCTAAGGCAATTAGTCAAGAACCCCAATACCAGGGATGCACGGTCACTGCTCATTCCTCAGAATGGGAGTTCAACAGCTAAAACAAACTAATACACGACAATCAACATTTCACACCAACAGCTTCTCTCTTCCCTTTAAGAGTCCCTCCACAAAGGCTGCCCTTGGTGAGAAGACCAAGCACCCATCACAGAAAATGCCAATGTAGGCCCCGGTCACACGGGCAGGAAACTGCGGGGGAGAAGTGTGGCTGTTTGCCCTGGGGCAAACTACTGCGCGGTTACGCGATCAGACCTCCTGTGGAGGTCCTGTGGAGGTACCGTGGAGGTTCCATGGCAAGGGAGAGGTGCTGATCACAGGACAAGCCAGCGCGCAACGAAGAAGCGCGCGCCGCGGCAAACTGTTTTTTTTGTGTGTGTACATGACAAATGCACATGCTCCGTTGGGTGCGTGTGCGCATCCACAGAGACTTGGACAAAAAACACACAACTTATTTGCAAGGGGACATGGGCGGGCGCCGGATGCCACCGGAAACGTGATCAGACGCCCGCCCTTGCCCCGCAGTTTCTGGAAACTAGTACCTCCGAGGTACTAGTTTTTTGCCACACAGTTTCGGCTGGAAGCCTCGGTTGAGCCACGGGAGTGCTACGCTTCCCAGATGTGCTGGTGAGATCACGCCCGGAAACTCTGCCTGTTTTCCGTCTCACTTGTGTGGCTTCTGTTCCGTGTGACCGCAGCCGTAATGCTGCTTCCTCTGATTCAGAAGCTTCCTGGTGTCAGGAGGAAAGTCATATCATGTGGAAAAAGAGCAGAGGGAAACCTTCCATTTGCTCAGCAGGACTCAACACCCACCATTTTAAAAATGGTTGACTCAGGTGTCAAAACAAATGTTGCTTCCCGATAAAATACACGCTAACTAGATTCCTGTAGGGTTTCCTAACAGAGAACACATTTTGCTTCGTTCAGATCAAAACTGCTGGAATCCTCTACAGTGATGGCCATTTCCAAACCCTGCATTTTGCCCTAAGGATGACTTAAAACTGGTTTTGGGACTTCTTTTACCACCAAAAGCCCTCTTCTCTGCCTAAAAAGCAAGCCATGAATAAGCCCAGCTTTCTCGAGAGGAATGGACTTGTTTTACCTCAGCTAAAAGTCTCACGTGGCCCAGCACAAAACAATAGGAATCTTCTCTATTTCTCACGGATGTTTCCATTTTCTCTGCCACCTTTTCCAGCTCCCCTCTCCCTTTCTTACTGACAACTGCTAAGAACACTGACACAAAAGGAAGGGAACTACTGAAACAAAAGGAAGGGAACTAACACTGGCTTGTGCATCAGGTTCAGACACCAGGAAAGGCCCCTTGAGACTGAGGGAATTTTCTTCCAAACTGCACATCTCTCTTTCTGCAGAGAAGAGCATGATTGAGCAAGGAGTAAATAAATGAAAGGCTTCCTGGGCAAAAAACCCTCCCAAGTACAAAAGAGAGGCCTTGCTGGATCGCACCAATGGTCCATCTTGTCCAGCATCCTGTTTCATACAGTGGCCAACCACCAGTTACCTTGGAGGGCTAACAAACAGGGCAGAGGGACCAAGGCCGTTGACCAGCCTTTCAACAACACAGGCTTACACCAAACTGAGCACACAAATCAAGTTACTGGAGTGAAAACCTCAAAAATACAGCACACCAGCTGCTATTGCACTCTTGCACACTTCCCTTTTTCCCCTGATAATTAACACAAGAAAAGGCTTCAGAACCATGTCTGACCCTGAGAAAAGTTCTCCATGATAAACATTAGAAACCACCTGGTATGACTTGAGTACTTTCAGTCCCTGCATCTCCCACACCACAGAGACGTCTGTCACCATGTAACTGAGACGGCGACCTGAGCATGTAGGGGGTTTGAGGACTAGAGCTTCATTCTATGTCGAATGAGAAGCAGATGCTGTCAATTGCTAATACGAGACCTTGCTACCATCAGGCTCTGTCATTACTAACCAGCTCTTGAGGTGCACAACCTATGGTTGCTTGCTCAAAAGAGGGGAGATTTGTGACGGCAGGAGAAGGTGGCAGGTACCAGGGGCGCAGCTACAAAGGAGAACAAAAAAGGATTGCATTCCAGCGGAACGAATGGTCCAGGATGAAGAAAAGTTAAAATCCCAAAGGCTAGCTGATTTGTGCATGCCATGGCGAGGCTTAAAACCTCATTCAGTAAAGCCAACCATGAAACAAAGATGCAAATGCCGATTGTCCCCAAGAAAGCAAACTGCTGCCACTTCCCTTCACCCTTGTCTGATTACTGGTTTGCACTTCAGACCCCGCACACCTATCCAGGCAGTCCTTGCCTCTCCCAGTCTAGTCAGAAACGCAAGGCTGGAGCACCGCTTGCATACCCTGCAGGGATGCGGGGGAGGACAGGGAATGGTAAGAGATTAAAGGGCTAGAACCGGCTAGTGCAAAAAAAAGTTTCTTCCGAGTCAATGAAGGGGCATCTCCAAGCACTACAGCTCTACATGTACATCACTGTAGGATTTGTCCACTGTCCACTCGCTTTGGTCCTCATCCCCACTGTTTATGTATCGAGCCATCTCCTGTTGGAACTGGAGCTGTCGTCGCTTATTGGGATCAACATTGATCCAGTTGTTGGCAATCCACTTAGTTCCTTCGGTGACCAAGCAGCCTCCGTGCAAGGAATATTCATCCAGGTCTCCAACCCAGCCTGCAGGAAGATAAAAGCCCATGAAAGGCTGCACAGGGAATCCTAGCCTCAATTTCTCTACAACACACCCCTCAGTTATTAATGTCTGGTCGGCTAATCAGAATTCAGAAGACATCTAGGACACACTCGGCATCCTGTAGCCACGGGGTGACATATTACCTTCTCCATCTGACAGGTAATTGTACCAGAAGACAGCAGTGCCTTGCAGGGGCTTTACACGAAGGTTTCCCTTATCACAGTGTTTACGAGTGTCACGAAGGTCGACATCATTCTGGATCAAAGACTGAGAAAGAAAGAGGAAAATGCTATTTATGCTAGGGATGGTGGAATGCTGGGAACTCCTCATTATGGTCGAGACCAGTGGTTCCTAACCTTTTCCAGTATGTGGGCCTTATTTCAATGTAAAAAAAAAATCATGGACCCACCACATGACAGTAGTTCTACTATTAATATATGTGGATTGAGAAGATACATCATGATAAAAACATGAAAAAGACCATGCTTAGCACACACATAGATTTGCAGACCCCTTGCAATAACTCTGTGACCCCCCCTGAGGTCCTTAGCCCCCAGGATAAACATATGGAACAGAGGTCCATCAGTGGCTATTAGCCACAAGGTATAGGTAGGAACTCTCGGTATGGAGCAAGTGATGCTCTGTATTCTTGGTGCTTGGGGGGGGGCAACAGTGGGAGGGCTTCTCGTGTCCTGATCCCACTGCTGGACCTCCTGAAGGCACCTGGTATTTTTGGCCACTGTGTGACAGAGTGTTGGACTGGATGGGCCACTGGCCTGAGCCAACATTGGCTTCTCGTATGTTCATATGTTCACTGGTCTAGTCATGTGGAACATGGACCAACTTGGTAAAGTCCACATTTCCCTAATAAAGCAGGTGTCTGTCAGACCCTGTTTTGCCACAAAATGACAATCTGGGATTGTTCTGATTCCCTTGGCTCCTCCTACCACACTTGGTATCTCCTGTTCTTTTTAAGTTTTTACACTCCTCTGTGGCCGCATCTTTGACAATCTAGGAAACTGACCTCTCTAATTCTCATCTTTAACATAAAAGAAAACAGCTGCAAGGAAAACCTATTCCAATTTCTGTAGAAACAGCACCATGTGCAAGTACATACCATCTCTTCATAAGTCCTGTTGTCAGCAATAGGAAAGGTAGTCTCTCCTCCTCCAGTCACATTGTTTAGGTAGAACAGTACTGTCACATAGCTGTAAAACACAGGTGGTCACTGCAAGCATGTAAGGCTTCTGAAGCACTGAAATCACTCAGCACCCCCCTTTATACAGTCAGTCACATCCATTATTCAGTGCTTAATTGAGGGCATTACTTGTAATGATTCCTTGTTTTATGAGTTTGTGTGTGCCTTTAAATGCTTGGTTGGAGTGCATGGTTAGTAGACTAGAGTGGTTGAGAGAGACAAATGTGCTGTGATTGGTGGATGACAGAGTGTGGGAAGGGTTTTTGAAGTGAATCTGTGTGGGTGTGTCAGTGTGTCAGTTATGAGAGACAGAAATCAGTTGGAATTGTTCAGTTAGAGAGTTAAGTCAGTGAGTGTTCAGTTAGTTCTGAGTGAGTTCTTAAAGAGTGCAGTATATATGTCCTTAGCCTGTGTGGCTGACTATAGGAAAGAGTTACTCCTGCTTATGTTGGAACTGAGTGTCAAAACAAAAAAAAAGTAAAGGAAAAAAGACTGTGTGTGTGATACATTTGATAGACATATGTTCAAGTCCCTTTATCCAAGATAGTTACAGAATAACCAACCTCATATTTTGTTCTTACTTCAATAAATCATCTTTTGTTCAAGTTTATCCCCAAATTTAGTTCTATCTTTCCTCAGGACCACATAGATCCCTGAAAAGCCCCGACTCTAGGTCACCTTACCAGAAAAAGAAACAGAAGGTTTGGAAATCCTTAAATTCCTGGTGGCAGCAGAATCTTCCCCATTTACAAAAGCAAAGAGCGCATTTAAAGGGAAAACCAGTCCTCCCTAATAAGAGGATGCCACATTACTCACTTCACAGTCTTGAGTACAGAGGTTGCTAGGTGAGTCTAGAGCAGGAGCTATAGGTTCCAGTTTCACAACCATCTATACTCGGAAGGCCAATTTCATAGCTAATGGAAATGGGAAAGCTATTTCTCTTTCCCCTATCTGGTCAGTGCTGGTCTTTTCCTCTCACACACACAGGGGGCTCTCTCCTGCAACTCCTAATATCAGCTGAGAAAGCCATGTCACAAATCTGAAAGCAAGCATGTACCCTGACCTTTGATGACCACATCAACAAGGAAGACGAGCAGTAACACATGAATGCTTATTCCTTTAAAGTCATTCTGGAATTTCTGTTGCCAACAAACAACATGGAGCAGCGTGAGGACCCAGAAAAATCAACTGCTTCTCCAGAAGCCAGACTTACCGGCATGATGTTTCAAATGGAGCAGTTTCATTGGTGACCAGTTTGGTGTGACTGCAGGCGGTTTCTGGGAACACCGGTCCACTGTCCATGTGGGCATGGTAGTGTCCTCCCTGGCTGTACTGCACCACTTGCAAGGGTTCACTGTGCTCCACAATCTCTGAGGGCAGGCGGGTTAAATGCATCACCCTGAAGAAGCAGAGGCGTCCCATCAACATAACTACACACACACACACCTACACACACACAGACACACACACACACTCTTCCACTAACCATGCAACTGAGATAAATCCAACTATTATCCCTAAGAAAGCCAAGTCTCCCTCTTTTGGACCACCAAATGCCAGCCCAACTGTTTGCCCCATCGTATGCCAACTCCATAGCCCAACTTTAAGGCTGCACCCAAGTGAAGATAAAAGCTCAAGAGATCAAAACACATTGAGTTAAAGACCAACCATGGTTGCCACAGAGGCTATGACAGTGATACCTCAGTGTCGTCCCCACAGATGCCATTGTGCTCAACTCTGAGTTTCTTGGCATCTACTTCCTTTCTCCCCACCCACTGCATTTCTTCTCCTAAGCAAAGTGCAAGTCCTGGATTTCCTCCACTCTATTGGGGCTGGAGGTGTGTCAGTATACCCCCCAAAGGCATTGCTTTTGGGTCTACATAAAGTTCCTGTTTGGAAATAGTTGCTCCTATTCTAGGATGCTTGATAGTTGCTCCTATTCTAGGATGCTTGGCTTAAAAGCTTCCAAAATTTTGTAACTGCCCTTCACTATCCTACCGCAGATAAAAGTTCCCACAGGCCCAACACGGTTAGGGACCCCTGGGATTTCTCCAACATCAAAAGGGTAAATGAGGGCTCCATTCCAGTCTTGGCTGCATATTTGCTAAGCAAATCTGGTCAGTGCTTTGATGGGAGACCCCTCAGGTATGTTGCCTTGAGCTCCACGACAGAAGGCAGGCAGGATATAAATGAAATAAATAAAACACACAGAGGCACAATATACTAAAAAGGTATCTCTGTTCCAAATGCTTGCTTCCATTTTTTTCACCCCACGTCATCACGCACTTATAACATGTCCTGTTTCAAAAACAAAGCCATGTAATGCGTTATTATATTATATTATATTATATTATTTTAAATCATTATGTATACTATGTTTTTATTATGGCAAGGTTTTGCCTTGCCTCTGTAAGCCGCCCTGAGCCTATCGGGGAGGGCGGGGTATAAATGCGAAAAATAAATAAATAAATAAATAAATATATAACCAACCAAAACAGTGTGCTTTCAAGTTCTCCGTGGTTTCTCATCAGTTCATTTTATTTACAGTGTTTTGAATATATGACACAAAAGCCATGGATAAATATTTTAAATAATTTAGGTGGGGAATATTTCAGGCCACGGTACTAAGGCCTCTCTGCATCTCAAGGAGGATGTGCTGCTGACTAGATTAAGTTAGGTAGCCTTGGTTGGAGAGGGTTAGCCTTCTGAGATGAAGGAACAATCAGGCAACCTCTGTCTGAAAATGTAAAACCCAGTAGCTGATCAAATGTTTCTCTAGGGCCAAACGGAACACATGGGTACCTGAAATGGCTGAAAGAAAAACCACTGAAATCACTACATTAGCAAAAACTGGAGATTAATTTACGTGAGTCACTCGGTAAAGAATTATCTAGTAGGTGTGGAGCAAGTCCAATCCCAGATAAAGTTCTGCCGACTGCGGAATCATTCTCTTTGATAGATAGCTAAATTAATTGTTTCTCAGAATATACAGAGATTGCATGTAGCTACTCTGAACCCAAAGATTAACATCAACCAAGATGCCACCTGCCCCCTTGGAGGCTCTGGGTAGTTCAATTTTCTATTCAAATTATTCGCCACCTTATGACTTTGTATTGTGTTTTAACGCTGGTTTAATTTAACTTGGATTACAATGTTTTTATTCTGTTGTAAACCGCCCTGAGCCCTGCTTGTGGGGAAGGGTGGCTTAAAAGTCTAATCAATCAATCAGTCAATAAGATATCACCAAAAACTGTGCAAGATTATGAGCATATTTTACCAAGCTGGAATTTTTAAAAGGGGTGGGATGGGTGTTCAGGCCATAACATTAAGGGCTTTTGTCTGTACCTTTTGTCAAACTCGACACCTCATTTGCCATGGTCAAAGTGTAATGCTATCAAACCACTGGGGGGGGGGGGGCTTCTGTGTGCGCGCGTCTGTGACTGGGGATGCTTTGCTATGCAGCTGTAACTATTTTCTGAGATGCCTCCCTGTCTCTCTGGGAAGACCGAACACTGACCTTGGACACTGTCTCTGCTTGCTCCGCTGGCATAGATAACAGGTGCCTCACCGGG
>NW_015173131.1:836297-854665 GCF_001447785.1 Gekko japonicus
TAATCGGACACATAGTGCGGTGCGTGTTGATGTGGTTTGAATTCTGTATATCTTTGGGCATTGGCACCAAACCTTTAGTTCTGACACGAAGAAGTCTTAGCTTGAATCATCTTTACTACTCAATAAACCTATCACTGCTGAGAGAGTGTTATTGAGGGTAACTTTGTTCAAGAGTCTGACACCTTTTCAGTCTCGTCAGAAGGGTAATGTGCACATTTATTTGCCGACTGACTGATTATTCAACTATAACGTCTAGATTATTAGTCATTTAAGTCAATGGAAATCCTGCGATAAATAAAAGACCTGATTGTGCTGTATCCTAGTACAGCCACAAGTGGGAGAGTTCCTATGTTTTGCCCCAAGGAGAGAGCTTACCTTTGCCGTATAGAGCGCATGACCTGGTGTGCTCCCTCGCCTTGATACAGCCAAGTGTGCTGGCTATTCCGCACTAGGTCACTCATTTTCACTTTTTGGCTTCCCATATACTTGTGGAAGTCCCGGATGTTCAGCTGCTTAAACTCCTCCAAACTCAGCACACCTAGTGAAGGACAGGAGAAAGAAAAATGCAGGCCACTGATAAGGGGCACATTAGGCAGCATGCAGCTGTTGCAAAATCAGAGACATATTAGCCAGCTTCCTGTACCCAAGGGCCTGCCTAAACTGGAAACAAGCAGGCCAGTTCCAAGACCTGCTAGATAACCAGCACTTTTAACATGTTAACCACAGTCACACAGACGTATTAAGTGGCATCCTGAGCAGGGAAAACCTATCTTCTGGCTAAAATAAAACTGGGTGCCTTAGCAACGAGCTAAAAAGGTTAAAAACACAAGGAAACTCAAGTGAAATACTGAAGCCAAGAGCTCACTGCAGCAAAAGGGGAGAAAAGGACCAAGATGCCCTTTGTTGCTGCTGTGACAGACGTTAGAGGAGAATCTGCCCCTTGGAACAGGATGATGCAGCCAAGACAGCTGGTGTCAGGTTGGAGTGGAAGACTAGGATCTGGAAAACACAGGTTCAACCCCCCTGTTGGCAGCTGGGTGACCCTGGGCCAGCGTATCTCCCAGGATTGTTGAGAGGATAAAATGGGGAAGGAGAGCATGAGAAAGGTGACCTGTGGCACCATTAGGTCTCTGAAGGAAGACAGATAGGTCTATCTGGGGGAGGGGGCAGGAAAGCTAGTGCTCTAAAGAGAGCTGAGCAGCAGTGTACATATAGTACACACTTGTATATGGGTGCAGTATACCCACTGGCCTCCCAAAAGTTATCTGCATATGTTTCAGTTGAATCTTGAGGGGTCTCCCCCCCCCAATTAGCTTTATAACACACAGGAATAATTTGTACTGAATTGCTCTATTAAGATTATGCCAAATCCCACACTCCACCCAATGGAACATTCTGGCCTGTATTCAACCCCTCTGCTCAGCAAGGCATGAAGCTTTCCTCCAGATTCAGGATCCTTCCTCTAGCAAAAGAGCCACTAAGTTAGAAGAAAGCTCCTTCAGCTCTTCAAGCAATGCCCCATAGCTGATAACCCACTGTAAGGTAACAGAACTCAACCATACCAGAGACAGGTGGTTTTCCTGTCCCAATGCCTGCTTACAATTATCTCTGGAAATAGGTCAAAAGACTGGCAGGACAAGGCCCAGGGTTGGAACTTCATTACTGTGCAGGAAGACTGACTCTTTTTTGCTGTTTCTATCCCATTAGAACAATTATATAATAGAATTTCAAATTATTAAAAAAACTCATGACAGGAATATTAGAACTGAGACAACCTGCTATCTGATATCTGAACCAAACAATGGGAAATCTTTAGGAGAGAAGTTTTGTTATGGCAGAAAGGGTGAACGGTCTCTTTAAGACATGTGACTGAATTTGAAAAAGTTAGGATCAAAATTAAGGGTAATCTGTGTAGATGATATCATTTAACAACTTTGTAAACTCTACACATAAAAATAGAAAAAGATTTGCACCAGAATTATTTGAAATACGTCCAGGTATTTCTGTTGAGCAAGGTATTATGGTAAAGATATATAACCTGAATGATATTATAGAGAAAGAGGAATGCGATTAGTTACTTAGATGAAGGAATGGACAGACATAGAAGCTCTGCCCATAAACTGTAGGGCCTGTTACACACTTGCACATCCCTTGTTCAATCGTCTCCCTCCAAACCTAAAAAGTTGCTTTATTGTTTCTGTGCCAGCTTTCCACCCAGACAGGGTCCCCCAAGACAGCAAACATCAAAACATTTCAACATTTAAGTGACATTTAAAATAAAATATATGCAAACTAATTAAATAAAAACTTACAAATGCCCATTAACACAAAAGCCAGGGAGGAGGGCCAATAACAGTTATTGGGGAGTGTGCTAAACAAAAAGAAAAAAAAAGTCTTCCCCTGCTGGCAGAAGTCAACAATAGAGGGACACGGCAAGTCCCCCTGGAGAGGGAATTCCAAAGTTTTGGTGCCCTGACCAGGAAGAAGGTCCTTTCTTGGGTTACCACCCATCTAGACCCAGATGTCAGGGGCACCTGAAGCAGGGCCTCTGAAGATGCCTGGAGTGGATGCATAGGCTCATATGGAAGAAGTTGGTCCTGAAGGAATGCTGGCTCCATAGGGCTTTCAGAGACAACGCTAGCACCTTGAATTGGGCCTGGAAGCAAACCATGAGCCAGTGTATATGGAAGAACACTGGAGTGATATGGTCCTTATGACCCACTCCAGTCAACATTCTGGCCCAGCTTTCTGCACCAGTTGTAGCTTCCAGCTGGTCTTCAAGGGCAGCCCCATGCTGAGTGCACTGCAGTAATCTAACCTAGATGTTACCAGGGCATGGACCAGAGTGGCAAGATCTTTTCCCCACAGGAAAGGCCATAGCTGGCTCACCAGCCAAAGTTGGTAAAAGGCACTCCGTCCTGAGCCACAGCTGCTAACTGTTTATACAACAGGGGGCTTGGGTTCAGGAGCACCCCTAAGCTATGAACCTACTCCTTTAAGGGAAGTGAAAACCCAACCAGAACAAGATATACCCCATTTCTTTCTTTTTGGGGGGTATTTTTATTTTTTAATGTGCATGTGTGTGTGCCTGCGTACGCGAATGTGTGTGTGCACCTGGAAGTCATGGCAGCCTCTGGTGACTGACCCCTACTGGGGGCATGGAGGATATTCAGAGAGGTGGCTAAATAAAGCCTGCCCCTGCTTCCCGGCTCTGGTATTTCAAGGAGGTGTCCCATCTAAGTACTTGCCAGAATTGACCCTGCTCAGCTTCCGAGATCTGACAAGATCGGGCTTGCCTGGGCTATTCAGGTCAGGGCAGATGTCCCATTTCAGTCAAACCCTCCCCACCTTAGTAGCACCTCCGTTTCCCCCCAGGTTGTTAGCCCTCATCAGTTCCAAAACTGCCTCCAGGCACTTGTTCACAGTTTATACAGCCTACATATAAGGGAACTGCAGAAGAACAGACGCCCTGGCCCACTGTGGATATTGTAAAATGAAGCAATTCAGAGGTCAACCGAGAACAGTCACAACTGTCATTCATTTCCAGTGCCTGCACCCCTCGCCTGTCCCACTGATTCCTTTATCAGCTTCAGCTTCCCGTTATTTCTTGCCACATCCAGGTTAAGACCTTCAGTTTTCATGCTGCCACACTGCTAACAACGGAAGGAGCAGCACCCAAAAAGCGAGCCCCCCCCCCCAGACACTGAGGCCACTCAGACCTTAATTGAAGTCCTTTAGTTCAGTGATGTTTTCAGGACAGGAACAGCCACAAACAGTGCATTCTCCCAAGCCTCTCCCCACAGACGTCACACTCTAAAAGGACACCAGGCTAAGGGCTCGCACACCGGATCTTGGAGCTCAGCTCTCATTCACTGAAGTGCTGCTTCCCGTTCCAAAGCCAGCCCTCCAGTGCTGTGCAGATCATCAGGCAAGCTGGCAATGAATGCATTGCCGTTGGCCCTTTAATTAATCTGATTAGGCACTGGAGAGCTGTTCAACTGATGACATTCTAATTGGGGCAGGAGAGATCATGGTGGACATCCGGGCCAGCGGGAGATCTGGGAGGCCAACAGGATGCTTCGGGGCTCTTGGAACCCGCTTTCCCTCCAGCATCAAGTTGAAGGGGCAGAGGGGAAGCCGACAGAGGCGGCATCTAAATACACCTTCAGCAATGCAGCAAGAATAGGAGGCTGGGGGAAGTCTCTCTCTGCAATAGCATGTCACACATTTCGGACACCGACACTAAAGCGAGAGATGCTCAAGGGAGTTAGACGTACGGCTACACATCCCAGACATTTCTTTTGTATGAAGGCAGAACAAAGACAAGTTTTTAAGGTTTTGCAGAAACATGTTATATAAGCTGTTACTGAGGATACTGTGCCCGTTATATCTCAAGGAATGCCTCTCACCTTACAGGAGCTTTCCTGCCTATGTTGCCAGCCCCCCAGAACAGCCTGGAACAGGCTTCCTCGGGAGGTGGTGGGCTCTGGAGGTTTCCAAACAGAGGCTAGATGGCCATCTGACAGCAATACGGATTCTGTGAACTTGGGCAGATCATGAGAGGGGGGGCAGGAAGGGTTGCATCGGTGCTTAGTGTGGTAAGAAATATTGAAAGATGGAAGTATTTGGGTTTAAAATGAACCAACTAAGTTATGAATTCCATATACAATATCTGGCTCTGCCCTGGCTAGAAAAAGAAAAAAAAAACCAGGCTTGACCTTTCTTTCACTGAATATGTACTCAACATTACATTCCCAGGCCCAGGGGCGTGTGAGACTTTACAATAAGCAGCTGGCTTGGGAAGTGGCAGAACCCCAATAAAGATGTGTGGCCATTTGGACACCTGGCAAGATAACACTAGCTTCCTGAGAGACAGAGAGTTCACACACATACCCCGCTTTTCATCTCTCTAAAGATCAAAGCACAGTTTATTTCCCTGATTGGGGGACACCTGGATGACACTGTATTGATCCCTTTGGACTTTTATTGTGTGAGACCAAGGAAACAATATTTCCTGTAATACAATCATCTTTTAGGAAGCAATTTTCAGATAGGAAATTTCCACTTCCATGCTAATCAACACCTGATATGATCATCAAAAAGAACTCCTCCTTTGATGTTGGGTTTAAAATACTGGTCCAGAGCCCACAGACGGCAGCTGAATCCGAAAAGGATTCAGTTAGAGAGTGCCTCTCGACGCGCATGCATGGGGTGGAAAAAACTTTGTTTTGCATGTTTATTTTTCTGTGTGTATGTTTAGGAACTATTAATGTTTTGCTATAATAAAGATAAGTTTTATTTTAAGAAGAGACTAGTGAATTCCAAGCTTGCACTTCTGCCTATGGTAAGGGGCAACACAGGAGACACACGAACTGAGGGAAGGAGGGGGAAGTGTGGGTGACAGGGTTAAACACACACCCACACATCCAAAATTCTTACAACACTTAGTTCTTGTGGCCCTTTCTTACACGCCCAGGGAAATGCTGGTCGCCACTTTAGGTCAGGAAGCCACTGTTCTCCAGGCCAGTTTGGCCAGAGATCCTGGAGGTTTTTTTGTCATCTTCTGGGTGTGGAACAGCGGTCACTGCGGGTGCGGAGGGGGAGGTATTGCTGAATTTCCTGCATTGTGCAGGGGGTTGGACTAGATGGCTTTGGCAGTCCCTTCCAACTCTATGATTCTGTCTGCACACTTTCCCCTCCCAGCCTGACTGTATGTACTGCACGTGTAACACTGTGAGCAAGTCCTACCAGGCACACAAAGAACATGGGGAGCAACTGCCATGTTTTGTGTCTCACAGAGAATCTTGCAGCGGTGAACACAGCAGAGGATCTTGGGATGACCACAGAAAATGCCTCCAAGGAAGACTTTCTGGGGAAAATCGGGGAGTGCAAACAGTACAGCAGCAATTAAACCACGTCAGGTTAGATGGCAAAGATGCCTCCTCCTGTATTGTCTTTTACATGATCTGCAATCATGATCTGCAATCTGTGACAATCTGGAACCCCCAATTCAAGTCTTCCCATTGCCCCCCAGACTCCCAAAGATATGACCCAGCTTTATGCCTCCAGTTTTGTAATCCTGAATTGTAATGCAACCAAGAACTTCCCTTCCTGTTGCCCTTCCCTGGGGCTGTTTCGTCAGTTCTACAGTTTTTGCCTGATAAGCTGCCCAGCTCTCAGGCATTCCTTTATACTCTGTCGTAATCTTTTGTTTCTTGAAAAGAATCCGTTTTATGCTATGGGCCAAAAACAGTGTAACTGGCCTGGCTTTAGAGACAATAACTGGAACCTGATCGTGGATACTAACAGAACTGCAGTAGACTCCCAACACCCACACTGGATCTCTCCTTCTTCCATCTGGTTTCTTCCAGACTAGGACAGGTAATTTTTGCTCTCCCTCTTGATCTATCCCCCTCCTTATTTTCCAAACCACATGTACACCTTTAGTTCAAAGGGTAACCTCTACTCCAGTAAAGCAAATCTGCTGATTGTTTGGTTATTGTTGCTATATTAGTTAGGATAACTAATGTGTATGTGTTTTAATTTAGTACTGCTAGTATTTGCTTAAAATAAGCCAGCCCCAACTGTTGTACCAAATCCCTCAAGAAACTCTGTATTCCTTTTAAATCAGGTCTCTGATTTTCCTACTGAAAACTTGCTACTCACACCCATCTCTTCAGGTAAAAGATCCCAGTTTTCTGTGTCCTACACAAACACGCAAACTAATTCGCCATGCTGATCTGAATGTATGTTCACATGTGTTTGTGGGGTTGTGGTAACACCTTATACAATCTGTTCATAGAGCCCTCCAGGAAGCTCCTTCCAGTTGTGAAGTCCAGTCATTTGGAGATGGAAAATAATAATAATAATAATAATAATAATAGCAAATATAATAATGCCCCTATATAAACAAATGGTGAGACCTCATTTGGAATACTGTGTGCAGTTCTGGGCACCACACCTTAAAAAGGATATTATAGCTTTGGAAAAAGTGCAGAAAAGGGCAACTCGAATGATAAAAGGGTTGGAACACTTTCCCTATGAGGAAAGGTTAAAGCGCTTAGGGCTCTTTAGCTTGGAGAAAAGACGACTGAGGGGTGACATGATCGAGGTTTATAAGATTATGCATGGGAAAGAGCAGGTAAAGAAAGAGGTACTTTTCTCCCTTTCTCACAATACAAGAACTCGTGGGCACTCCATGAAACTGCAGAGCGGTCGGGTTAGAACGGATAAAAGGAAGTACTTCTTCACCCAAAGAGTGATTAACACTTGGAATTCACTGCCACAGGAAGTGGTGGGTGCTACAAGCATGGACGGCTTCAAAAGGGAATTAGATAAGCATATGGAGCAGAGGTCCATCAGTGGCTATTAGCCACAAGGTATAGCTAGGGGCTCTGGGGCAAGTGATGCTCTGTCTTCTTGGTGCTTGGGGGGGGGGGTCAACAGTGGGAGGGCTTCTAATGTCCTGGCCCCACTGGTGGACCTCCTGATGGCACTGGTATTTCTGGCCACTGTGTGACACAGAGTGTTGGACTGGATGGGCCTTTGGCCTGATCCAACATTGGCGTCTCTTATGTTCTTATGTTCTTATGAACTGTGGAGTTGTAGCAGGGCCTTTTTAATAGCAGCCCCAATGCTACAGAATTCTCTTCACACCTTTGTCTGCAGACTTCGGAAAAGAATGCAAAGCTTTTCTTATTTAGTTCCTATCAGTCTAATTAGCCTTGTACCTTGGCTTTTATTCTCAGGCCAAGAAACCTTCTTATTCTGGAGTATTAATAATCCATAGAGTAGTTTTCATCTAGTAGTATTTGAAATCCATTACATCTCCTGAATAGCTTATCTATGAGTTCCTTCACTACCCAACTTCTCTGTATTAATGGTAGATCTCAGCCCTAACTTTCCATGATTCTCTCTTAATGCTTAATGACACTTACAATATTCATTGTTGCCTGGGAAAGGCAAGATGTTTCTGCACCTGCACAGACTGCATTTGAGACCAGTGGCCTAGAGTGAACACAGAATAACCCAGCCTGAATGTTAGAATTTATGAAGAGACAATACTAAAGTATGTCAAGCAGGAGACTTGGGAATACCTCTTCTGGTTCCTCTAGCTCAGTTTCTCATTCTGCCAACAGGCTTGGTAAAACGAAGCAGTTTTTTATTCTCCTGCTTATTTAAAGCTTGTACCCAAAATGTTCTTGATTAATGGCACTTTATGGTCCAAAATGCCCTAGACTTTTTAAGCAGATTTATATTCATAAACCCTCAAATAAATTTGTTTCTTTACTATTTTACGGACAGTTCTTATGCTGTGCTCATTTTGGGAGCTTCTCTCTTAACTGGATTATAATAGGCCAAGCTCGTGGGACGGGGAATGAACAATGAATGATTCCGAGTATGTCAGAAGGTGGCACTAACTCCATCTCACCATTGCCATCTGGATCCGCTTTCACAGCAGCGTACATCTCCCGGATGCTCTCTGGGGTCATCCACCTGCCATTTCCTAGACGGGTATGCGTCAGCACCTGAAATTACAAATGTGTCAGCTTCTGAGCATATTAAATTGGCCATACATCCCTAGAATCTGGAGTGAAACAAAGGCATGTGATTTGCCGAGGATCATGTGGCTGAGCAGCCTACGCCCAGATTTCCCAAACTTATTCTGTCATTGCTAGGTAGCAATGTCTTTCATAAACTTGGCTACGGTTTTCAGGGAGGTTACTGAGGGCAAGGTCTGGCATTCAGGTTCACCTCTTAATGACCACATGAACAAGCAATGAATTGCACATGGGAGCACAACCATGACATAGGATACCACAGTAAGAACTTTCATATCCCCTCAGACACAAAAAAGGTACTCTGAGTTCAGAGGAGAGTCATCGAATGATAAGACACAACAATGTAACGTGCTAATCAGCTAGATTCAGCAGCACACACAAATCTTCCAGACCTGTTTAATCTAGAGGTAAACATCTATTTGTATTGTTGCATGCAAGACCAAATGCAAGGCCCAGCTCTCTACAAGTAAAGAGACCCTAGTGAAAAGGAAACAGTTTTACAGTAAGTATTTCCAACCCTGTTGAGAGCCAAAAAGGTGGAAGTTAACTGGACAGCCTATCAGCCCTCCATCTTGAGAGAACTGTTAAAGACAACAACTGATGACACTTCTGACTAAGGGCCCAAAAAGATCACAGCAGGCCAATATTTATTTCCAGTCCTCTGTCCTATATGAAAGTTGACCTTCCAGCAGTGCCAATCTAGATGTGTACAGGATTGTCCCCGAATGTTCATGATGTGCAACCAGACCAAAGGTATCTACATACTTATGGGTAAAGGTGCTCAGTGTTCACACAGTACATCTCAGAGAGTATCAAATTGTTCTCTCCTGAATACCTCCTTGAGCTGCAGCTGTCCATCCTGGTTATGGTCCAGTAGATTGAAGATATCCATCTGACTGATATCTATCATTTCCATTGCTTCCTCATAATCATCTGTGGGCAGGATCTGGCTTTTCTGTAGCCCTTTCAGCTGAGCCAGATGGATAATTAGTTTACATTCGTCCTCAGTCAGAAAGTCTGGAATTTCTGCCAAAGAGGGAAAAGTGCACATTTTATCAAAGATGACCACCAAAAAGGAACACTAAGTAAGATTCACAACATGGGATGAAAAGTACAATACCTTTCCCTTTAAAGTCATCCCATCCCTTGCCATGTGACGTCTCTCTGTCACAGCAAATTAAGCACAATTAGTCACAGCAGCAGTTCAGTAAGCTTTGCCGACCTTGCTCTTGAGCAAGAAAGGCAACGGAACCCCCATCAAGAATAGAATACGCAGGAAGGTGTGGTGACACAATGACCCCCTGAACATACCTTCAGTCTATCTAAGGGGATATGTGTGGCCTAGGTCCCAGGTTACTATACCTCAAGCTGGAGTTCACCTTTCCGGCTCCTACCTCCTCCCAGAAATAAAAATCTTCTATCACTTGAGAGAGGCACGTAGAAAAATACCTGTTAAAACCCTTCTGGTAACCAAACCATCTCCCTTTTCCTCCCCATCTTTAAAGACACTTCTTCAATTAGAGAATTCCAGGTCTTTTCAGGCCTCACAGGCAGCAAGTTTAGGCTTTTTATGCACGTGCAGAATGACCCGATAATGCTAATTTCGTAAAGAAAAAAATTAACTTTCACTTGTAATTAACTGGTCTCAAAAAGGAAAAGGCATTACTGAGCAGCTGGATTACTATGATTCCTTGATCAATACTTGTCCGGGCTTTTTGTATTTAAACTTCTAGGCAACAAAATTCCAAATGTTTATTAATTTTCAAGTACTTTTTTTGTAACCCAACATTTTACGCGTATCTCTTTCATTTTTGCAGATAACATCTAAGAAACACTACCACAGATTTGCGTATTACATTAACGGCTATTGTCACAGAATCTGAGCTCCGATCTTAACTCAGCACTTTATCTGCTACCTGACACTGACCACATCTGAAGAATGACACGCACAAAAGGCAAGGGCCTTATAAAGTAAAGGTAAAGGTTTCCCTTGCTCGAAAGCCAGTCGAATCCGACTCTAGGGATGCGGTGCTCATCTCCGTTTCCAAGCCGAAGAGCCAGCGCTATCCGAAGACGTTTCCGTGGTCATGTGGCCGGCATGACTAAATGCCAAGATGCATCCCAATAAACTTTAATAATTCAGTTCTCACCTGGCACTGAGCTAGGAAACTCAGAAAGAGGTTACCTTCTATTTCACAGGAAGCAAAAAAAGGCATAGAAAACTTGACGGTGGCCATATAAATGCCCGAACAGAGAACCCATTCTGTGACAAGGAGCACAAAATCCTCTTACGAGGCATTCCTCCAGAGAGACCCCAGTGATTAATCAATGGCACAAAACAAACCAACAATGAGCCAGCCCAATAAGCAATGCCCCCTAAGGCTTTACAAGACCTACATTAAACTGCGTGGAAGTGATGATAGACGTTTTCACCGACTGCATGAGAATTAGAGCTCTCCACTCATATCGGCGGCAGCACATTTCGTGGTGAAGAAAGATGTGTACACCACTGTCAACAATTAATTTCCTGTGGCATTGTAGCAAGATTTTTTTTTAAAGTTTGCCAATTACATCCTTTGTGTAAACAATGACCTCCAAGGCTATATGCAAAGGAGCCTATCCAAACTAGAGAAAATCCCTCCCAAAGAGCTAACAATCAGAACATGGGGCTGACACACCCCCTTGGCTGTTTGACAACCCAGGAGCCAACAGGGCTAAACAAATGGCTCTTAATTAACTTTTGTGTTGTGTGGCAAAGCACTCACCGAGAGAAGAAAACGCTGGTGTTTTCTCAAATAATGAACTAATCCCTGGCAAAAAGGGGTGGGGTGGGGGGTAGGCCTGAGCAATGGTCTCAAACAGTGATTCAATCAAAGCTCCAAACTCCAAGATACTGAAGAGTGTGTGTTTGGGGAGGAGAACCGTTCAAGCTGATTTGATTGCCCTCGTTTTGCCACCTACTAGTTTAAGCCAAAAACCTCTGTCAAAACCCGAAACAATGGGGGCCTCTGGCCAAGCAAGATAGTGACACTGTGATACAGAGGTGGCCCCCTCAGCTATAATAAACACTCACCCCACCAGGAGATCTCATCAGCCTAGATAGTCTTTGGGGCAGCAGGATTTAATCGGTCACATTTTCCTGGGGAGGGGCATGTTCAGAGAGACAATGAGAGGAGCAAATCGCCAACATCCCACCATGATGGGCACACAACAGCTGCTGGTTCTTTTGGGGTATTTCCTAATCTGGGATTCCCCAGGAGTTTTGGGAAGCTACCGGAGAAGCTCTTCCAGATGCATACTGATTCCAAGAAGCATGGCTTTGTGCTATGACATTGGGTACACCGAGATGAGACTCCCCAACCTACTGGACCATGACACCATGGCTGAGGCTATCCAGCAGTCTGCCAGCTGGTTGCCCTTGCTGGCCAGAGAGTGCCATCCGGATGCCCGGATCTTCCTCTGTTCCCTCTTTGCTCCAATCTGCCTGGACAGGTAAGGGCATTTGCTAGAAATGAGGTCTTATTTACTTTCAGTCTCTTCCTCTTCCCCCTATCACAAATTGCCTTGCAAATCCTGAGTACTGTAGTACTGATGTATCTCTGCTTTATATATGCTTTCTATGCACTCGCACACTTAAATGACCTTTGGCTTACACTAGTCTCTAATGAAAAAGGTGGATGAACATTGACTTCAGAAATAATTTGATTTCTCTTCCATGTTAACACTTAGCACAAGTAGTATGAGAGAGGGTCATATGCACACTTATGCCTCATGTGTTAAAATGTCCGGAGTCGCTTTTGGTTTCCTAGGCTGCCCTATGTGTCAGCATAATTTTGCTATTTGCTATTACAAAGCTCACTATGAGCATCTCCTTAGTTCAAACCAATAACTCTATTCTCACTTTCATAAATTTTCTGCCTTGTATACCAGCATTTAGGTCACTAGTTAAGACTAGACATTATTATCTTTCACAGTTTTCTCTTCTTATCTTAGTGGTTTATCTGCACTCAAAACCAGTTTTCTTGTCTTATTTTGGTGGTTCATCTGCACTCAAAAACAAAGGGTACACACCCACTTGATGTGATCAGTCTGCACTGATTACCCATCACTGGAATAGTGCTGCACCAACAAACTACTTCACAAGACAGAAATGTATTAAGAAAAATGAGAGTCACAAATCCAAACCCAGAAAGGAGAATTTGTTCAGCCAGTAAAAGAAAAGAAAACCCTACACTATTTTATCATGCTAGTAGAGAGTAACAGCTACAACAGAGCTGGAACTGTTCACTTTATCGTTGAAAGAAAGATAATGTATGCCAGTTCAGGCTAAAGATAGTTCACTGGAACACCAAAGCATCCTAACAATGCCAGATAGCAGAGGAAGGCATGAGCCCTGTCTTCTGTGGGGTTTTGCTTCATTCTCCAGCCTACAACACTCTTCATGGATGTTTGGTCCTTAATCTGCAAGTCTGACAGCATCTGTTGTAGCTCAACGTTTGCATTCAGTATATTAAGTACACACAATGAAAGTCAAGAGAATAGTTTGTATCAGGGGGAAAAATGCACTATCCTAAAATCCCAGCATAGCCTCTGTTTAGGTAACATATGACACTTTGCATCTGTTTGGTTAACATCATTCAGCCCAAAGCCAACAGAAGGATTTTAACTCAAAGTAAGGTACGTATTCAAGTTCACATTTTTATTCTACTCCCTTATTGCAGATTCAGACTCTCCTACTTAAATGGGTTTGGAAGATATCAGGGGGGGAAAACCCTCTCACACACGCACATCCACCCAACATATGCTTGAACAGATTAACTGTTAACTGTATTGCTTGGAATATACATCCTTGGTTATTCTGAGTTCAAATATCCAACTTGTGTCCATAAAAGCCAATTTCTGGGTACCAACCCATTCTAGCATGACTCAGGAGACAGAATCCAAGGCGGGGCTTGCTTCCAGCCGAGTTCTGTCACACAAAATCATTGAGCTCCAACTTGGGATGTGGCTGATAGGAGGGGGAAAAGTGGGGGAATGGCAATGGCGACCACAGAAAAATGTGGTTGGGGGAGCAAACCATGCAGTGTTTGATGCTGGGTGGGGAGGGGGGCTCAGCTTCCACTAACAGGGATGCTATAGAGATGCAATGAGATGGAGGGGGGCCCTGCACCTACCTACACACAACCTGCACAGATGATTACCTCATTGTTAGTATCAGAATAAAACATAATGACTCCACAAGTTTCTGTAGGTCAAGAAATTCATACTGGCTCTCCTCCCACCCAGGCAGAAGTCAAACCTCATTTTGTTGTTGTTCAGTCACACAGTCAAGTCCGACTCTTTGCAACCCCATGGACCAGATCCCGCCAGGCCCTCCTGTCTTCCGCCGTCCTCTGAAGTTTGCTCAATTTCATTTCCGTTGCATCAATGACACTGTCTAACCATCTCATCCTTTGCCGTCCCCGTCTTCTTTGACCTTCAATCTTTCCCAGCATCAGGGTCTTCTCCAGTGAGCGCTCCCTTCTCATTTGGTGGCCAAAGTAGTTGAGCTTCAGTTTCATTATCTGGCCTTCCAGGGAACAGTCAGGGTTGATTTCTTTTAGGATTGACTGATTTGATCTTCTTGCCGCCCAAGGGACTCTCAAGAGTCTTCTCCAGCACCATAGTTCAAAAGAATCTATTCTTCGGCGCTCGGCCTTCCTTATAGTCCACAAACCTCATTTACTATTATTCTATTAAACAAGTAACCCAATTACAGTGATGGAATGGGGTTGATCTGAAACGGGTAACAGCCATTCATTCTCATGAGGAAGAGTTCTGAAACTGATGTGATGTGATGTGATGCTCTGCCTCCCTTTTCAGGCTCATCTATCCTTGCCGAAGCCTTTGTGAAGCTGTCAGGAGCAGCTGTGCCCCAGTCATGGCTTGCTATGGGTACCCTTGGCCTGAAATCCTGACCTGCAACAAATTTCCCGACGATCATGAGCTGTGCATCTCCTCAGTCACTGATGAAAGTGCTTCAAGCAAGAGAAGTAAGGCACTGTGCTTCTTTGTACACGGTTGTGCGACAAAACGTCACAACGCAACTTGACAGAAATCCACAAAGCATCAAAGCTGCAGGAGTGTGAGGTCACTGGGCTCTGTGTGTTCGGCTTGGGCTTTTCCCAATGCCGACTAATTTGGAAGAACCAAAGAGTTTACCAACAATAACCTCATATAATGCCGCTGCAAGGTTTATGCTAGAATGAGCCCATAGGAAGCAGTGGGTGGGATGGGGACCTACCATGTTTGGAGAGAAACATAAGATATCAAGCCCAAGATCAAAACAGAGTTGTTTCTTCCAAAGTAGCTGTTGTAAGTGGGGGGGGGGGGGGGGGAGGTAAACGTCATCCAGTTCTGAACTACTTCAACATCACGTAACCTTTTGGTTTTGTAGAAACATGTGTTAGCTCTGACCATTTGGTGCTGGAAGCAGATTTCTGAAGCAAAAAGGTAGAACGGTGTTAAACCATACTCTTGTTGTTTCTCACTGTGGGATCAAAAATCAAAACAAACACTCTCTAGGGAACAGACAAAAGTAACTTTCTTCCTCCTGTGCTTCAAAGGAAGCAACTGTGGCTCTGTTTACATGTCGGCAACTTTCTGTGTGTTCCAGCAGTACCTCGAGCTAGCTGCAGGGACTGTGAACTAGAAGAACCAACCTCTGCCAAGGAGATCCTGGAAAACTTTTGCATCAGTGACTTTGGTAAGTAAGCTATCGCTTCCTGCCCTTCAACCACTCAGCCAAAGAAATTTCTGAAGAGAAGACTTGCAAGATGCCACTGTCATTCCCACATGCTCCTTTCTTAAACCTGTGGATGAAGTGTCACAAATGATAGTCCTTGTCTTAGGGAGTTTCCTCACTCTCCTTTGAGGATTAGCATCTGGCTATGATGTTACAAATGCACCACTCACCAAAATTCAACATTAGCCAGTAAGGGCTTATCTAGACATTTAACTACAGAAAGGAATGCCAAAAGGTTTCTGTTAAAACAAGAAGGCAGTCTGCTGGAGTTAAAACATATCTCAGGAGTATTTCAAGGGAAAGAAAAGGTTATGATCTGAATCTTGAAAATTTTACAGTTCTTGTAACAAAATCATACTACTGCAAAGAAAATTAATGTACATATGATCTATTTATGATCTGAGATGTGAATCCACATTCTAATCTTGAAGTAAAGAGACAGTCCTAGGAACAATGATGTACGTAGCCCTCCCCTTCTTCCAGGGTATTCTCCATCACTGTATTTTAAAGACAGCTCAGACAAGGTGGGGAGGGGGGAATGACCTCACAGTGCATGTGGGTTCCTCAGCCAATGCTGAATTGTCTCCTGAGGTCAAGGGGCCAGTAAAGATTAATTAATTTCAACTAAAGTTGATTATGTAGACTGCGGGTAAACAGTGTTCAAACTTCTAATTTCCTATACAAGATTAGAATTCTAGCAGGAGAATCTGTTAATTAACAGATGGATTCTGAAAGGCCACAGAGATAAAAGGAGATTCCACTGTTTACATTTAACTAATACTCAACTGAGTCCCCAAACAAGTAATAGCTGAGAAAAAAGGAAGTTGGATTATTAATTTGAATCCTCATTCTGTCACTACACTGTGCTGAACAGGGGGGGAAAATCTGGCACAAAGCAGATGGGACAGAATTTAATTCCTGCTATTTATAATTAGGATTCCTTCATATAAAGAAAAATCAGAGAATATTACTATAATTGTGACACGAAGTGCCTGGCAGTTGGAGCCACAGGCAGAAGGCTTGTGATGCTAAGAATTTCATGAAGATGCTCGAACATATGTGTTGCTAATATCAGCACATAATTATGCACCCTAAAATAAAACTGCTTTTTTAGAGAAAGATTTACTGTACTAGGGAACTGCCTGCCAAGTTGCAACAGATGTTGAACAAAACTGCAGGTGAGTGGATAGTGGACTGTCTGCCCTCTACAGCTACAAAATAATGTGAGGAAACAGTGAAAAAGCCTCTTTCGTTGACTTTTAGATTTCTTTAATGCTGTTTGTTCCAGCTGTGAAAATTAGAATTTCCAGGAAGAACAAGACATCTGTCATTGCTGACTTCGACCTTGACTCAAAGTTGGAAATTCTGAAGCATGGTCCCCTTCTCAAGACTGAAACTCACCCCAAGCTCAAGCAGTGGCTGGATCTAGATGCCACCTGTGTTCACAACATCATGAGAGGCACAAACACAGGGGTCTACGTGATCACTGGGGAGGTCCAGAATAGCAAAGTGGTGATGGTGAACAAAGCCTATGCATGGCACAAGAAGAACAGAAATCTACAAACTGCTGTGCGGAGGTGGAGACACTACAAGTGCCGAACCTGAACTGCTTTCAGTTCTGGTGTGAAATCCAACCCAATGACAGAAAGTTCCTTCCTTCCTTCTTTGTATATAGGAGGTGCCAAGGCCTCACGCATACCAGTCTGTAATGTGTATACTTGCAACAGAGTTAAAATTAATGGATAGCCAAGCAGTAAGCCAGGCACCACTGCACTGACAGTGGCTTTCAAACCGTGTTCTGAGGAACTGTGGGATTCCTCAGAAGCTTATCAAAGGTCCCTGAAAGAGAACATGAGTAATCACAGATGAGCATCCCTACTAAACTTCATCTATGCTTATGTTCCCCTAAAATGTACAGCTGCAAGTGAATGCTGGGTTTATCATAGGGTATGCAGTCTATTCACAGAGGACAATAGTGAAGTGAGACCTTAAAGTCTTGACCAACTCCCCCAACTATGCACCCTAGAACATCCCTTAGAATCCTCTGGGGTGTCCTCTGCAGAATTAGCAGCAGAGATGGGGGTTCAGATGCATGTGGAAACTGTTTCCTGAAGGTAAAAGTCCTGAAAACCATACTACTAAGGAAATGCTGGGGGGAAATCTTCATTTAGGAAGAACATACTCTTAATTACTGCTCCTAGGATTATAAATTTGAAAGTATTAGATTCTTTATCCCATTGCAAGGAAAACCCAATAATTAAGAAATACAACAAAAACAAAACAAAACACCCTTATGGTAATAGGAATGATAATCTCTCAGGTTCACTATAATTCAACATTTGGGCTGTTATATTTGCAACTTTACACCCCATCTCCCAAGGGAAACCCTTTTTGGGATTTGCAAGTTATAAATACTGTGTATTTAGAAATCAATGACAGTGGTATGTTCCTTGAAAATGCTTGTGCATTAAAGAGATTTAACGGGGGGGGGGGGAATCTAGTGTTGTTATGATTCCATTTGGTTGTTTATGAACATTCCAGATCCAAAAGTGAAACTGTTAACACAACAATGACAACTATGTATCTCCTGAGAAGAGGTTAAACAGTATGGTTGGGGGGAGGGGAAGTAAAATTGGAAACAGGAAGAACTGTGCATCACTGGCAGGAATAGGGCTGGGAAAGAAAGGAGGCTGAGGGGGGAAAAGAAAGAGGATTTAGGAAATAGGGGAAGTAAGAGACAAGGAATTTGGGAGGTGGGATGTCTGAATGAAAGGTGAAAGAGTAAGCAGACTGCCAAAGCAGAATCTCTGAAGAAATAATTGTCAGGAGAGGCTGGGAGATAAGATAAGGAATGGTTAAGAAAGGGGTGCTGAGAAGAAAGCCATACAGTCTAGGAACGGCATGGGAAGACAGCTTTGGAGGTTAGGCAACTGTGGACTAGAGAGGTCAAAGAGGCTGTGGAGAGAAAACGTGGGAAGAGACAGACCTAATACAGATTTGAACAAATTGATGTTTGGCTACTA
>NW_015173131.1:854719-889136 GCF_001447785.1 Gekko japonicus
AATCCTCAGTGTTGATAAATGCTGCAATGCTAAACCTTATATGTGTGCTTTATGGAAGTTGGATACAGGACACTGAGTAAAAGGTCAAAGTAGTTGTGGTATATAAAAATTATTACATTATGCCGAGGGACCAACAAAATATTATAACCCGGTTGTTTAATCCATCATTACAACAATTATTTCTGTTTTATAAATGGATCAATTGATGATGAGAGGGTGTGCCAAAGGCTACCTGCCTAAGCGATGGCTAAATCTGCTCTCCCACATTCAAGGCCAACTTGAGACCCCTTTATGTGTACTGCCACAAAGAGGGATTGGGAATAACTATTTCAAGTTTCCTTCAATTACTTCCTCTTTTAAGCCTTACACAAATTGCGTCAATCACAGTTAAACGATACATATTTATACTGTTTCTCGGTGTATCCAGTTACTACTGCCATGCTAACTGGAGTCATACCCTTCTGCAATAAGTAGAAGTGATCCATAATGACTGTGATGGATGGGACAGAGTGGCCGTAATCCAAGGGGAGAGAGCAGTCCAACAGGAAAAGAAAAAACTTCCATCTCAGTTATTTGGTGCTTCTCATTCTCTCTCCTAGTAAAAGGCTAGGCGCCCATGACAGGCCATAACAGATATATCTCCAGCAGCTCATATTTCTTACCAAAAAGAAGAGGTTTCAGACTAAGAGTTTTCATGTAATGGATTTTGTTGGGGACCAGCTCCACCTTCTGTTTATGGCCCACCTTGAAAAGAAAGCAAAAAGAATGATTAGACCCAGACACAGATGATCAGCTCCAGCATTTGGAATCACATCACACACATGTACTAATCGCTGAAAAGTTCAGGGTAGGAGAGCAGCGGTTCCAGTCTGCTCAGAAGGTTTCTGATTCCTGACCCACTGTGAAGTTCAGAACTAAACTGTTTGGGCAGGCTGAAAATATTGCTTGCCCATGCTGACGCACAGTCATAATGCTTTCAGCCCTTATACTAATTAACCAAATTCTCATATACACAGAGATATGGGGCACAGTATTTTCCAATCCTTATTTTTCCACAGAAAATTTTCCATTTCTAAAGATTCATTGTTTAGTTTCTAAAGACTTGGAGAAACAACAATGAACAGATGCCATTTGTGGAAACAACAGTGAATGGATACCATTGCCAATACAGTATTAAGCAAGTTTGGCAGTTTCAGTTATTTAATTAATGTATTTCAGCTGATTAGAGGCAAGACTTGCTTTATTGATTTGTAGACAGTGGGGTGGAGGAATAATATCAAAAATACGTACAATGATTCAAATGCTAAAAATGAGATTATGAGTTCACCTAATGGGCTGTGAAAATCAAATTAAAGTCAGAGCTAGAAGTCTTCTTTATAAGTCTCCTCTCACATGATGGAAAGGTTACTGTAATAACCTATCAGATATAGACTTAATGCAAGTGATAGTATGGAGAGGGACAATAAAACGGAGGTGCCTCAGTGATCTCCATAGAAAAAAAGCTACGTTCTATTGAACTGAAAGAGTGGACTGCTGCATTTGAGGCATATCATGAACAGTTCTTTGGATGTGCTAAAACTCACGGGTCATCAGTTTTGGGTACCTCTGGGATCCCCTGCACGCGGGGAGGGCGGGGTATAAATAAAATTAAATAAAAATAAATTTATACATTATAAGGGAAGGGCATGCTCTACTGCAGGGGTGTCGAACTCATTTGTTATGAGGGCTGGATCTGACATAAATCAGACCTTGTGTGTCACAAAATGTAACGCCAGGTAGCAGAGAGATAAACTTTATAAAGGACACAAAAACAAAGATTTTTTAACTTAAAATAAAAACATGCTTAAAACATGTAAGCTGCAAACCTACTTTTGATTTATTGACATTCACCACAGAAATCTCATGCTCAGAGTTCTGAGTCTAGGACTCAGGTTAAAACATGAAATGGCTGAGTGATTAAGAGTCTGGTGAAGCAAGCTATGATGCAGCAGCAGAACTGGAAGCAGGACATGGCCAGTTCCACTGGGGGCCTGATGGAAGCCCTCCGGGGGCCTCATCCGGCTCCCGGGCCACATGTTTGACACCCCTGCTCTACTGTCTTTAAGTATTTACAGGTTAGTATTCCAATAAAAATAATTTCCACATCTCACTTTGAATTCGTTCAACTGTAACATTTAACGCACACTTGATTCACTTTTTCTCCAGCCAAATATTTCACTCCCAGTAGTTGTTGCTATTGGAACATAAAATTAAATAGGGTACTTACTTTTTTTTTAACTAGATATGTCAAAATACATATGCCAGTTCAGACCACACTCTGTTTATGGCACAAGAAAGTTTTCCCCAATGTATATTGTTGGAAAAAAAATCCCCATCACTGCATACACTTGAGAACAGAATGACAGAGCCAGCCCAGCACAGCCTGAAGGCTTGATGCACAGGCCTCATGCCAGGGATGGAAGTAAACGTGGCTCTTTTGGTTGACAGTAGTTGCAAAAGTGGTTCCCCACAAGATGTGGAGTAAGTATCACTGGTCTATGGCAAACAAATACTATTTAAACTTTAACAACTGAATGTCGTGTGAGGCTCTGTACAGAAATGACGCCATCAGTGCCCAGAAGAGTTTGATCTCTCCATACTAATTTGTTTTTGCACACACAAAAATGAGCATTTGCTACACATAGTCAGTGCCACCCCCACCATCCACGCATTGCCCAGATGATCGCTGCTGGTATTTAATTGTTTGAGTTATTTTTGGCAACTATAAAAAGGAGTTTTGTGGCAGTTTGAAAACTAACAAGTTTCTGTGCTAGCACAAGCTTTCATGTACTAGAACCCACTTCATTAGTCTTTAAGGTGCCACAATACTCCTGTTTACTTTTTTCTGCAACAGACTAACACAACTAACCCTCTGGAACTGTTTGCAATATGCATGGTAGCAAGTCATTTAACACCCCTTCCAGTCTAACTCCAATTATACCATGAAGATAGATTCAGAAGGGTAGCCGTGTTAGCCTGAAGCAGCAGAACAAAGTTTGAGTCCAGTGGCACCTTTAAGACCGACAAAGTTTTATTCAAACTTTGTTCTGCAATTATACCATTTTGAGTACTATTGTTTCTTTTCGAAAGATATAGATATTTGGGGGTCCTGTGCTCCTCTGCTGTACAACTGTAGTGAAGACTAATCCTTTTACCCCAGCACTTTAGGGATTTTTTAGCCTCTCAGTAGACTATTTGTTCATCCAGCCAGATCCACTGTACCATTTCCTATTATTGTTGCTTGTGACCTACTTCAAAGCGAGGCACTGCACAGACCATAGAAATAACAAAGTCCCAGCCCAGAGGGTTTACGCTGTAGTCACATCAGTACTGGCTGCAGCGAATCCATCAACTCGGTTACCTAGCCTGCTGTGCTAATCCCACAGATAATGAATAGGCTAACCTACAATTCCATCCCAGCGTGTAAAGCACCAATCCCAGCCATGCCACCCCAAACCCCTCAAAGCCTGTTTTACACTTTGTGTGCTTTTACAGAAAGAGAAAGCATAATTTCTAAAAATGAATACTCTGCTACCCTTAGTTATGTCCATGATTGCTATGACATTCCATGTCATGGCAAAACTAGCTGGAGTGTCAAACCTATCAGTGAGAACAATAAATCATGTTGTGTCAGATCTTTGTCACTCATTGTACAAATCACAACAAGCCAATACAGCTCTGGCCATGTTCTCCCCGTCCTATTGACATCACCCCCAAAACAAATACAGATCATTCTATACCAATCCTGGATCAACAGACAAAATTATATCATTTATTAGAACAACATACAACCTTTTGAGTTCCACCCATACAAGAACTCTGTGAAACCCTCAAGGCTTCCATCCTTTTGCACCAATTTATGATGTAAGTCAATTATTTTATCTACTGTGCTTTCTTATCAGGCCACCATGCACAAGTATGTCCTTCCTGGCCATGCCCATCCAGCCTCCCAAAACACCAACCTTGACTTTATCCATTCTGGCTGTGGCCAATCATCCTGCTTATTCAGTAGACAACAGCCTAATGCTGTACCACGCCTGTATACAGGCTGTTAGCTGACAACAGGGCATGCCGCATGAAACCAATTAGCTCTCTCAGGCTGTATTTTGCACTGCAAATTTAGCAATAAAGGCATTAACTGTGCAATCCTGTCCAGCGTGACACCGAAGCGCTGTTCACACTTTAAATGGGGGGGGGGGGGATCTATGCCAGCCTTCCATTAAAGAAGAGATACTAATATCTTAGTTCCTGAAATGTAATAAGGTTTGTTCTTCACCCCGCAGCTGTATTAAGTAGCAGAGTCAAAACTACCCTTACAGGAAATTTCGAGCACAGTAGTCCTAGGAGAGAGTAAGAAAGTTGCCAACCCCCCCCCCCCCCAAGTTCCTATGTCCTTTAACCGCTGTGCCGCAATTAGACAGTCAGCAGGCAACCCCCCATTTGCACGTCAGAAAAAGCTTCACCCGCCGAATTCTTTTCCCACGCAACTGTTAAGGGCACAGGGAGACCCTGGCAGAGCAGGAAAAGAGAAGCCCCAAACAAAACGCACGCCTGCTGCTCTCCACCACACGTGCGAAAGCAACGCGCGACACATCCCATCCCCAACAGAAGAGCGACTAACACGGGTCCCTCCCCGATTCGTACAAGCAAACCGAAGTCAGCCAGCGCTCCTCCCCCTCGGCTTTTACAGAGTGAACGACGTGAGCTTTGGCTGTGCTTGCCTTGATGCCTTCCAGGCGAGGCAGGGCACGAGAGCTGGAGCTGCCCGGAGAGAAGGGTAACGCGGGCGGGTCGTGAGCAGGGCTAGGAGACTCTTTGCCCGGCTCAGGATCTCCGTCATCAGAGCTGATGTGCACGAAAAGTAGCAAGCCCAACACGTTGAGCACGTAGAGATGCGCGAACACCATCAGCACTACGAAGTAGGGTCGGGAGCACACCGCTCGCCGCCCTATGGGGGGCCCTGGCAACGGCGGGGCCTCGTCTTGCCCTGCGGTTGCCGCCGCCACAGCTGCCCCCGCCGCGGCAGCCATGCTAGGCCCAGTCCAGCCTTACCCGGCGCTGAGCGACGGGCCGTTACCAAGGCAACCACCCCGCGAAAAGCAGCGGGAGGGAGAGCAGGCGGGAATCTCTGCCGACTAGTGCCATGACGATCGCCGTGGCGCGCAGCCGACTGGCATCGCGTCATCACGCACGGCGAGAGGGCGAGGCCGTGCATCCCCCTCCGCGGCCGCTACTAGAGGGAAAAAAATATTTTGGCTTCTGGAGTTTCTACTGGGACAGATGCGGCCATTTTAGTTACTGGCGCGTGCGGTTGCGCTTATATGGCCCCCCTCCCTATTTGACTTAGCAATGCCGAGGGAAACCATTTTAAGAAAGGGCATCACCTTCGTATGTTCGTTATGGAGCTCGAGCCATTTTTAGTGAGGGCAAAACATTCTCACGTGCTGTTAGTTTTCGACGAGGGTTTTGGCGTAGCAGCGGTTGGGGGGCTTACTGGACTGCTTGCAGTTAGCAAGCCCTGCCAACGAAAAGTGAGCTACCTCTGAAAACTGCCTTTGACTATATGCGTTTTCTTTCTTGAGAACTAAAAAAAAAGAATCCTCAAGAAACCGAAAGACACCCCTGCCCGAGTATAGAACGCCTTTTCTTCAAGAAACCGGCATGTCCCCTAACCAAAGGGGAGCCTAGCTAGCTACTGCTATCCGAGACAGCCAGTATTTATCCTACACGGAAGGTGTGAAAGAGCGGCTGTCACTAGAAAAACCATGAAAGGAAAATGTCCTATTTATCGATTCCGCATGCAATCTGTTTTTGTCCTTCATCTCAGGAAAGGTCTTCCAGCTAACCCTTGAAAACCAATTCCCTGTCCTGGATGGGTGGCTTAGGTTTACTTTCTACACCAATGAATCTCCACCTCACATCTGTCCTCCCATAGACTTGCCCTAACCAGTTTGCAAAAAATGGGGAGGAGCCATAACCTTGCTGTACATGTTTTGCAACTTTAGGCTAAGGAGATGGCTTAGGTTTAAATATAGGTGGAATAATGAGGTAACAGAAGCTAAACCTGCCAAAATAAAGTACACCTAAAAATTAGAAAATGGTTGCAGGGTTGCCAGCTCTGGATTGGGAAATTCCTGGAGATTTGGGGAGGGATTTCAGTGGGGTATAACACCATAGAGTCCATCTTTCAAAGCATCCATTTTCTCCAGGGGAGCTAATTGTTCTCCCTTGTAATGATTTCAAGTTATATATGTGTGTTTCTTTAAACAGTTGGTGTCAGAAGAACAAGGGGGTGAAAGAGGGTGGCGAGTGAGGTGATTGGTTGGTGACTGAGTGTGTGGGCGGAGCTAGAGGGGAGAGAGAGAGAGGGCGGACTGTTCAGTTTGAACTCAGCAGCTGTCAGTTGTGGTCAGTCTACACAGAGTCTGAGAAGTGGTCTTCTAACTAGAATCATATAGAAGTGCTGTGAAAGGCATTAAGATTTCATAGGATATCTCCCCCCCTAACATTCAAACTTGGTACAAGAAGCTGTGGAATCAGTTCATTATGGAAAGCATCACTGATAAAGTTAACAGAAATAAAAGGAACGTTGTACATTTTGGGTTCGAAGCTAAATGGATGCCAATTTTAGAAGCTCTATCAGACAAAAAATTTATCTCAGCATCCTGGGATAACTATGTTAAATGGTTGTGAGGATTTTTTATGGTTCAAATAAAGTATAGTAAGTAGGCTTTGGTAAAACTTGATTTGTGGGTAGTACTTTGGGTTTAATAGGATTAGATATATCATTGAATGTCTACAGATATTCTTTTTTTTTTGCAGGGAAACAGATCATCATTTATTATGTGTGTAACATATGGTTGAGGGCAGAAGACACTTGGTTGTATCTAAAGCAACAAACAGTACAGGCATCAATTACAAATTGAGGCTAAAATAAGTTACTTTGTTCAAAGATTTATTGAAGAATGTATCATTCTTTAAAGCTTACTTTTTTGTAATTAGTGTGTTGGTTTGAATGTATAACTGTTCTTATGACCTTTATGTATATTTTTATTGTTATATTTGTTTTATTGTTTTAATCCTACCAATAAAATGTTAATGAGAAAAAAAAAAGATTCCATAGGAGGAAGAAAATATACTTAAGGGGGCTGTAACGATTCCTTGTTTTATGAGTGTGTGTGCGTGCGCGCCTTTAAATGTTTGGTTGAAGTGTGGTGATAAGCAGACGAGATTGATTGAGACAAATGTGCTGTGATTGGTGGATGACAGTGTGGGGGGAATTTTTGAAAGAAATCTCTGTGTGTGTCAGACAGTTATGAAAGTTAGTTAGAAATCAGTTGGATTTATTCAGTTGGTGTTCAGTCAGTGAGTGTTCAGATAGTGCTGTGTGAGATCTCAAAGAGTATAGAAGTCCTTCGCCTGAGTGGCTGACTCTAAAGGAAAGAAATGAATCCTGCTAATGTTGGAACTGAGTATTAAACAAAAAGTAAAAAGGAAAAACAGCTGTGTGTGATACATTTGAACAACCTCATATTTTGTTCTTAGTTCAATAAATCATCTTTTGTTATCCCAGAATAGAATTCAATCATTCCTCAGGACCACGTAGATCCCTAAAAAGCCTAGACCTTGTGTTACCCTACCAGTAAGAGAAACAGAGAAGGTTTGGAAATCCTTAAATTCCTGGTGGCAGCCGAATCTACCCAGTTTACAGAAGAGCACATTTAAAGGGAAAACTAGTCCTCCCTAAAGAGAGGACGCCACAGGGGCATATTAGGAAAAATCTAATATAGTCAGTATTTTAAGAGTGAGGGGGAAAGCTGAGAGACCTCAGTAAAAGGGAACGATTCTACTGAGCAACTTAACACAACATAACCAATATGCTTCTTTTACCAATAAAGTTTTGTCTTGTTTATTGTTGACCCAGAGTCTTATCCTCAGAACCACATAGTCCAACGAAGGAGCCTTGGAGCTTGGGCACAATACTGTGGGAAGGGTTAATTAAAGACTGGTATTAAATTCCTGGTGGCAGTGATAGATACTTTGAGTGAGAGAAAGAAACGACAAGAAATTTAAAATCACATCACACTTAACCACACAAAATAAGAAAGGTACTGTCACACTCCTCTTCTTTCCATTTTCTCTTTTTTTAGACAGAAAAGGTGGTATCAGTAAGGGGAAAAAAGACACAGCAGATTTTAAAATTAGAAATTCACAATTTATTTCAAATAAACAATTTGGGGGTCTTCAAGGGCTTTTTTCCTTTGCCCCTCCCCCCTCCTAATGCCAGAAAGGTTTTGGCAGTTTCTCAATATTGCGTCCCCCCAATACCTCAGTGAGGGAGAGAGCAAAGACAGCCATGATAATGTAGCACTCTGCATAATTTTTAAAAAACAAAAAACCTCCCATAGCAGAAGCTACTATATGAAAACTTGGAACAGTCCAGACTTGAGTGAGCATACAGAAAAGCCTTTTCTATGAAAAAGGTGAAACTGATTTTAAAAAAAAGTCAAGTGAATTGAGACAGTGCAATGTTATAAAAAGTAGTCTCTGGTTCTTCCTGGAGCACTAGTGCATCATACTGTGCATAGAACAGTCACAGTATGTGTTTTAGGTTGTCAGAGAACTCTTTACTGCAGCGGGAGGTGTGCCATTCGACAGCAAGTACGCAATGGGTTAGAGGACCTCTTTCCCGGCTGAACAGCTTCTTTTGGTATCTCCACAAAAAAATCTGGGATTACAGACTCATCCACTCGACAGCATTCTGTACAACCTGAACGTCTCCAATGTTCGCTATCAGAAGCTGGTGCAGAGATACTGCCTTAACTGTTCTGTATTTCTTCGTAAAAGGACATGTTAAATGTAAGCCAAGCCAAAATAAAACTGAGCACTGGAGTCAAAGGTGAGCCACAGCAATAAAAAATAAATAAACAAAAGCATATCCTACTGACAATGAAAAGAGCTGCCAAGGTGGCATTTGCAGAAACAGGAAGATGAGCTCCCAGTATTAGGGCATTAACTTACTATAGGGGAAAAGGCATATACCTGTTTATACACACTGGGCTCAGAGATCATTAATTCTTACTTGCAGTCTTGCTGTGGCAACTGGCTTTATATGAGCTGCAAGCTTTTTTTTTTTTTAAAGAAATATATATATACTTTTTACAGCCTGTCCCCATCAATAGCAACATCTTTTAGGTAAAGCCTGAGCATCATGCTGTTCTCAAATAGGAAGGATGTACTGGAAAGATAAGCACACTGATCTGTAAACTTTCTAGAACTAAACAAAATAGTTTACACATACTTGAATACTGCCCCTGATCGAAAAGAGGTGGCAGCCCATGTGCCAACCAAGTAGGGCTTTTTATATGGCACACCTAAAAGCAACGCTTATTAAAACATTTCTATCCCACCTTTCCTCATGGTTAAAGGCAGCTTGAACATGGGATTGGCTCTAGTCATCTGATCTAGCTGAAAACTGTGGGGCCACAACGTTAGAAAATTTGATGTTTGCCATTGCCGAGTTGTGATCCTGACACTTGCTCAACTTTATGCCAATGTGCTGCCACTGCATTCAACAATCTGTGGCTGGATCTTTCGCCATACGCAGTTCTTGGCTAGAGAGTCACGTAGCCTTCAGTAGGTTAGTTCAGTGAGCCAGACAGCTCCTGCCTAAATTAAACTTGTATGGATGAGGAAATGCCTGATGTTCAGAAGACTCAGCATAAACATAAGCCAGGAGATCAGGCTGACATTTCACAAGCAGGAATTAACTGCAACTCTCCTATCAAGAGACTAATCTTCAGCTAATGGTAGTTGTTAACAACATAATCCGGCATGAGTACTTTATGCACCTCATCTTATCAAACCAATAATGGAATGAATGTTAACATATCCTATTAATTAACATCACACACACTGAACTATCTCTTTTTGCACCTGCTAAAAGATTGTCTCTTAGTCGTTCTGTTTATCGTCAGGGTCAAAATGTGGACTTCATTCAGATAACTGAAAACATCTACAGCCAAGGGAACACAGTTGTAGGATCTTTTCCTTGCGGCTGATCTATACAGGGTGATGGGACAAGGATAGGTTCAAAGGAGCAAGCCTGCTGAGGTCATTGTGCTGCAGCAGCTACAAGAGACCAATGGAAAGGCAGAAAGAGTAAACAATGGGAAACAAGAGGAATATAACTGGCAGGGAGGGAATTCTCTCTCCCAGGGACTTATCATTTAGCCTAGTTATCTTCCTTCAGTCTTCTTGAATCTTTGAGTAATTGGCTGCTGGATATGTGTGTGTTTACATCCAGGGGCCATTTATTTAAAGGAACAAGCAGACAATGGGCATAATCGTTTCCCTTGGAGTGCTTGAGGTAGTAGGAGCGGCTGAAGAAAGAGAAGGGTGGCAGAACAGGCTGTCTTAAGAACTAGGACAAAAGCCAACATTGATTAAAAAAAAGTTTCCACTAAGAAGCACAGAACAATAACCCTAGTCAATTCTTTTTATCCAGTCCGAAAGTTCATGATCCATGCACAAAGAAGTGTTCAGTGCAACAATGGTCACAGAAAGTGGCAAGGAAACCGGATGTTCTCATTCACATCCAGCAATCATAGCAACACTAGGAGAAAGCTGGCAGTTCCATCTTCCTAGGTATATTATAGCCCATACACTATACATACCCTTAAGAGTTTTTGCATGGTGGTTGTGTATGGTGATTGTATGGTTCTTGCTAAACCAGAGGGAATTTTACATTTAAACACATTCAAGAGTCCTTCCCATAACAGGCCACCCACAAACCTTAATACTAAGCAAAGCACACCCTTCTGCTGCCAAATCTGCTGCCTGCTTTACAACCAGTGGTGTAGTTGTTTCCAGGGAAACAATGTTAGTTTACCACCGGCACATATTTGTTAAGGATTTGTCCTATACAGCCAAGATTTTTTTAAAATCAAGCATCATGTTAAGTGTAACAGCTTTCCCTTCATGCAGCAGTGGGGAAGTCAGGTCTTGTCAGGGCAAGAGGGACCAAACTGGATGTATCACCTTACAGTCATGTAAAAGATCAGGTTTGTAAGTGACTGAATTGCCCAGATAAGCAACTTGGCTGGTTCCTACTGCTCTCAAGCAAAGCCAGTGCCTGTTCATGATGCCATCAAGGAGAGAGACTGTGGTGCCAAAAGCCCCTGCAGCATTTTGAGTTTTTAGCAGAGGACAGTAGTCCAGAGAAACAAAAGCCAAGCAACAAACCCATGCAGAGGACAAGCTCAGATTTATAGGTTAGCAAGAGAATATATGGACTAGCAGAACTGAGCTTCCCCCACCCCTGAGCTTTGCTCGACTGTCCCTGTGCACAGCCAGAAAAGAACAGGAGAGCCACTTGACTGTAAGCTTATCCTTGGTCTTCTGGCCCAGGTACTGCTCTTCTCGTGCAGTCGCAAAACAAGCAATACCAACAGCACACAGAAGAGGTGCTAACAGAAAGCCAGTCAGATTATCTCATAATCACCAGTGCAAAAGATGACTGGAGGAAGGGAACAGAAGAAAAGCCATTAACTTCACAAGCAGCTTACCAAAAAGGAAACACACTCCAATTCCGATTTATTTTTAAAAAGGGTTTTGTGTTATTCTAGGGTTCGTTTTGTATAATTGTACAACTGTCGAAAATTACATAAATTTGTAATGATCTAACACTATTAACAGCCATTCGGGAGGGGAAATATTAGAACCCTCCCAGAACAACCAAGAACCAGGGAAGAAAATGTCCCAGGAAAAGGTGCCAACGTCTGAACTCCAGCCTGGCAGAAACAAAAAGCGGAAAGAGAAGAAGAAGAAGAAAAAAAAAGAAGCAACAACAGAAGAACTAAGCTGTGGTGCTAGCTCATGTCTGGTTTGTGAGGGAGGGTTCAGTGCTGTCCTCAGCCCTTCTCTGTGGAGGGGGCAGAGCCAGTTTCTCACGCTGCTTCAGTCACTGCTCCTGCCACCAGTTTGCTCTCTCTGCTCTCACCCCCGCGCCTTGATGCCTCCTGCTACTTTATGTGTCATGGAAGTCTTTCAGCAGGGTCCTCCTCCTCTGCTCAGCTATGTGCATCTGATTCTCCAAGTCCTAGACAGGGGGAAAGAGAGAAAGAGGGAGTAGAACCAAATGTATTTGTTTTGGACTGGCAAGGACATGGATCTCTACATACTGCATGAACAAAGCAGACAGAGAGAGAATCTCTAGAAACCGGGTGGGGTGCTCCACCTCTTGTCTGGCCCCAGCTGCAGCAGGGATGCAGGAAAAGGCACAGGACCCCATAAGGACCAACTTCCTACTTTTGAAGTCTTTTTTCAACATTCACTTCAAGGACTGCTGAACATGTCACAAAGCTGGTGGTTCCCAGAGAAATCTAAAAACTGATCTCTAAACCAATTTTTAAAATAGTGAGTTTCTAGCATCCTGGGGAGGGGCGGCTGTGGCTCAGCGGTAGAGCATATCCTTGCCATACAGAAGGTCCCAGGTTCGGTTCCCGGCATCGCCATTTAAAAGATTCAGGTAGTGGGTGAACCTGTGAACTCTTTAAATAATTCATATGTTGCCTGTCCTGAATCCTGTTCGAATAAAACTTTGAGGCATCAGGAGCAGAAGATGTCTTCCTTCGCTTCATTGACAATGTCTCCATTTGTAGGTAGGACTACTTGAGACCTGCTGTCTGGATGGATGTTGAGCTGATGAATGGAAAGATTGTGTGGGAGTGGGTTGGACAAGGTTGTTACTTACCCCTCTGTCATAACTGTCGGCTCTCTCCACTTTCCATGACAGATTTTCTATTTCAGCTTCCAGCTGAGCTTGTTGGTATTCAAACTGGAACCAAATAGAATTGACTGTTGGGAGAATGATTCTACAAGCAGCGGCTGGACAAACACTTGTCAGAGATGCTCAGGGCTGATCTTGCATTGAGCCAGGGGTTGGACTAGATGGCCTGTATGCCCCCTTCCAACTCTGTGATTCTATGATTCTAACAGAGATAGACAGAGTACCTTACACCACCCCTCACCAACCCCCAGGCTCTTGCTTCAAGAAAGCCTTCTTGCTGCTGCTGCTCACATTCAAAATGCTCTCCTAAAGGAATGAGAAGCTACAAGCCAAGACAGAGGCAGGGTTCATGGGCTCAGATAACCAGAATGATGAGTTGTCGCATCTGGTGTGAACTGACATGCACACCAGAAAGGTGCTAGACTTAAAGCCAGTCCAAATCCCAGTCACCATCTATTTTCTCCGCCTCTCTGGGAGCTCTCATCAAGGGTTCTTACATCCAGAAACCTAAAAGTTTGTAAGTTAAGACATCTTAACAAAGAACCTTTTTGAATTCAAAAGGGAGGCAGAACGGTTATGTGCTTGGCACACACATTTAATGTTTTCTTTCTATAGGATCACTGTCCATCCCTTCCAGGTTCCAAAACACTTTTTTCAAAGTGTTGCATTTGGAAGGTTAGTGAACAAAAGCACACTTGTGAAACAAGGCAGTACTTCATTTACTTTTTTTTAAAAAAATGCTGAAATAGAGTTCATTGTGCATCCTGCCTCTCTTCCTGCAAAACAAACATTTGCAGGGGTCAGGAAGAGCACCAACTGGGAGGTCCTTTAAAAAAAAACATTATTAGGTAACATCTGAATTTGTGAACTCTTCCTATTCAGGTATGAAGTGCTGGTTGTGATGAACCAATTTTTACCTTGAAGAGAGAGCAGCTTACAGATGATTCCTGAACAGTCACTCAGCCAGGCAAAGGCAAATAACTTCACCAGCTGTGTCACATGCCTATATGCCATTCTCAGACACAAGTGTTCCCTCTAATCTGTGCATGTGAGCGGCCCCTCGTTAACACAGGAAGCCCCACTCAGCAGCAAGCCCACTGACACCTCTCCCCCCCCCCCCCCCCCCCCAGCCATACTGCCAGGGCTCCTGTATTTCCCAACTCCATTCCTTCAGAACTCTAGATGCCGGCAAAAACATGAGCCACATCTTACCAATTTCTTCCTGGGACCAGATTCCATATAATAGGCATATGGATATGTGTACTGTAGCGTGTAACGACACTACAATAAAAGAGAAAAAGAAAAAGATTGGGATGCATGTCAATACTATCTACTCCCCTTCTCCCAACACTGGAGGATGGCAGGCTGTCCACTTAGTCCTTGGAAAACTACATTGGCTTTCAGCAGCTGCACTTGGCCAAAGTGCTATACCAGGGGGTGTCAAATGTGTTGCCCTTGGGCCGGATCCAGCCAGCAGAGGGATCAAAACTGTCCCCCAAGCCACTTCCTTCTGTTTCCTTTCCCAGGGCTGCTCTTGCAGCTGCACTCTAGTTTGCTTTTCCCCCCAGCTCTCTCAGTGGCTCTTTGCTTCCTGCCTCTTGTCGCTCTCCCCCCCCACACACAAACACACAGATAGAGAGAGCCTCATGGCTGCTTTGTGCCAGAGAGATATAACGATAAGCCTGCCTGCCTGCCTCTCCCTCTCTCTCTCTCACACACACACAGAGCTTCTGCTTTCTTCTCTGGGGCTGCTCCTCCTCTTTTGGGGGGGGGGAAGGGAGGAGGAAGAAAAAGAGAGAGAGAAAAACCAAGACCGGAGTCCCAGCTTTAAGACCAACAATATTTTATTCCAGGTATAAGCTTTTGTGTGCAAGCACACTTCTTCGGAGGGAGGGAAGGTGGATGGATGGAATCTTCTGACAAGCACAATGTACATTGAGGAAATTAATTTGGCTTATTCTGAAAAGCTGTGTGTGGTTGTTGTTGTTTTTTAATATTGGATTTCTCTGTTCCTATCTGGATTTATTTTCTTTCAAAAAGACCCTGATTAGGAATTAGAACACTTGGATTGGTCCTTATACCTTGGAGAGTGGAGTGATTTCAGATACCAAATGACAATAGCAGGCATTGGTAATGAGAGAAGAAACCTAGTTTTCAATTCCGTCCAGGGGGATGCATAGTCTTGAGCTTCATTATCAATTGTAATGCAGCAGTTTCTCTTTCTAATCTCCCTTTGAAATTCCTTTGTAAGAGCACTGCTACTCTTAGGTCAGCAACTGAATGTTGTGGTTTCTAATGTCAGACTTATGTTTATTTATTCTCTGCATCCTCCTGAACTGAATCCTCCTGGATGGAACTGAGACCTAGGTTTCCTGTCTCATTACCAATGCTCATATCTCCATGCCTACTACCCTTCTGCATATCACACCTAATCCAATCACGCTTGCTATTGCCATTTGGCATCTGAAATCATCTTTATAAAGTTTATATCTCTGGTTCCTCGTATTATATTTTATAGCATGCATGGCCTAGCCCAACAAAGTGACATCTATGTCAGATCCGGCCTTCATAACAAATGAGTTTGACACCTCTGTGCTACAAAGTAGTGTCATGCAATGTGGTGGGGGGAGAGCTGGGGGGGTATGTTACGCCTATTCAAGTATGTTGTGTAGTCTGATAGGATACATGGGGACTTTGAGGGCTTGTAGTATTTATTCTATTTGATTTTTTTAGCCTGCCCTACCCTCCATAGCAGGTTCAGGGTGGGTCACAACTTTGTTGAAATACAGAAATTTAAAATACTAAACAATCATAAAAATCTATTAATTATAAATCATTATTAATACATAAAACTCTTAAAGAGGCGCCAACCAGATGATTTAGTAAATCAGACGAATTTCAGAATTATATGTAGTTGCAGATCAAAGCAGGACAGGCAAGTGGGCGGGTGAGGGACGCAACTATGATGGACTGTGGACACTGCTAGGCAGCTAAGCAGAGCAAAGCAGTGCAGGGGAGGCCATTGCAGATGAATTGTTGCTGCCTCGACCACAGGCCGGGTGGAACATCCCTGTTTTATAGACCCTGAGGAACTGCATTACATCCTGCAGGGCCCGAATCTCATGAGGGAGGGTGTTCCACCAGGCAGGCGCTAGAGCTGAAAAGGTTCTGGCTCTGGTCAAGGCGTACACCTTTGGGGCTGAGGATCACCAGCAGATGTCGATCAGAAGAGCGCAAGGCCCTGTGGGGGCTGTTTTGGGAGAGAAGGTCCTGCAGATATGTTGGTCCCCATCCGCATAGGGTTCTAAATGTGAGACCCAAGAACTTGAACTTGATCTGGAATTCAACTGGAAGCCAGTGCAGCTGGTGCAGCACTGGATGCATGTGTGCTCTCAACAATGTCCCTGTGAGGACATGCACCACTGCATTCTGGACCAGCTGCAGTTTTCAGATCAGCCTCAAGGGTAGCCCTGCATAAAGCAAGTTACAGTAATCCAGTCTGGAGGTGACTGTTGCATGGATCACTGTAGCTAGGTCACCAGGGGAAACGTGATCCCGCAGAGTGATCTGCTGCAGATGGAAAAATGCAGATCTGGCAACTGCCGTGACCTGGGCCTCCACTGAAAGTGAGGTGTCTAATGTAAAAAGTTAAAAAATGTTAATTAAAAAAAGAAAGAAAGTGAGGTGTCCAAGACCATGCCCAGGCTCCTTACCGCTGGCACCGCTGGCACAGGTGTTAATGGTGCCGTGTCCAGAGCTGGGAGCTGAATCCCCAACCCCATTGCCCCACGACCCAGGTACAGGACCCCTGTCTTCATTGGATTCAATCTCAACCAACTCTGCTTTAACCATGCAGTCACAGCATTCAGACCCTTGGCTAAAATATCTCAGGTGGTATCTGCCCGTCCATCATCAGATACAGCTGGGTGTCATCAGCGTTACTGGTGACAACCCAGCCCAAATCTTCAGACTCTATGGGCGAGGGGGTGCATGTAGATAACCCTAAAGATACAGCAGTTGGGGGGGGGGACACACACACCACAGTGTCCCCAATGTCTATTCTGGACTTCTAGCAGAGATCAATTCAGTGTGCTATGAAACACAAACCAACCTTAGGAGTGGTTGACACTTTATACCAAACACCTGGTGGCCCTCCAAGTTCCAGGGTACCACCTCACAGTACTACAGCCCATGCCTTGCTGCCCCTCATGCCCCCCCCCCCTTCACTCTTCTTCTGACAAAAAACTTTTTGGTGCTAATAAGCCAGAGAAACCAACCTTTGCAAGTAGCTTTGCTGCATTCTGTAGATACTGCCAGTCTATCCACGTTCCCAAGTTGTTCATCACCCGTTCTTGTATTTTCTCTTGAATTCGCTGGTACGTCTGGGCCTCCAACTGTAAGCTCTTGTTGTGGTTTTCCCACTGCAGAATGGAAGAAAAAGATGTGAGATGAGTGCAGTCTTTCAACAGAAGGAGAGGAAAATGCTGGGGTTAAGTTCACCAGACCAATTAATTTGGAAAGAAAAAGCAAGCTGAGAAGCACCTTTCAGTTCTAAGCCTTTCCATCACAAGAGGCAAGATGTACTGAAGTGCAAACACATCCCAGCCAGTTTCTGATACCACCCCATTATGTTTTGACAATGCATTCTGAAAGGAATAAGACAACGCTACTCGCATCAATAGACCTGCTAGGTATTTGCATTGATAACTGTGGAGGAAATGGCTAATGAAACTAGGTATGTTTTAGGTCACTTTGTACACACAGCAGTTTCTTGAAATATCATCTTTTGTGTTTTGTTCTTTTTAAAAAAGTGTTTCGATGTGCCAAGTGAGGGGTTTTTTTTGTAAGCAGGGTCACAGTCTAGTTTCCTGAGAATGCTGGTTTCCTTTTCCAAAGAATGTTTCTAGTTCTCATTGGCTAAAGTAAAAGGTAAAGGTTTCCCTTGCTTGAAAGCCAGTCAAATCTGACTCTAGAGGGTGGTGCTCATCTCTGTTTTCAAGCCGAACAGCCACCGCTGTTACCTTCCCACCGAAGCAGTACCTATTTATCTTCTTGCAATTTCTTGCTTTCGAACTGCTAAGTTGGCAGGAGCTGGGTCCAGAGATGGGAGCTCACTCCATCATGTGGCGCTAGGGTCTCAAACTGCCGAGCTACAGACCTTCTGGTCTGCAGCTCGGCATCACAACCTCTGACCCACCACGGCCTCTTTACTGTATTTTAATGTGCACATTACTTTTCTACCATAAGTGGCCCTCACAATTGCCTCCAACCCGTAATTAAAGTATCACACATGCTAATGTTAATTGGTTACTTAATCACAGTAAAAATTCTTTAAAACTAGCAACCAAAGCACTGCAATGATGGGAATTATCTGGAAATGGACAGGCAGAATTTACAAAAGAAAACCAGCAGTTAAGACTGTTCAACTGGAGGGGTGATCCAGGTTTGACTCCTGCATGGAGACTCGCTGGGTGACTCTGGGCCAGTCCCACATTTTCAGCCTAACCAAAATCAAATGACTGAGGAGCAGGAAAAATGGAGGAGAGGAAAGCTGTGTATGCAGCCTTGGAGGAAGGGTAAGATAAAAATGTGAAAGTTAACAGCTGGTGGTGAATTGAAATGTCTGGGTCTGACACTGGCTGCCTCTCGGTCTCACAGGTTCTTAAGAACCTTCTTGTGGTCCCCGGCCCGAGAGAGGTCCGGCTGTCCTCGACTAGGGTCAGGATCTTTTCAGTCCTGGCCCTTACCTGGTGGAACTCTCTGCCTGAGAATATTTATTCCCTTTCCGTAGGGCCTGTAAGGCAGAGATGTTCTGCCAGGCATTCGGTTGAGGACAGCGACGGACCTCTCTCGGGCCGGGGACCCCTTCGCACCCCCTATACCCAGGGGGCTGGTGGGAACAGAAATTTCTCATCATCTTAGACAACGTAATGTCTTCTTTGATTAATATATTGTTTTTAGTAGTTTTGAATGTTATTTAGTGGATTATTATTGTGTTGGTTTTGATGTAATCCGCCCTGAGCACTGCTGCAGGGAAGGGTGGCCTAACAAGTTGAATTTCATAAATAAATAATGTCTTCTGTCTTGTTATTTCATTTATCCTATCTCCATGGGTTTGGACAGCTCCCAGTATTGTTTTCAGTAGCTTCATCCTTCTCCCTTATTCAGAGCCCCTCCAGTTTTGTTTTGTTTTTAAAGCAATTTTGGCATATTATAAGAACAGCTGCTGAAAGGATAATCACCACCAGCAGGAACATGCTCCCCCTCCCCCCAGTAGTAGAACTTCATAAGAACGTAAGAGAGAAGCCAATGTTGGATCAGGCCAATGGCCCATCCAGTCCAACACTCTGTCCCACAGTGGCCAAAAATACCAGGTGCCATCAGGAGGTCCAACAGTGGGGCCAGGCACTGGACTAAATGGCTGGCATTTAAAGGGACCACAGATATCAGAGAGAGGAAAGATCTCTGCCCAATAACATTGCAGTGCTGCTGCCAATCCAAACTGACTGTACTCAGAGGAGCTTCATATAAGTGCCACACTAGGTAATGCTTTGGATACTGTAAAGATCCTCCCGACTAAGACTTAAGTATGCAAAATGTAACTGATGTGGACAAAACAGCTTATTTACATAATGGGAGTGGAGAACATGGGTGTTCACAAACCCATTCAATGTTCCCTATATAGAAGAAGAAGAGATTGGATTTATACCCCGCCCTTCACTTGGAGTCTCAGAGCGGCTTACCAATTCCTTTCCCTTCCCCTCCCCACAACAGACACCCTGTGAGGTAGGCGGGGCTGAGAGAGCTCTTTCCAGAACTGTCCTTGAGAGAACAGCTCTGACAGAGCTATGGCTTGCCCAAGGGCATCCAGCAGCTGCAAGCCGAGGAGTGGGGAGTCAAACCTGGTTCTCCCAGATTAGAGTCCATGCACTTGACCACTACACCAAACTGGCTCTCTCCTAGTGAAAGCTAGGAATTTTCAGCATTTTGGGTGCAGGGGAATGCAGGAGGCAAATTGTAGCCTTAGAGGAAGATTCTACTGCATAACACAGGCAATTCAGTGTCAGGGAACTCGAAGCAAGCTATTGCTGTGGGCTTGGTAAAGATACCCTCTTCTCAACACTGCTGGCAAGGATTCTCTGGAAAGGAGCCTGCATCTGGAAGAATAAGCTTAAGTATCTTTAACACAGACTTCTGAAACTACTGTGACTACACAGAACTTTTTATTACATGCACTTTCTCACACAGTCATTGTTTGCATTGACCTTTCCACAAGGCTGGGCGCATTAAAAAGGCTACAGTCGGCTCTGGCCAAGGAGATGTCTCCTACCCTCTCAAAATAGAACAAGTACTTCTTAAGGGCCTCTCTGGCCTGTGCTTGCTGACTCTGGTTTACAATATCAGGATTCTCTTTGTACCGACTGCATTCGTAGTATTCGCTGCCATGGGTCTTCCAGTCCCCCAGACACATCCAGCAGAAGTCTGTTATCATAAAGAAGAGTGCAAGTTACATTGCAACGCTCATAAAAAAGCAACAAGACCAGCCCCCCACCCCAGTAAATGACAGTCCTCTTCAAGGGATCACTGTACACTGTTAACTAAGAGTCCTTTATTTGTTTGTTTTTTTGGTATTTTTGCATTTTGTGCGTGTGTGCCTGTGCCTGGAAGTCATGGGAACCTCTGGCGACTCCTACTGGGGCATGGAGGACGTTCAGAGAAGCGTCTTGATAGCCTGCCTCTGCCTCCCAATCCTGGTATTCCCTGGAGGTCTCCCATCCAAATACTTGACAGGGTCGGCCCAAGCTTAGCTTCCAAGATTCAATTAGATCGGGCTTGCCTGGGCTATCCAGGTCAGGGCGACTAAGAGTGCTTTAATGGACCATCGGGGTTGTGTTCAAAGAAGAAAGGGGGATAAACCCTTGCCCTCCCTTCTTCTCCCCTCCACTAAAAACGTCTTTATTCTGTCTACTTACCATGTTTGCATTTAGAACATTGCTGGAAGAGAGGAGAAAGAGAGAGAGAGAGAGAGAGAAAGAAGGCTTTAGGCAAGGCTCAAACAAAGTCAACTGAAGAACTTTTGAAAGTAGTCTTGATCTTGTTCAGGAACTGCTTACCATGTGATTACAGCCACCGTTCTTTTCAATACAGATATTGCACTTGGGACACTGGGGAGGAAAAAGAAGACGTATATATTAGATCCCGTTTCATGTTTCAGCCTTTCCACCCTTTGATATCTTGTGCCTTTTTCAGTTCCATACTGATTTTTCCTTTTTCTCTGGCTTTAGATAATTGTATCTCTTTATCAATTTTATACACTGCTAAAGGTCCCTAAAGCAGCTAACATAAAAATCCTATGTACAATTCAAAAGTAAATCAATAAACCCATCAACTCAAACAACCTAAAAGCCGGAGACGACACTGAGCTCTTATCAGCTTGCACCAAGTTCTCACCATCAACTGAAAACCAAAGCGCTCGTAAGATTTCCTGCCCTCAGTTCCACAAAGATAAACCCAAGAAACACTGACAAAAGCATTCCAAATTGACCTTAAACCCACTGCTAGTATTTGAAGCTTTATGTTACTGTGCTTCTGTGTGGTTGCTGGTGGTTCTTAGTTTCCTCTGCTCTTCCATGCCACCATGGGGTACCTTAACTTGAAAGGTCTCCAAAATAAGAAGCACATTGTCATAGGACTGAAACATATTTCAAATCCCAGGAGAATAGGTGAGGGCCTATTCCAGGTACTAAAGGTAAAAGTTTCTCTTGCTCAAAAGCCAGTCATCTCCATTTCAAAGCCGAAGAGCCAGCGTTGTCCAAAGACTTCTCCATGGTCATGTGGCCAGCATGACTAAATGCCAAGGCGCACGGAACGCTGTTATCTTCCCACTGAAGCGGTACCTATTTACCTACTTGCAATTTCTTGCTTTCAAACTGATAGGTTGGCAGGAGCTGGGGCCAGAGATGGGAGCTCACTCCGTTACGTGGCACCAGGGTCTCGAAATGCCAAACTACAGACCTTCCGGTCTGCAGCTCAGCATCTTAACCTCTGAGCCACCGTGGTCCCAGGTACTGCTGCTGCCTTAAAGAAGCCTGGGTCTCTTGCTCATCTTTTTTCCTATTTCCCTTCAGTAATGATTTGCATTAGTTCCCCCATTACTCAGGGTGTGCCCTATCATACCTGATCACCTTTTTATGCTTTATATCAGTATAATCCCTTGCCCACCCTACTTAATAGTTCTTCAATAGCTTTTTTTCTTTCTTTCTTTCCCCAAGGGGGATATTTATATTAGTTATTCGTGTTTAAGTGACTGATCTCAACCCATGCTAAACATTAAAGGGATGGGGACAGAAGATGGGGACATCGGTGAGGTTCATCTGAAGAACTGAATGGACTCTCATCTTCCTTTCTGGGACACAGCTTTCTGTTAGTCTGTAGCAGAACAAAATTTGAGTCCAGTAGTACTTTAAAGACCAATAAATTTGGTCTTTGGAAAATTCTGTTGGGTCCTTTCTGCAAGATGTGAGATATCATCACCAACTACACTGACTGACACCTCACTGCCTCCCATTCTGAACAAGCTTGACTGATGAGTGGGAAGTCAAAGGAAGGAAAGGAGGAACAGAAGGGAAGGTATTAAATATAAATATGCTGCTTGAAACAGCAAGTCCCCCGTTAATATTACGTATACTACTAAATATAAGCTAGCTGTTGGCAGCTTGTTTACACCATATTTTAAGATTTAAATGGCATACAAATTTTAAGTACCACATGACTCTCCTCTCCCAAACTCTCAGCATGGGCAAAGTTATAAATGAAATATCTAATACCCCCATGCCTTACATCTTTAGTGTGAGCGCTGATGTAGTTAGCCGTTTCAGAGTCATCTGCACACTTGGTGAGCCATTTTCGGATGGTGGCACAGTCCGTGGGAGCATGGTACATCTGCCGACACTTGAAACTTAAGCACACAAAAGGAAAGAGAAGTCAATTTTCCATGAATATAATATAATATATAATATCTGCTAATACATGTGATTGAATGACTCTTTGTACATAAAAAGAGGAACATCTGTAATGCAGAGCTGCATGGCCTCTGCCTTTTTAACACAAGTACTGTGAAAGGTGTCAATACGGCTGTCTGAATCATATGCAAACACATAATTTGGTAGCGAACACACAATTTAGCATCAAGAGAACCCCACTCATATTAACAGAAAGACTGAAACTGAAATCACCTAAAAGCGAGTTTCCAGCACTTTTTTGCAAAGATAAATTTGAACCGTAAGTGGCCAATGTATGATGAAATCACAAGCTAAGGAGAGGGCCAAGTCAGATTTCCAGGAGGGCTACAATGCCATGCTTAGAATCAGAGCTCAGCAAAACAAATAAATGTGCTCCACACACAGATCACAGCATTTACATTTGCTTGGTACAGAGTTCTGAACCCCCTCCAAAAGCAGAAAACAGAGGTCAGGTCACTGAAGGCAGAATATAAGAACAGGACTGCTCAGTTGTGAACAGCGACTGTAGATTTCAGGTCCCAGGGACATTATCTTTTTGGTGGGGAGAAGAAAAAGAGAATATCAGGTAGCCTGAGTCAAGTCTAGGAGTCACAGCTTTATAATACAACACATCCAGCCATTCATGGGGTTGTTTTAGAGCTAGCTCTGTGAATTGTTCTTGATGGAAAGGTAGCTTTCAGACTCCCAAGCATGAAGTCACACTTACAGATGTGAGAAGCAGCCTCAAGAAGTTCATCTGACACAGTCATTCTCAGCTCTAAATAATATTTGCTTATCTATTGGTCTTAGGGTGCCTTGTGAGTTTCATTTAATTTCTTCTTAATTAGTTTGCAAAAGAAACTCCAAACGAACCCTTAATACTTGTTAAGACTGAGTTCACCATACGGGTTCACTTCCTTACCAGAAAACTTCATTGCATCGATTGCACTGTACTCTGCGGGCTTTGGGCTCCTGTACCTGTATGACCATCGGGCAGTCTGCACCAGGACAGAGCTGCAGCTGGAAATGGCTCTGGAACACACACCAAGAAACTATATTAAAAGCTGATCTAGGAATCGAAAATACAGTTAGATCCTATTTTCCATGTGCATTCATTCTCATCAGAGAGAACATTGGCCAAGACCAAATGCAGGTCCTTGCTGGAATTCTTATCAAAAGAATCATTAAATTCTTAACAAAACTTTGCAAGTTTTCAGGAAAGCTGTAAAGCACTTTAATGTACCTAGACATTTAACACGGTTCAATTTAGTTTATTGTTGTGGTCCTTAGACCAGTCGTACAAAAAGAAGTACACCTTTACAAGATTCCAAAATTTTAAAATACTTCAAAAAACATTAAAAAGCAGTTTAAAATTTAATCTAATATCTGACTATTGTAACTACCTAATGTCTAACTATAACATGGTTCATAATTGCCTTTACTGTTTTGCTATATCTGATACAATTTTTCTTCTGGCTGAAATTAATTTTGGTATATTTAAGACAGTAACTTTTCTTTCTGAGGAGGATGCCAGATATGATAGGTACTTTCACACATACTAAATAACGCACTTCCAATTCACTTTGCAACTGGATTTTACTGTGTGAAATGGCAAAATCCACTTGCAAACGGGTGCGTCAGTGGACTGAAATGGCATTATTTAGCATGTGTGAAAGAGCCCAATGTCTCTTCTGTAGGCAAGGGATTCACTGCAATGCTCCCTTTAAGCTGCAGAGTCTTGTGAGCAAAAATTCTACTTGATGAGCTACTGGCATTAAAGTTGTGAACAAGCGATTTGGCTACTGCATAAATCAATTTGCTCTGGAGCCATCCTTCCTGAACTAAGGCAAAAATGTGTAAATCAGAGGCTAAAAAACTGTGAGCTGACTCACACTAACTCAGCTTAGAGGGAACACTGATTCCCCGATGTTCTTGCATGTCACCCAGGGCAGAGTTTTCTGAGAAGGGGATGAATGCATTGTTTCTTTTAAAGAAGGAAACCAAGGAAAAATAAGGGCCTCAAAGGCTTTATGTGACTGCAGTGATCCAACAAAACTGGCATTAGTAGCCACAGAATCAAGCTGTTTTCCAGGACTCCTTAAACAGTGTTAAACTTAACTGGAGGGACAAACTCACACAGGGCATAATCTAAGCAAAACTTAAGCACTGTTAAGCCACACAGTTTTTAAAGGAAAGTTAAACATGTACTTAAACATCTTCCCTTGTAATCACTGGGGACATAAAAGTGCTCAGCTCGCACACACAGCCCACCTCCCTCAGCCATGCTACCTCTGGGCAGGAAGGAAAGGGTTCATTATCCTTCAGGGGTTTTTTCTTCCTACCAAAATCCCAAGCGTAATCAGGTGGTCCCCAATCCCTGCTGTTGGTGTCAGGAAAAGTCTCTTCTTTCTGCCACCCTCTTCCCCTCGCCCCCCCCAGCCCCTGTCCCTACACCCTTTGGTTTGTGGTGACAAAAAAGGAAATCAAAAGGCCGACTTTTACCAAAGAAGCATGTCTTGAACAAAAGCTGAATCTAAAAACTGCTCTTACTTTTAAAGGTAGCTGAAGCAGCAAATAAAGGTCTTGGTAGTTTTTATACTAAGAAGCACATACACTAAAACCATTGTGAACCAATCACTGATTAAAGCTGCAATCATGTACTCACTTAGTGGGAGTTCCACTGAACTCAGTGAGACATTCTACTGAAGGCTGGACATAGCAAAATAAAATTCTTTTCTTTAACACTGGAAATAAATTAGACAGGGCTTTTGGCAGTCAGGGGTACAGCCTATACACTCTCCTATCCCTCAACCTATTCCCATATTATTCCCATAATCTATAATTATCCTTTCCTGTTTTCACCTGTTCACTGATAATTACCTCCCATGTGTTAAACCATCTGAAAAACTGAATACAGGAAACCAGATAAATTATGCAAATACATGAAAATCTACAGTAATTTCCTTGGCACAGAACACATGAGATATAAATAAGCATTACCTCAATGTAATCCCTGAAGAGGTAGCGTCTGTATTTGTCTTTCAGCTCCTCGCTAGGTAGCAGTGGAAACACAAAATCTTCTGGCGTCCGGAGCAGACAGTCCTGAGCCATGCAGGAGATGCCTGTCAAAAATGAAACCCAGAAAAGTTACTCCATGTGAAGTCACTATCAACATTATCAGTGCAAAGCAAAGGCTTACAGTAGTTCCAGAAGAGAGCTAAATTCACAACATACGCTTTAGCAAAATTTTGAGAAAGCTAGGCCTGGACTCCTACCACCAGGAGCACTCAACCAGCAAAAGACATTATTAGCTTTAAGCAAAAGGAAGAGAAGACACAAGGATAGTCTACCCTATGGAAGAATGGCAACAAACCCATGACGCAAAGTTATCAGGCCACAGAGAGGGTTGCAAGGGATTGCCTCCAGTTGTGCAACCCACCATAATTTCCAAAATGGCTTGAAAGAAAAGAATGCAGAAAAGGCACTTTACTGTGGATTTACCACACCTGATGAAATACATGGGACAGTGACAGAAGTTTCGGAAACAATCTTCCGCTGTATCAAAACCCCCCCCCCCCCCCCCCCCTCCCCGAAAACCAAAAAAACACCAAACTTCTATTAAACGCTAGGGGTTTAAGACTAAGTTTACAGTAGGTGGGAAGGAAAATCAGGAAGAGGGTCACAGTTAAGCCCAAAGGCCCCAACTGCACCCCTTGGTCCCAAACCTACCAACTCCGACTCCATCTTTGACGAGTACTGTACAGTGCTGCTCCCAACAGCTGCGGCAGAACTGATGCTGACAAGCCAGAGACAGTAAGTTCTCCTTTCGGACAAACTGCATACATACTGCACAGTGCTGGGAGGAATGTACCATGACCTGAGATGGAAGGGGGGGGGGAAGAGAAATCAAAGGTTACCAACAAGAGTAAAATGAACCCTAGCAGCACTTCTAAGCTGTAGTTATTTTGCTCAAATGACAGTAATTTATTAGGGCAAGGTCTGGAACTGTTGTAACTATTTACTTATTCCCTGATCTGAGAAACTACCACTGAATTCAAGCATACCAAACTGAAAGTCTGCTGTAGCCAGCAACTACGGTATGCATTTGCCTGCTGGTTCAGAGAGCAAAAACAAACCATAGTTTGCTTGTTCAGATGTATTCTGCAAAGAGAGGGGCAGCACATGGCTCATTCCCAGTCCTCCAGTCCATGATGTTGACTGACCCAATACGTGTATTAGCTGCAATCCTTCAGTTTATAATTAGCACCAGTGAGACCCATCAGGCTGTACAAGTTGTCGGTCTCACCTCATTGCATCTGTACTGCCAGGGAACAACACTCACAATTTTTTTTTGTTACTGGCAACAGGGCTTCGGCATTCAAGAGCTGCTGTTATTTTAATGTATGACAAGACTTTTTCATAACATGCCCTGTAGGGTTGTACGGAAGCTGCCCAGAATCAGCTGCGACACCCATTCAAGTAAAATTTTAGCCACTGACAAGAGCATAATTAGAAGCTGCTCTCATAGGTGATGAGATTGGGGGGGCGAAGGGTTGTGAGGTTTTCTATGGTGACTTGATTCACACCAACACTGCAGAATGGCAAAAAGAAATTAGACTTTTGCAACACTTACTAAAGGCTACCAGCAATGTTCCCTCTAAGCTGTGGAGTCTTGTGAGCAAAAATTCTACTTTCTGAGCTCCTGGCATTAAAGTTGTGAGCAGGTGATTTGGCTACTGCATAAATTAGTTTGCTCCCTTCCTGAGCTAGAACAAAAATGTGTGAGCCAGAGGCTAAAAGACTGTGAGCTAGCTCACACTAACAGCTTAGAGGGAACACTGGTTGCCAGTCAACCTTGATGTGGGGAACTGAGCCACGTTTTGTGAAAAAGGACTCAAAGCAATGGCTGCATTCTGATGACATGAACAAAAGTTGGCTTGTTCACGATGAGAACCAGAAAGTCCTAAGAACATAAGCGCCACCCAACTAGATGAGACTACTGGACCATCTGGGTTCAGCATCCTGTTTCAGAGTGACCGACCAGCTGCTCTGGGGGTGAAGGCTAGAGGCCAAGACCTTCCTCTGCGCTACCTCCCAGCACTGGTATTCAGAAGTTTGCTGCCTCTGTATATAGAGGTTCCCTTTAGTCACCATGGCTAATAGGCATTGGTGGATCTATCATCCACGAATCTTTCCAATTTCCCCTTAAAGCTATCTATGCTCATGACCTTCATTACATCCACTGGCAGTGAATTCCTTCAGCTCACGCATGCTCCCCTCCTCTCCCTGTGGCTGGCTGGAAAACTTCCCGGTTCTCTGTGCAGTTTTTTGTGGTATCAGAATTGGGCAAAACAACAAATTGCGATTTACTCATCTGTCTACAAATTGGGTTTTCTAAGAGAGAACAAAACAAGTTATGTCATTGCAGTCGATTTGGACATAGTGACAAACTGTGACTAGAGCCAGGAAGCCTTCAGTGTTTCAACTGTGTGCAAGGAGAGAAAGAAGGGCCAGGGAGCAACTTCTTGTCACAAACAGATTTTGTCCATGACATCTGAATGTGGTCAGTACATTTCAGTGACTTGCCAAAAAGTATAAGCAGCATTTCACAATGGGAACTGCAGGATACAAACAGGAAGGAAGCATCTACAAAAAACCGAGCTGCCTGTTCAGAGGCTACAGGAATGGGCAGAAATAGGGTGGGCTGCTGGAGACTTTGTACTGACAAGCTGGCTGTTGCCAGCTGGGGAGGAAGCTTTGCCACCAGGGGGGGAAATGGACTCTTTTCAGAGATGCCAGTTTAGACATTTTCTCACAAATTCACAGCACAGGGTGACTATTTTCAGAAATAATGCCAGAGATTAGAACATGAAATGTTCAACACCAAGACTCTTTTAAAACGGCTAAGAAACCAGGCTACCAAACCAATAAAATTAGCTGCTGTTTCATATTGAGACTGCAGTGACTAAACTATTTCCTTGCTCTCTCTAAAGGCTTCTATTCAGTCAAAATTCCAGAGATCATGCTCTGAAGGATCCGAACTAACCTAGAAGGTCTGGCTCTTAAGTTCATGCCAGAATTTTACTGAATCTCTAAGGAAAACAAGTTCCCTTGTATACAGACTGGATCAGAAATCAGCAGAAAGCGGACCACGAAGGCAATGGACAGGTCTTCAGATAAAACTACTTGCCCAGTTAAGTACCAAGCGGACCACAATGGCCAGTTACTTACGTGTTTCAGTGAGGCAGGCTGAACTCGTGCTTCCACTAGCAACTGGGCAGAATTGGACTTGTGCCTGGAAGCCAAAAAGAAAACTTAAATTCTAGGTCAATCAATCAATCAATCAATAAACCTTTAATAGCATATACAGCATTAAATTAATTCTAGGTCAAGATGGAACCATGAGTGGACACCTTATGAAATAAAAATTCAATATTTTCATGGGAAGCATTATTCAGCTTAATGATAACCAATTATGCCCATGATATAAATGGAAACAGGCCGAGAAAAATTACATTCCCAGACCAAAGCCTCCCAGCAAACTTTCATATTCCTCATCAGTCATGGATCAGAATCTTTTTTAAAAAAAATGTTCCAAAAACAAAAGAAGAGCCCTACTGAACTAGACAAGTAGTCCATCTAGTCGAGAATCCTGACTCAAACACTGTCCAACCAGTTCCTCTGAAGGTCCAACAACAGGGCACAGAGACTGAGGCCTTCCCCTATGTTGCCTCCTGGCACCGGTATTCAGAGGTTTACTGCCTCTGAGTGTGAAGGTTCCCATTAGAGTCAGGGGCAGTAAAGAGAACCAAGCAGCATGTCAGCCATACTTTATGTTTTACTTGGAAGTGGTCTTGCTGTTCAGCCATACTTAAATCCCCACATGCACCTATTACAGAAAAAGACTGGCCAGATTCAGATGAGACAACCAAACCACAGTTCAACTCTCAGGGCCATACACAGTGCTGCCTGCCTCCCTGCTCTTCCTAATACCCTGGTTCCCAATACCCTGCCCCCAATAAATCAGGAAAATCATGACTGGAGAAAATTTTGGACTTGGTTTAGACATAACAATGGTGTGCTGTTACATGAACAAACTGGGGGGGGGATTCCTTTTTGATCCCCCACCCCCTCCTTCCTTTGCACATGGTTACAAACTACTAATTTCTAGGTTCAGGATAAACCACGATTTGCCAAGGACAAACTATGTTTTCCCACAGACCAGAAATATGCCTATTGCAATCATTTGCAGTAGCAAAATAGAACCAACATTTTGATATTTCAGGGGGGGGGGGGGGGGGGGGGGGGAGAGGTTTTGCTTCCTACAGGTGTCCAAAGAAACAGGTTGCTTACATGTAACTGATGATCTTCGAGTGGTCATCTGTGCATTCACACCGATGGGTTTAGTGCGCCTGCGCTGAACTGATAGGTATTGTAGCAAGCTCAGCGGATTTTCGCGCCCAAGCCTCCAGCATGCGCAGGAGCCCCAACCACGCATGCCCAGAGGGGTGGGAATGGAGATCCCGCCAGTTCCTTCTGACCGCCACAAACTCAGGAAACTAGAACCTGCCAGCAGTGGGGAAGGATGGGCGGGTGGTGTGAATGCACAGATGACCACTCGAAGACCATCAGTTACAGGTAAGCAACCTGTTTATCTTCGACGTGGTCTCTGTGCTTCACACCAATGGGAGAGTAGCAAGCAGTGGCCTACCTGGAGGAGGGATTTGGCAGGCAGTTACTGCGAAGCTGATGATAGAACTCACCATCCCAGTTCAGTACAGAAAGACCCTGGAGGGCATAGTGCTTAATAAAAGTGTTGGGCGTGGTCCAAGTGACGGCCAGACAAACGTCCAAGAGGGAAGACCCCTTGAGAAAGGCAGTCGAAGTGGCCACCGCCCTGGTGGAATGTGCTCGTAGAGAGCCAGGTAGAGGACATTTGGCAAGAGCATAACATAGTATGATGAGCTCGACAATCCACTTGGACAGGCGTTGGGAAGTGATCTGGCTGGCGCGTATGAAACGAATAAGTGGGGATTACGCCTAGACTGGCGTGTCCTTTGCAGGTAGAATAGTAGTGCTTGTTTCACGTCTAAGGAATGAAGGAGCCGTTCCTCAGGCGTGGTTGGGTTCGGAACGAAGTCTGGGAGGAAGACTTCTGCTTGAAGATGGAATTCCGATATTACCTTAGGCAAAAAGGAAATATCCGGGACTAAACGGATGCCGTCTGGGAGGATCCGCAGATACGGAGGGCCATGCCTAAAGGCAAGGATTTCACCAACTCTTCTAGCCGAAGTAATGGCCACCAAGAAGACTGTCTTCCAAGACAGGAGGTGGAGATCGCACGTGGCAAGCGGTTCAAATGGTTTTCTAGTAAGTTGGCGTAACACCGGAGGAAGATCCCAAAGTTCCGTCGGACATTTAACTGGGGGATAGAGGTGCAAAGGCCACTCAAAAAACGTTTGGAAAGTGGATGCGAAAAAACAGAACATCCCTCAATTTGAACATGGTAAGCCGATAACGCGGCCAGGTAAACTCTCAGAGAGGAATGGGATAAACCTGCATCTGCCAGAGAGAGCAGAAAATCAAATATTTTTGTAAGACTCACAGTTTCAGGCGAAGAACTGGTGCCGTTCAGGAACTAACAAAACTTGGTCCACTTAGAAGCGTACGACCTGCGAGTAGTCTGAGAGTCTGATTGAACTCCCAGTCATGTAATCGCAGACTTCCCCGGCTTAGGCTGTCGGCCTGGACGTTCAAGCTCCCTGGTATGTGTGCGGCCATGAGGAAAATTTTGTGGGAGATGCACCAGTTCCAAAGCTCAACCACCAGATCACAGAGGCGGCGGGAAACTGTGTCCCCTTGTCTGTTTATGTAGCTGAGAGCTGTGGTATTGTCCGTGAAGACTGCCACGCAAGATCCCTTCACTATAGGAAGAAACGAACGGAGGGCAAACCGTATTGCCAATAGTTCCAGGTAATTGATGTGATGGGACAGTAGGCGGGCATCCCATTTGCTGCCGATACAGAGACCCTTCAGATGGACACCCCACCCCCAACGGGAGGCATCTGAGGTTAGAGTTAGATTCGGCGTCGGCGGGTGGAAGGGGGCTCCCTGAAATAGGTTTGTGGGGCAAGTCCACCACACGAGAGATTCTCTGACGAGCAAAGGAGGGCAGGGACGAGTTTTTTTCCCTTTCTTTTTTAAAAAAATATGTGTATTGGTTTTTAACATTACGTTCAAATACATTGCAATATACATTTTCTAGAGCTGTGGTATTGTCCGTGAAGACTGCCACACAAGATCCCTTCACTATAGGAAGAAACCAACGGAGGGCAAACCGTATTGCCAATAGTTCCAGGTAATTGATGTGATGGGACAATAGGCAGGCATCCCATTTGCCGCCGATACAGAGACCCTTCAGATGGACACCCCACCCCCAACGGGAGGCATCTGAGGTTAGAGTTAGATTCGGTGTCGGCGGGTGGAAGGGGGCTCCCTGAAATAGGTTTCTGGGGTAAGTCCACCACACGAGAGATTCTCTGACGAGCAAAGGAGGGCAGGGACGAGTTTTTTTCCCTTTCTTTTTTAAAAAAATATGTGTATTTGTTTTTAACATTACGTTCAAATACATTGCAATATACATTTTCTAGAAAACGAGTCCTTTATACATTATTTTTACCCATTTTTTAACTCCTAGCCATTATTTATTTACAACTTTATCTTCAATCCCATATAGATGAGCATGCATTTTATCAATTTCCGCAGTTTCCAACAGTTTCAATGCTATTTCACCCCTGGTGGGTAATCTATCCGTCTTCCAGTACTTTGCTAACAAAATTCTGGATATTGTCAGGATATGCAATAAAATATTTACTTCCCTATACATTTGTTGATCATCTGCTATTATATTTAATAAATAAATCTCTGGGATAAGCTCTATCCTTACTCCTAAAATTTCCCAGATTATAATTTGAACCATTCTCCAATATTTTTGTATTTTTTGGCATATCCACCACATATGGTAGAAAGTGCCCACACTTGTTTTGCATTTCCAACAGTTATTAGTACTATTCTTCTGAAATTTGGCCAATCTATCGGGAGACCAGTACCATCTATAATGCATTTTATACACATTTTCTTTATAAGACACTGCCCTTAAGAGTTTCAATTTTTTCCAGACCTTATGCCATTCTTCTAGATTTATAGTATAGCCTATGTCTTGCATCCAAGAGATCATAGGCGTTTTTACAACTTCATCCTGCATATATTCCTCAAGCAGCTAACTATATATTTTCTGAACCAACTTATCACTCAATTATAACCAAATCTTATCTAATTCGTTCTTACTTTCTTCAAAACCGACAGTTACATCTTTATCAAATCTAGACCTTAGTTGGGCATATTCCCACCATGATATGGTATGGTGTTGCTCCGGGTTGAAGTTGCGGAGTAACCAAAGGTGCGGTCCGGGGATTGCTGACTATAAGAGTGTTCTTGCCAAGGGCGGGACCAGGAGCATGGTTTATACTGTCGCGTAGATGAAGAAACACCTAGCGTGTGGGAGGCCTTAATGCTTTTATCCATGTCCTGGAGGACGGTGTCTGTCGTAGAATGGAACAGGCCAAGACCAACAAATGGCAGGTCTTCAACATATGCACGGGTATCCATCTGTAGGTTTATGTTACGCAACCAGGAATGACATCAAAGAGCAATTGCAGAAGTCATGGTTTTGGAACAGGCATCCAGGGTATGCTTAGACGTATTAACCTGTTGCTTTGCTAGCACAAGGCCTTCCTTCTGCAACTTATGAGCCACCTGACGTTTGTCCTCTGGAAGTCCCACTAACAGATCTGTGAAACGTTCCCACAAAGTGTACTGGTAGCGGGCCATGCAAGCTGAGTAGTTTGCAGCTTTGACTCCTAAAGCCCCAGTGGAATAGAAACGACGGCCGAATGAGTCCAATTTTCTGCTCTCTTTAACTGAGGGAGCAAGAGTGCGTCTTTTTAAAATGTAGATAACGATGTAACCACCATTGAGTTAGGTTTAGGGTAGTTGAGGAGGAACTCTGCACCCGCCTCCTGCACTCGGTACATGTGGTCTAAGTTATGGGAAGATACAGGAGCTGAGAAAGGTTTGTCCCACGGTGCCTTGACTGCCTGTAACAGGACTGTGGACATTGGTAAGGCTATCGCCGTTGAAGTGTCTAGCTGTATCACATCGAATACTGCATCTGATACAGTGGGCTGTGGCTGTACCACAGAGAGGCCCAGAGAGTGTGCCATCCTCTTGATGAGGTCCCCATAAGATGTGAGGTCTTCAGAAGGGGAGACAGGAAGATCACCTGCCACCCTAGGTTTGGGGGAGGGATTGTCTGGAGAACTCTCAACATCGGATGCATCAGGATCAGAATGCTTGGGTGAAGAATCTGTCAAGGCAGATTTTAGCAATTGATCTGGTGGTGGATCACGTCCTGAAGACGTTGGGGGCGGTAATGGTGCTTTCAGTACCGGAGATGTAGTCAGTCGGTATCGATTGTCCTGTCTACACAGCTCGCCCTCCATGGGTCAATCTGGGGCTCTAGCAAGGG
>NW_015173131.1:889183-907345 GCF_001447785.1 Gekko japonicus
AATATAGATCCCAGTCAGAGAATTCTGCAGGAGTTAGCCAAGGCATAGTGGAGGAAGGTGGGTATGGTCCGTAAAGGTAGTGAAATGGATGTTGGTCCCAAGGAGTGAAAGGTGGAGCAAGTGGATGAAAGGCTCGTGGCGACCTGTCCCTGGAGGAGTGACGTCACAGGGAGCAGGGAAAAAGTTCAGTGTCGATTAAAATAGTCGCGTGATCGATGCGAATGTGGAGCTGTAAACTGCCGAGGTCAATGGCTGCCGATGCCGATCGGGGAATGAGCACTGGCGGCTGAGGAGACAGAAGGGGAACGGTCCCCCAAAGAGCAACTCAACAGCTCAACTGCATCAACATTGGAGGGTTGCTCGGCCCCATCAGGCAGGTTGACCTGGCGAATGGGCGAGTCCAATAGTTGTATGGGCAGCGCCAACAAAACCTCCAGAATATCCGGTATCGGAGCAGCAGCGGCATCGGGATGCATGAGGGAGGATGCAGTGCCCATTGATTTATGGGAACCAGCAGCCTTAGGGGGTACTGGACTGCCCTTTTTGGCTGACTTATGCCCAGCGTTTGACTTCTCCTTCTTACTCTTTCTAACAGGGGTCGAAGCAGAGGAGTGCATCGCCAAAGCCGAACGTTTCAATGTCGATCTTACTATATCGGACGAGACTGCCTTTGGTGCTGAAGTCTTGGAAGGTTGGACCAACTCCATGCCGGGGGGCTGAGGGGACAAGGCTGACTCCAAAAGCGCCACTCATAAACGCGCTGCCCTGTTTTTTCAAGATTGATTCGAAAATTTTGCACAGTGCCGACAAAAATCAGGGCAGCGTGCCTCACCCAAACAAAAAAGGCAAAGCGTGTGGCCGTCCGGAGGGGCAAGTTTACTGCCACACTGGATGCAACATTTTAAAAATCCCCACTTTTTCGCCATAAAAGTCCAAGTCGAGAAAGAAAGATCCGGGGGGGGGGGGGGGGGGCCGGCGGCGGAGGCCCGAAGGCCTGAGTGAAGTTCAAGCAAATTCCCCCACACACAGAGAAACAAAAATAAGCTCCCCTCCCCTTTTTTAAGTAACCAAGGGAAAACAAAAAGGACAACATGGAGAAACGAGATCCAAAGAGCTGACTAAAAAAACCGTAGAAAGGCTCACTGAACAGGAACAGATGTTCACAGTACGGTGGTAAGAAAGGAACTGGCGGGATCTCCACGCCCACCCCTCTGGGCATGCGTGGTTGGGGCTCCTGCACATGCCGGAGGTTTGTGTGCAAAAATCCATTGAGCCTCCTACAATACCGATCAGTTCAGCGCAGGCGCACTAAACCCATCGGTGTGAAGCACAGAGACCACGTCGAAGATCAAAAGGTTATTTACAACACATTCCTAGTTCAGGCTCGAGCAAAGGGATGTACTTTCCCCAAACTTCCAAGAATGAAACACATAATGTTAGACTCAGACTTGCATATATTTATTAATATCAGGGCCACCAAGGCGACTCAGATTAAAAACATACACAATAAAATGGCATCTTAAGAATGATTTTTAAAAAACCCAAAATAAATACATATGGTTAAAACAATTAACTCAAAGCTAAAATACATATACAAAACCCATAAAAACAACTATTAAAACATAGGGCAGGAAGGAGAGATCACTGAAGGAATGCCAAACAAACAAACAAAAAGTCTTCAGCTGCTGGCAGATGATGGCAACAGAACAGGACAGACAAGTCTCGCTATGGCGAGAGTTCCAGAATTTGGGTACCATGACCAAGAGGGCTCTCTCCTGGGTTGCCTGCTGCCAGCCTAATCTCAGTAGGCAAGGGCACCTGAAGCAAGGCCTTAGAAGATAACTGGGTAGGTCCATAAGGGATTTGGTGGTCCATTAAATATGCCATGTAGGACTTTAAAGGTCAACTGAATGTGTCTAGAAACAGATTGGGAGCCTGTGTAGATGGGCCCAGACTGGAGTGCTTTGGTCCCTATAACACACTCCCGTCAACATCCTGGCTGCAGCACTGTGTACCAATTGAAGTTTCTGAACACTTCAAGGGTTGAGTGGCAGTTCCCCAGGACCACCTTCTGAAACCTACTGTCCATGTAGGACCAGAACCACTGCAAAGTGATGCCTCCCACTCCCAGTCCAGTCCAGAAGGATACTATTATGGTATCAAAAGCTGCTGAAAGTCCAGGAGAATAAACACGGTCACACTCCCTCTGTCCATCTACCGGCACAGGTCATACACCAGGGCAACCATAACCACGCCTGAGAACACATTGGAAAGGATCCAAATGTATGCTTACCTTTCCAAAATTTCTGAGATTTGCCAGTGGAAGCTAACTAATACAAGCTTAGCAACTGCATGAGATACCTAGAGAAGGGGGAAAAAAGATGAATGAGCAGAACTTTTCTAAAAAACATCCAAGAGAGGTAGGTACATATCACCCTCCCCACTTAAGTCAATTCGTACTTTCACAATGGTAAAATAAATCTTCAAGACATAGATTTCCCCTATCAATACTAATTTCCCCATTAGCCAACCACACTATTAAAGATTTTTCTGGGTTTAGCGGCCTAATTGAGACAATAAAACATTTCCATTACCCAGAGCTGTGTGTGTTCTTCACTTCAACCTCCCGAATCCAGCACAACAAAGAAACCCAGGGCTAAGAAAAGGTGCAGCTAGTCAAAAGTGGCATTGTCCATACCTGGGGCTTAAACAAAGCTTTGAGGGATAGTGATAACAGAGAAGCAAAGCAGTTCCAAAGTAAGCCAAAATGCAAGATAGCCTAGTAGTCCAAACTCACCACACTGTCCAGGCAATTCCTAATACGGGAGCACACATACACGCGTGTGCGCACGGCTGCACACGCACACACACTGGATGCAACATAGGGGAAGGCACAGGATGCAACTGTAAACAGGAGCCACTCCTCTTTATAGTTCCAACTGAAACTTTAAAGAGAGTCCACTCAAACAAACTCAGTTCATGGCCAAACCCGCTGCACATTAACATATTTGCTGTAATCAAGATAGGGACAATTTGTACCCATGGGTTTACTTAAGCAGGCACAGAACCTGGTACTCCATGAGCCTTAGGCCTATTTACTTATTTACACTTCCTTCCTTTATAGGTCACCTTTTCAATGAGACCTTAGGCAACTTAAAAAATGTAAAATCAATGCAATAAATAAATAAATAAATAAATAAATAAATAAATGCAGTTACAAGAGAAAGCCCAATGAATGCCGTCTGTTACGCTTTTATCCTGGTCTTCCTTTAAGGAGTTTGGTGTGGCATATCTAGGGCTCCATCCATCCACCCATTTTATCCTAACCCTCTGGTGAGGTGGGTTAGGGCTGAGAAAGTGGCCAGCCCTAGGTCATCCAGAGAGCTTCATGACAGGCTGAGAAGCTGAACCAGAGTTTCCCAGTTTCTAGACTAATTCCGACTGGCTTTCAAGGGTTGCCAAGAGCCTGGAATGACAAATCTCCTGTATTGTGTGTTCCCCCACCTCCCTTTTCTCCACACCTCTCTGAAACAAACAAAAAGGACTTCTGTGTTTTTAAAAATAATCTTTTTGCGTAGCTTTCCTCCCAGGATTTACAAAAACTCCAACTGAACCAATGCACACCATTTGCTCAGTGCACGGCAGCTATTCTTCACCAATTCCTTGGCACAAAGAACGTTAACAGCCCTGCTGGAAGCTTCATTGATCTAAAAGACATTAAAGCCAAATGAGCATTAAGCAGTCAATGATAAGTGATTTGAGTGTTTCAGGCACCACTAGACAGGTACAAGAGATTTCGCATCCCACTGATTGCAAACACATAGTACAGACTTGGGCATTAGCTCTTCTCGCAGGAGGCACGTGACTGTGCGGTTGATTAGCAAGAGAAGTGCTGCAGGCTATAATCAGCCTGGGCTCTGGTGCCAGATGGGCTGGGTGACCTTCATCCCAACAACTGATATCTCCATTCCTCTCATCAGGCCCAGCTGGAGTACGGAACACAGCAAGGGCTCATTCCATGTACATCCTTAGTACATTTCTGCAGGTAAAAAAAAGTCACACTGTGTATCCACACTCACTTTTTGTTGCCTGGAGAAAGGCAGAACCAAAGGAACACACCAAAGGGGGGGGGGAACGATAGGGGAAAGGTCTGCACAGTCTCCCTGGCTGCAAGAAAACCAAGCCTTACAGAGACGTAAGGCTTCATTCAACTCTGGCAGAACTTTTGTTCTTGCAGGACATTTGGGGCTCTTCACAGTCTGTTTAGGATGTTGCCACCTTGACCAATTTGGAGCTATGCAGAGACCCTGCCATCACGCTACTTCCACCTGTGTTTGAGATCACCTATGAAAGTTAAATAGTCCCAGACAGAGATCTCTGAAGGACCCCTTGCCCCAAGCGTTCCCTGGAGCCTAACAGATGTAGACACTCATCCTCCCCACACTATCCATTATCCAAATGCCACAACCTCAACTTATGCAATTGTACATACTCAACAGATTTAGCAACTAGAACATTTAATTGCACATGTAGAAATCTTTGAGAGCTAACATGGTAAAATGCGGAAAGACTTGCAGAGCATTACAATATAATTGCATGAAGGGGGCCTAAAAGGACATGAGGAAGGGCAAATATATATGTAGGGGAAAGAGCTGGCTCCCTTTCTGGAGCAAGTCTTTTATATGATTAAAGGCCATGGGTAGCCAGTCCCCTTGCTGCAATACTTGTTGCGCTTCAGAACAGCCAGCCTGCCATGGCCTTTAAACTGACACACACTCTGCAACAGCTGCGGCAATAGAAATAACCCGCTAGGAAATAAAGAGCCAAGCATGGCCTGTAAAATCCAAACAGCTCTCAGAAGATTTGCTGTTTCTGTTCAAGAAACTCATTTGCTGCACCCCCCCGCAAAGTCATGTCTTTCAGCCATACACCTGCCATCATTTGGGAGCTACACATATCAGCATTCACTGCACATGACCTGTGCTGACAGGCTGCCAGCGGTGGAAAGTGCTGTCAAGTCACAGCCAACTGATGGGCAACACAAGAACATAAGAGAAGCCACATTGGATCAGGCCAATGGCCCATCCAGTCCAATGCTCTGTGTCACACAGTCGCCAAAAATACCAGGTGCCATCAGGAGGTCTACCAGTGAAGCCAGAACTCCAGAAGGACTCCCACTGTTGCCCCCCCCCCCCGGCACCAAGAATACAGGGCATAACTTGCCCCAGACTGAGAGTTCCTATCTATACCTTGTGGCTAATAGCCACTGATGGACCTCTGCTCCATATGTTTATCCAATCCCCTCTTGAAGCTGTCTATGCTTGTAGCTGCCATCACTTCTTGCAGCAGTGAACTCCACGGGTTAATTACTCTTTGGGTGAAGAAGTACTTCCTTTTATCTGGTCTAAGCCCACTGCTCGTTAATTTCATTGCGTATCCAGGAGTTCTTGTATTGTGAGAACGAGAGAAGTACTTCTTTCGCTACCTTTTCTATCCCATGCATAATTTTGTGAACCTCTATCATGTCACCCCTCAAATGTTGTTTCTCCAAGCTAAAGAGCCCTAATTTCTTTAACCTTTCATCATAGGAAAAGTGCTCCATCCCCTTAATCATTTTAGTTGCCCTTTTCTACCCTTTTTCCAATGCTATAATATCCTTTTTGAGATACTGTGACCAGAACTGTACAAACTATTCCAAATGAGGCCACTCCATTGATTTATACAGGGACATTATTATACTGGCTGATTTGTTTTCAATCCCCTTCCTAATAACCCCCAGCATAGCATTTGCCTTTTTTATTGCAACCACACACTGAGTCGACATTTTCAGTGAGTTATCTACCATGACTCCAAAAGCTCGCTCCTGGTCAGTTACTGAGAGTTCAGACCCCATAGGGGTTTTCCAAGCAAAAGACTTCACAGGTGGTTTGCCTCTGCCTGCCTCTGCCTAATGACTCAGGACTTCCCTGGTGGTCTCCAATTAAAATACTAACCATTGCTGACCAATGTTCCCTCTAAGCTCCACAGTGTTGTGAGCAGAAATTCTACCTTGGGAGCGAAAAAAGCTAACAGCATTAAAATTTGTAAGCAAGTCTACATTTGACTATCACGTAAATCAGTTTTTCGATTACCTCCATAACCTTGTAAAATACCAAAATAAATTATTTTAAATTGTATTTAAACTATATTTTAACAATAATTTAAACATTATAAGAGAAAACAGAATCAAGTCAAACTTCACCCACTCCCTTTCCACTATATCGGTAGACCTGTCCTCCAGAGAAAAGGTCTACTCACTCCAGTCCACTATATTTGTAGACCTGTCCTCTGGAGAACAGGTCCACCCACCCCTTTCCACTATATTGGTAGACCTGGCCTCCAGACCTGGCCCTAGTCTACTATATTGGTAGGCCAGGCCTCAGACCATCACCCTGTTCTGAGCCTTGGAAAACACACCAGCACTTGGGGTGGGGGTGGGGAATCTCTTGCACTCTACTTTGGGTTTTTTGTGTGAATATGACAACCAGCATTACAGGTCAGTATAACAGAGGTGGATCAATCAGTGTCAGAACCCTGCCTAACCTAACAGACAAGAAGTTGCTTAAATGTTATCAACCTGCCCAAACTACTTATTTATTCTGCTTTTCCTTGTGACTCAAAACAGCTTACAAATCATACTGAAAAGTGTAATAGGGGCTCCATTGTAGCCTATGGGGACAATGCGCCCCATAGGCTACACTGGAGAATTGATCTGGGGGTAACTGGGGGGACTGTTTTTGAGGTAGAGGCACTTACTACAAATTTGCAGCACAGTTGCTGGTGCCTCTCCTCAAAAAAAATCCCAAAGTTTCAAAAAGATTGGGCCTGAGGGTCCAACTCTATGGGCCTCAGAAGGAGGTGCCCTACACTGTTTTTAATGGAGGGGAGGAAATGACCTGTGGGCTGAAACAAAAATCCCTGCGCTGCCAGTCAAAATTGTGTGCACCAGCACCCACTGGTGCAGCTTAGAGAAAACTTTGTATGCTGACCCTGCTTAGCTCCTGAGATCGAGCTAACTTACCTGGGAATTACGTGGAAAATGGTATAGAACTCATGAAAGCGGACAAACTAATGCAGTAGGCTCCCCCTACCCACCCAACCCCAGTTCTTCCCTGTCCCATGTGCCCTGGAAAGTAGGTTCTGCTGGGCTGACATGGCCTCAAACCATTTTTGTGGCATGCCCCACCTACACCCTTCTAAGCCATGCTGTGGTGTTTGGCACCAGAAGAGGGCAGGATTATATGAAAAGGGATGTCTATGGGCATAGTAAACAGCTCCATGAGGATGAAAGGCAGCTAATAAATGTTTTAAATGAATAAAATAGTTCTACATTCCAGTTGACCCATTTTACCAGGGACAGGACCTGTTCTTGCTTCTGGTAAATTACTGCTCCTACCGTTACTTGTAAGGAAATTTAGGGAATACCTCCAGTGTGAGCATAAACATCCTTAAATATTAAGGAAACTGTTACAACTAGCTCATTAACACACTTTGATCAATTGGCGATGGTGTTCATGTACACTGAATCAAAGTACCACCATCAACAGTATAACAGAGTAGAGAGTGGGGAATCTCAGGTAGTAAGTAAGTATTGGTACAACAACAAAGATGCTGTAAGTATTTAAGGATTCCTGTGTTTTTATCTGAGATATGTCAGAGTGCATGCAGTAAATCGGCGGCCTCCAATCTGAGGTGAGCGGTGGAGCCCTATTTCCTGGGTCACAAATTGCTACAGAGCCTTCGGATTTTTGGAAGACCTGCTGCTAAGGAGCATGTGCAGAGAACAAGAGTATCACTCCCTCTGCTTCTCTTTGCATGCATGCTGACAGCAGTAGCAAGACAGTAAGGCGAGGTTTCTCATTGGTGGAAAGGATTCCTTTGTAGTGGTTCAGAAAGACTGGTTCCTCCTCTTCCTGGCAGCTCACTGGGTCCCTGACGCCACTGAAAAGGTTGAAAACCACTGCATTAAATCACCTCGAGCTTATCCTCACAGTTGGAAGATCATACACATGGTAAACAGGTCTAACAGATCTCTCTTTTTTTAAAAAAACTCCTCCCCTCTAAATTTACTCTCTCCTGAATCCAATACTAATCATCTTTGGAGCTAAGCAAGCAGAAATCTAATAGAACTGCTCCTGTATCATCCCCACTTTGTCTGCCAGTACAGGCAGCAGACACACCTAGCTGCCCCTAAGAATAGGAATGGAGCCACACTCTCCTTCAGCCACAGCTTACTTGGGCTCTCAGAGAAAGCATATACTTAGTCCCAGGGGTGAGCCAATCTTCTTTAGGAACCAAATCACTTGCAAAGTTCAAGCACTTGCCAACACACTTGCAGGCCTCTTATGCAAACCTAAAGTCTGAGAAACTAAAAGTGTGGTGTTATGAAAGAGAATATTACGGTAAGCGTGATAGTTATAGTTATACCATTAATATGCACAACAATCCGCACACATGTATGCAGATGCTCATAATCTGAGATACTCACAAAAGAAAAAAAAAGTGCAGGACTGAGAAGCACAACAAGCCCTAGGAAGCAGATGTCAGGCGCTTTATTCGTGGTGTACTAAATTAGACTGGGGACTGAAAGAGGATCTCTGGTTAAACCTTAGAACAACTTGTTCCTCATATTTAATCTGCGTACACTAGTTTTAATCCAAGCGCTCCCCCACACACTGCTGAAATCTCTGTGACAAGTGAGACCAGCAGGTCTCAAAAACGATGAAAGAGCAGCATACCTTTTTTTCCTTGCAAAAACCTATGCATCGTATGTCCCATATATTTTCACAGCAGCAAGAGTACTACTAGCCAGGTATTGGAGAGAGGAAAAGATCCCCTTAAAGGAGGAAGTTACAGAGAAATTGTTGTCAATAGCGGAAATGGATAGATTAAGTATAATATTACAAGGAAAGAATAATGAAATATTTGAAAAAAGATGGAAAATGTTCTGTTTGGTTGGACAACATAACACAAAAATGACTCGCATGAATATTAAATGTAAAATGAAGATAATCTGTATACAATGTTATAAACAGTGGAGTGTATTTTTAAGCACTTCAAGTACATTTTGATAAACCTTCATAAGAACATAAGAACATAAGAGACGCCAATGTTGGATCAGGCCAAAGGCCCATCCAGTCCAACACTCTGTGTCACACAGTGGCCAGAAATACCAGTGCCATCAGGAGGTCCAGCAGTGGGGCCAGGACATTAGAAGCCCTCCCACTGTTGACCCCCCCCCAAGCACCAAGAAGACAGAGCATCACTTGCCCCAGAGCCCCTAGCTATACCTTGTGGTATAGCTTCCAACAACCTTGTGAGGTAGGTCTGTATTACTATCAGAAATGTATGCAAGAAGCAACTGTGAGTGAAAGTGAGCCCAGAGTTTACCTCCTTGGGAATAAATCACAGAATTAAGAGCCCCAGGGAGCTGTATCTATGAGTGAATTCAGGGTTGAGACTTGGAGCAGGAAGGGACTGATTGGTTCATAGTTCAAACTCTTAACTAATATGCTTCCATTTAAAAAAAAGTTACCATTCAAAGCATTATTTAAAGTGACAGCAATAAATACCACATGCACAAAAAGATGCATTTCCCCCCAGCTTTTATGCTGTCCAAGTTTATCCCTAACACATGGAAAGTTATCACCTTCCCCTCTTCTTCTTTTTCTCACAGATCCATGCCTGTCACAGAAGGACAACATACCTATCAGACTGACATGACCATGTTAAAAGAAAAACTGCATGCCAATAGCCAACTATTCAGTTTGAACTTAATAATGCACAGAACAGCTTTTCCTGCTTTACCTTTGTCTGAATAAAAGTGTATTTTAGTAGTCTAGTATCACAATCCAATATCCCCCCAAATGAGACAGATAATTAAAACTCCGGGGATTTCATTGATATTGGGGTGAAAACGCCCCCCCCCCCCCCCCCGCCTTTAAGCATTTCTTTTTGGCAGTATAAGAACAAAAAAGCAGCAAACACACCAGGGAGAAAATCAGAAAATTAAGACTATAATTTTGTCAGTTTGAGTCTACATACTTATTTCTGTTTCCCATTCAATGCAAATAGAGCAAAAATGACTGTCAGAGTACATATTGCAATTTACAAAAAAATTATTGGGGGAGGGGCTAAAACACTACACTACACATTGAGATTGAGAAATATGTGGCGTACAGAATTGTATACCCCCCCCCCCCATCATTTTCGCCCTCTGTCTGGTTGAGTAACAGATTGCTGAACTGAAACGCTGTGTGGGCTGTAACTCTGTTTCACAGCCTTCATTACTCACTTTCTGGGTCAGCTGTTGAACTGCTACCATAAATTCCCAGATATGTTGACTAACTGTTTCAACAATTTTGTGATGCTCTTCCACCCCCACCCCCACATATACCCTGCAAAGACCAGCAGCAGTGAGAGTTTTTCAGCTTCCTGCAAATCCATAAAAGGTAGCACTCTTTAGGTGATTGATAAAATCAGAAAGAAAGAAATTAATTGTAAATAGCTTCGGTGTATTTGTGGGTCATTTCCCCAGTCAAACGAGGGTCAGTAAGCAACATTAAAATTACTCTTCCTCAGACAGCCACACATGATTGCATAATGCATAGAGTTCCTCAGGAGGAAGCTTAGGTCTTCCTAGCAACACTACTTTCAGGCTTGCCAAACCAGACCAGAGGCATTCTAATTCTTCACCGCGTAAGAGACTTAATTTTACATTTATGTAAGCTGATGCAACAAGCCAGATACCAAGTCTGAGACTTCTTTTAAATAGGATGGATCCTTTTCAAATCTCAGCGGGACAACAACTGTTTAGATCACTAGCTGTTGTAGATTTTCCGGGCTGTATGGCTGTGGTCTTGGCATTGTAGGACCTGACATTTTGCCAGCAGCTGTGACTGGCATCCTCAGAGGTATAACACAGAAAGATAGAGTACTCTCTGTGTCAAGGTGAGAAGAAAAATGGTAGGCAGGTAATTTATATCTACTCAGGATGGTTGGGTTAGGGCTTAGTCATTATCTTGTAAGAGTTCCCCAGGCTGTGATATGCTAATGGAGGAGCTTTCCTGAGGAGGTTCTTTTGCATATGGATTGGCTGTTGTAATGCTAATCTTATCTGTAGTGCTATTGTAAATTGTAGCACATTTTGTGTTTTTCAGGACAGGAAACCCATGCCCTATTTATTTTTAAACTTTCTTTCTTCCTGTTGAAATTGTATTTGTTTATGAATTTCAATGGCTTCCCTGTGTAATCTGACATGGTAATTTTCTTCTCACCTTGACACAGTGTTATACCTCTGAGGATGCCATTCACAGCTGCTGGCGAAACGTCAGGTCCTACAATGCCAAGACCACGGCCATACAGCCCGGACAACCTACAACTAGTGAACTCCAGCCGTGAAAGCCTTTGACAACATATTGTTTAGATCACGCTCGACAAACCCCATGTGGCAGGTCACCACAGTGCCTAAAAAGTTCACTGTGGCACCTACGAAGTCTTTTCAGCAATGATTTTATTATACTGACAGCCAGGGGTAGCCCCATATTTATTTAAATACTACAAAGCTTTTGTCATATGATAGCCTGAATAAAATTTACAAGACGCTGCTTTGTGCTTAGTACTAGGTTTTGTAGTAGCAATAATGAGAAAAAATATTGTCATTATTAAAATACAAAATTCTAAAGGCTGGAGGGGGAAAAAAGGAGTCTGGTGCCTAAGTTTTTGGGCCAGCTCCTAGAGCCAAAGAAAATTTGTCAAGGCCTGGACTAGATTCAAGACAGTCAAGGGGGTCTTGTTCCTGAGGCAACTATAGTCTGCCCAAAGAGGCTTCACCAATTTTTAAATCAAGTCCTAGATTTTTTTACTTAGTGTTTTCCTGATAAGGGAAATCCATGAAAACATGAGTTTCATGGACTGGCCAATGCACATTCTCTAACATCAAAATCCCACTGCCAATCTATTTCTCAAGGAGATCTTCCAAGAAGCACATTTTTAAACTTCATTTATAGCAGGGATGGCCAAACTGCAGCTCAGGAGCTGCCTGCAGCCCTTTCACATAGTCTAATTTAATGTTAATAAAAAGCAAATTTGCATATTTTCCAATAAAAACATGTCTGTAATATTTGTTCATGTCTTGCGGCTCTCAAACATCTGACGTTTATTCTGTGTGGCTGTTATGTTAAGCGAGTTTGGCCACCCCTGATTTATAGTCTGCCTCTCACTGGGGCTCAAGGCAGATTTTTATACCCCACCTCACCACGTGTCTGCACATTTCTTCATCTGCTCCCAGAGATGACCTAAGCACATGTGCTTCATACTAGTAAACCCCTTACTGCTAGAAGACAGCAATTTTATTATAGAGCTCAATCATCGGTAAAAGGATCGAGTTGTTCTGCATCCCAAACAGGCACCCAAAAGACAGAGCAGCCCCCCATTTCTTAAATTATAGTAGTCTTTCTATAGATTCTCATCAAGCCCTGATGTCTCGTAACCATGAGTCCAATATTTTTCTCAAAGCTGGAGAGACAGAGGGGTGTAACAGTTTAGAATGTCAGACTAGTACTGGAGAGACCCCGGTTCAAATCACCGTGAAACTCCCTGGGTTACTTTGGTCCAATAACCTCCCTCCCACTCACAGGGTTGTTCTGAGGGTAAAATGGGGAGAGATTATGTGTGCTGCCTTGAGCTCCTTGGGGGAAGGGCAGGATAGAAATGAAATAGGTTTACCAGGCTCAGCACCTTCCATAATTAAGCAGCCAGCTGCCCAACAAGAAACTCACAATTACCTGCCACATCACTTGAGGTATACACTGTGGCATCTGCCTATACAAATACACATCGGGACTTTCAACACCAAACCCTAAAAATGCAATGCAAAGAACTGGTCCATTTTAAAAGTGAGGAAGTGGAGGGACCATTCTTACTGACCATTTTAAAACCAAAGTAATGTACCGTATTTTTTGGACCATAAGACGCACTTTTTCTTCCAAAAAAAGTGAGGGGAAAAGTGTGTGCGTCTTATGGACCGAATACTGAGCCCCAGGGTTCAGAATATTTTTTTCCCTGTTTTCCACCTCTAAAAACTAGGTGCGTCTTATGGTCAGGTGCGTCTTATGGTCCGAAAAATACGGTATATCGCATTCTTGTCTATGACCTTAATAGAGAAGTGTTGCTGAAACACAGCCAACCAGACCAGTTGTCCTAGCCATGGAGGCGATCCCTCGCAGGGGTGGGAATGCCATGGGAAATGGCATAGGGAGAAAACCAGGGCTTATTCTGACAGCTATATTTAAGCCAAGAAGTGCTGGATTCCCCGCAGGTCCTGAACTGGGAGCTCCAGGAGATTTACCGTGAGCCAGCTCTAGATCTACCTTCTGCCCTAATGAGTTTCTTGCACTATTCTGAAGCAGAGCAGAGGAAAAGCATCAGAAACAATACAAACAGATCAGAAACTGCAGTAAGGAACTTTGGGACTATCTATCCTGACCGAAGGAATCAAGCAACAAGCCCTAACAGCACACCACCTCGCCCTTACTGTGCTGCTCCAGGCCAATTCACAAATGTACGAATGCTTTTGAAATATTCTGCTGCTTTATGAGCTGTTCGCTATAGAGGTTTCTGGTATGACCAATAACGAAGAAATGTAACACGGCCCCTATAAAACACACTACATAATAAACATTTTACATTATCCCATTTGCAAGGTGGCCCTCCCACCACTTTATTTCTTAGTTACCATTTTAATATTGCTCCCCCCCCCAGCACCTACTGCTAGCACTGAAGAACTCACAAAGCTTCCATGACCTTTTACTGGATTCCAGTGATCACCTTTTCCACAAGATAAAAAGCCCATGCGTAACACTTGCAAAAAAACACATCAAAACAGTTCAATTACTGCATTGGCCGTAAGAACATCCATATGACTTGGCTGTTGCAAGAGTCCTTCTTTTCAAAAGACCACTGAAAACATTTCAGGGCAAGAAGGATGAACTTTCCCCAGAACACCCGTGGGCAGAAAAAAGGGGTGGGGGTGACGGAAATGCTTTGATCACAGTCCTGTTATGGCACCCACACATGCAAGTATGAGAAGAATGGCAATGACACAAAGGACCACAGCCAAGAGAAGAGGCTTGGCTCATCTCCACTTCACAAACTTCTGCCTCTAAGTTTAGGCACCTCAGAAGAACAGTCAAGAGTTTGTAACAGCTTTGTTTTTAGACACATGTACACATGTGCATGGCTTCTGCTATTTCTACCTCCATGACATGGCCACTGAAAATTTCACAGGCACCCCAAATGTATCCCACCACTATTCCAAAACATGTTTGCCTGCATGTTCAAGAACTTACATTCAGTGGCACAGTACAAGACACTTAAACTGAGAAGCATCCAGGCTTACCATTTGAGAAACAGGCCAACAAGTATGCTTCTACTACAATTTACAAGAGCTCGTAGGGTGTGCTGGTTAAGAGACTGAGCCACAGACCAAGAAGCCTCTAGTCCAAGCCTCACCCTTGGCAGGTTTGAGTGGCAATGCTCTCTCAGTCTTATCCCACACAAAACAATGGAGGAATAATGCTGGCCTCCCATTGAAGTATTTGCAAGAATTGCCAGAAATTCAAATGTCCTGGACAAACAGAGGTTTCTCCATGATAGGTGTACAACAACAGTTTATTCCTGCAATCAGGTGTTGTTCTCTCCCTTTGCAATTTAAGATTCAAGGTTTGGGACTTTGAAACCTTGAACCATGCTCAGTTCATTGTGACATTTGAACGCAGGCACCTGGGCAAACAGGATTTTGTTTCCCACTCCAACAAACCAGATGTCACAGCAAACTGGTGTTTGATTTTTGCTTATGCCATCATGGACAAAACAATGCCTTACCCTCAGATATACTTTTTAATTCTCTCTCTCTCACACACACACACACACATACACAAAACTGCAAAATTTCAACAAAATCTGATTGTGTGCCAACCCCCATTTCTTGGCATGGACCCCCCCCCAATTCTAATATTATGAAATTAGAAAATCCCTTCCACTCTCTATCCATGGTCTCCATAATATGCATAATTTTATAAACCTCTCTCTTAGCTATCTTTTTTTCATTTTAAACTGAAAAGCCTCAACTCTTGAGTCTTTCCTCTCAGAGAATGTGCTTCAACCCATAAAATTATCTGGGTTGGTCTTTTCTGAATTTTTTCCAGCTCCACAATATCCTTTCTTAGGTGAGGTGGCCACAACTCAACGCAGTATTCCAAGTGCAGCCATGCCGTAAACCTTTACAAAGATATTACACAACAGGAATTCCTTCTCTCAGGTAAGAATTGCTTAAAGCTCTTCACACCAGATTGCGTTCAGTGTTGTTTTTACCAGAAATGTAATAATTCTCGTTTCTCCTGTGGCACAGATCCTCACAGTCTGTAAGAGTGGGGGTGACTGAAGCTTGTTGAAACTATCTTTAAGAACAGTATTTGCCAAGTCTCAAGATGGGTGTCTGGCCCCCAAAGCCAGATAACAAACCAAAATGGGTAAGGGGCGGGGCAAGTAAAATAAGTTTTAAAAAGCTACTGAGGGAGAAGAGGATGGCAGAATGAAGCGGTGGTTTTTATGAGGGAATGTACCCATGGGTTTATGAAGACAGCCTCAGAGCACTTATGGGCTTCGATATCATTTCCAGTAACACCAGACCCTAATTCTGCACTCCCATTCTCTGTGTGCACATCCCAGTGGTGTCCTGATAAGCTTCCCCAAACTTATCTGGGTCAGAGTTGTTTATATGACACATGGAGCTTTGCTTGGCGGCCATTTAGTTAAGTTTCAAGTATCAGTAAAAGCCTCAGCAGAGTGCAACTGAAGTCTATTCTGTACATCACATCTTTAGCTATAATAGTCACAATTGGCTTCAAACTCATGGCAGGTCACTGCTATGCATCACCAATATGCCAAATGACTCGGAGCAAGTGGCAAATACTGGCACAAGCTTAAGAATGGGCCTCTTCTCCCAGCCTTTAGTTTCTCCCCTTCAAGTTACAGGCTTCTTAATTAAGTCTACTGCCCAAGCAGTATTAAACAAAGGAGATTACTGCTTTCTTCAGTTCACTGTGCACAGAAATCAAGTGTCCCCCCTCCCAGGGAGAATTAGTCATTGGGTACAGCAGGAGGCAAGAGCACCTACCTCCAAACAAGCCATTTGTCATGGTAATGATAGGGTTTCAGGAGCTCTGATCTGCTTCTCTTGAAGTCTATGATTATTCCCCCTCAAAAAACACAACATAATATCCAATTGTCAAACTGGAACTTTTGTTAACATGCCTTTGAGGACTCAATTTGTGAGCGAAAATAGATCCAGTTATTTGCAAAGTATATCTTGGGCTTCCTTTTGGCAATGACTTCCAGAGCTTGATGTACTGGTTGGGGGAGAATCCCAACACTGGTAACAGTGAGATATGGATCGCATGCTAAGAATTACGAATGCTTTTAAGTTACACGGAACTGTTCATAAACCAAATAAAACATTCAGTCAAAAAGCTAGATTCTCCCTGTACAAGAGGGCAGAGTATAGAACTTCACTGTGTGTTATCCAGGATTACATTTTAGGGGCCAACGTAACAACTGCTGTCTATGTAAGCCATGGGTAACATCAGGCCCATAAAGTACCCATCCCCCAGCCCATTTCCTAAATGACCTCATGATAAAAGGTCATACTCTGCCTTGGCTGTGGGCCCCTCCATGAAGCACTGCAGATGTGGGAGTTTGTGCAGAAGGATTTCCTAGGACAGCAACAGAGAAAAGACAAGAGGACTACCCTTCTCTTCCATCCCCAGTGGCTACTTCCTCCTGTGATTTGCTCTTCACAGGACCTAGCCCAGCTGGAAAAAGGAAGGATAAGATCAGCTTCTGGAAGAGGTGCCAATGTGTGTGAGTGAGAGAGTGAATGCGCAAAACACAAGTGTGTGACCATGGCTCACTGGCCTACGCACCAGTCTGCCAACCCCATTGTGCAAATTCACTAGAATGTAAGTTACTCCTGGTTGCAATATTGCATTTGATAGGGCCCTTTAGTAAGATTCTGGCAAGCCCTGAGATGGTAGGAAGCAAAGGAAGGGTATTAAAGGGAAAGGAGATTAAAAATTAAAGCCCACGAGAAGGAACTGAAAGCTATGAGGAAGAGCAATTACTAACCCAAGCCATGTGGAAGTCACACCCAAAAATTCCATTTGGCTTTAAACCTGAGTTACTTGTACAATTGCAGCCTAGTAACCTTTGTAAGCCGATTCCATAGGGGAAAGTAAGCAAAGGAATGAACAAGCCTTTTACAACCAAAACAGCAGCTCTGTGAAAAAAGTATGCTTTACACACACACACACACTTATGCACACACACAAAAGGTGGAGGTGAACACTGTGGTGACACTGGAAACACAACCAAATCCAAAGCACTTCTGAACATCTGCCACTTACTGCTCTGATGACAGACTGAGTGATTCAAGTTCTGTCCTGTTGGATTTTGCAGCCTTAAAGGCATGCCCTCGCACAGGGCTGCTCACCTTTACCGCAGAGGCCAAGCTGACCATGTGCTCATTCAGGGTACTCTCGGACTCCTTGTAAGTCAAGCAGGTGAACAGATATTCCTCAGGATCAAAGGCATCAGCCCCCTGTTGCTCCACATCGTTTGCCACCCCCACATAATAATCCTCAATGTCCCCAGGATCTTCGTCTTCTTCTTCCTCCTCCTCACAGTTCGGATCATAGTCCTCTTCATTGCTGTCGGAGCCCTGGCTGTTCATGTCCACAGACATCTTAAGGCTCTGCCAAACTGCAGAGCAGGAGAACAATGTCTGTTCCTTTCTCCGCCACACTTTACCACTCTTTTGACTTCATCTGACTTTTCGGATTCCTAAAATTGGAGGGGGGAAGGGGGGGGAGAGGGGGGACAAAGGGGACGGAAACAAAAGAACAAGTTTATTTTCATGCCCACAAAGTATATGCATGTCAGCAGCTAAGTAGTTTTTATATGGAGAGACTAACTCTCAATTTGTAACATTAAGCAGTGATGCTCATATACATGGAAGCCTGGGACTCACATTTATTTCACAGGCCAAAAGCAGCCATGTTATTCCTG
>NW_015173131.1:907371-990319 GCF_001447785.1 Gekko japonicus
GCTACAAACCCGACTTCACAGTTCACAGATAAATCTTTCCTTTTCCACACAAGGCTGTGGCTTACCACACAGGAAATAAGTGGGGAAAGAGCTGTTAAATACTCTTCTGTGGAAAAGGTCACAGAAATTTCAGAGGAGGTGGCACAACAACCCAGATCGCCATTGTTTTTTGCCATTCTATCACATTTTACCTCAGCGTTCCTCCAAGGAGTTCAGGGCCGTGTTAGGTTAGGAGTGCCAGTCGTATATATATGATAAAAATCGAGAACTGATGAATAAAGTAACCGTTGCTGCCATCCCTAATGTATTAGTTTACAACCAGCTAGCACTTTATGTTTTGAATTGTTTTTAGATGGTTTTATCTTTGTCATAATTGTTTTTATGTCATTCTTATAAGCCGCCCTGAGCTTGCTTTGGCGGGGAGGGTGAGGTATAAATCAAATAAATCAATAAATAATCTAGGAGAACAGGGTTTGATTCCCCACTCCTTCGCAGGCAGCTGCTGGTGTGACCTTGGGTCAGTCACAAGTTCTCTTGGAGCTGTTCTCTCAAGGGCAGTTCTTGAAAGAGCTCTCTCAGCCCCACCTACCTCACAGGGTGTCTGTTGTGGGGAGGGGAAGGGAAAGGAAAGGAGATTGTAAGCCGCTCTGAGACTCCTTTGGGTAGTGAAGGGTAGGGTATAAAGCCAATCTCTTCTCTTCTTTTGTTGTTTTCCATAACTTTGGTGCTACAGCCGGAAAGGCCCTTTTCCTGGGATACTACCTATCTAGCCTCAGATGATGGTGGCTCCCAGAGGAGGGCCCTTGAAGAGGATCATAATGTTTATGCCTCTACTGAGAATGTTTTTGTCTCGGTAAGCCACACAGTGGACACCCAATGCAAGGAACTGCATCCACAGTGCTTCCACCTCAAGAGGATAAGGAGAGAGAAGGTATTCCTTCCGGTTGCCTAGGGTGGCTTTAATGGTTAAAATTAGCACTTTAAATAGCACTAGACTGAATCTGGGAACCAATGCAGCTCCTTGCAAATCACTGTAGCCTTTTGGGCCAGATCAAGTGAACAGGCTGGCCACTGCACTTGGGACTAGTTGAGGTATCTGAACAATCTTCAGAGGCAGCCTCACACAGAGGTAGTCATTTAACCTACAGCTTACCAAAGTGTGTTAGATGGAGGCCATTTTTTTATTTTTGAGGATAAGGAAAAACAGTGTTCAGCCACCACTGACACTTGACTATCAAGTAACAACAGCTGGGCAGCTGGTTCCCCAAGCCATGCTGGTGGTTGGTGTGTGCCAACCGACTTTGGAATAGAAGCATAATCTGCCCTAGATAGGGGGAATGCAACCCCATCCATACCAGGTCACCCACCCAAGTCCTAAGGTGAACAGCCTGCCAGCTATCAACATCACTTGCCTAGTCCCACTATACTCCTTCACAGATGTCTTGCCCTATTGATTGCATGGACTTACAGGGTGTGATCCACCCTGAGTCTCGGTGAGAAAGGTGGACTATAAATAGAGCAAATACATACCATCCACTGATCACCCCCTTCCTCCTCCAAAAACTCATTTTACCAAAAATGCTGCTCTGTAGCATCACAGCCTTACCTTTTCTGTGCCTTCTGCTATCATCCCTCAGCTTCCTCACCTCACCTTACCTAGAAAGTAATCTTCCTTGGCGAGAACTGTGATGTGACTGTAACTAATGGCCCTAAATAAACACTGTGCAGTAACCGCGACACCTCATATCTTCAAAGTATGCAACTCAAGTTCTCATGACCTTTGTGAGATGCACTTTTGCCTGTCTCAGAAACAGGAAGCAAACTGGCTTTAATGAAAACAGTTCCTAACAGCAAAGCTGAGAAGTATGCTCATGCTGAACCAAATTTAGAAGTCAGAAGCTGGAAGGCAGACAAATCACGAGCTATCACTTCCACACAAACCCACAACTCCAAAGCTGGAAAGTGTGAAAACAGGCCATCTTACTATTTCACCTCTAAAAACGATTGCAAAGTATACAGGTATTCTCAAGATTTACATCTCATTACCTAGTGACTGCTTCAGATGATGTATTCTCATCAACAACGTATGCAAGTCATGACTTTAGCCAGCAACAACCTCCATCTTTTTGCCAACAAGGCTAGGAATTCACTGATGGCTCACTATTGCCAAAGTAGCACATAAATCTGTTGCATAACATTTACAGTCTGCCTTACTCAAAAGGACTCAAATACATCTAATAGATTTAGGGCCTGGCCTTCTCGAACCAATCATAGAAAGACTTTATACAGGACTCAGCTCAGATCAAAGAAAAGTCCTGACTCCTGTTACATATGATAAAAAGCTTATATTCAAACTACTACAAATATAATGGTTTAAATAGTGAGATTGCTGGGATACATATATAGGCAAGTACAGCACAGATGAGTAGTGAGATACATGAGCTACAGATCGTGTAGATGAATGAGTGTGACCAAAAGAGCGTGGAATATCAAGAGATATTTCCCAACACATTTTGCCAAGATGTGCAGTTAAGTTTAACCATTACAATGAGTCAAGGACAATCTTTGGGCAAACACCCATCTGGCATCTCAGAACATAATAAAAAATACCCAAGACCAAAGTTTTGTGGTAGTATGCCTTTTTTACTGCTGCTTTTAGAAAACTGATAAAACATCATGACTTTAAAAAAAAGAAATGATTAGCCAAGAGTGCTTAGACAAGCAGAAAGACAGAATAAAAATTTCAACAATGCATATAAATAAAATTAGATCCATTGTTATTTATTCAACTTACATTCCATCTTTTCAGCCCCTGTTATTTCATACTCAGCACAATCCCCTTGTTATTTTATACTCAGCACAATTCAGCCATCTAGTTATAGAGGGTAAGAATTTTTCCATGCAAGACAGTCAGATTCTGTTGTATTTATCTCATCCCAATGTGTATAGGCAAGTATGACCTCTCTCCTCCCCATCTTTTGTTTGTTGACACACTAGCAGAGGGGTGTCAAACATGCAGCCTGGGGGCCAGATGAGGCCCCTGGAGGGCTTCTATCAGGCCCATAGTGGAACTGGCTGTCTTCTGCTTCTTCTTCCAGTTCTGCTGCTGCTGCATCATCATAGGTTTGCAGCTTACACACCTGAGCAGCATACTCAAGATTGCAACAGCACAGACATTTTGATGTAATAATTCAGAGCAAGAGGTGTCAGTTATCAGACACTGTTAAATAAACAAAATATTGCAAGAGTGCTAATGTTTTAAGCCTGTGTGTTTGTGTCCTTTATAAAGTTTATATGTCCACTACCTGGCATTACATTTTATGACACACGTGGCCCAGCCCAACAATGTCAGATCCGGCCCTCATAACAAATTAGTTCGACACTCCTGCACTAGCATCTTCAGAGTCAGATGTTGTGGAGATTTTTAGCACTTTGGCAAAAAGGTTGTCTTACCTGTCACTTTGAAGTTCTTTACTGTAGTATCTCAGCACAGAGATGGTAATTACACAACCCATCCCTTCATTAATTTCTCATTTGGAGAAGAGGATTGCCTACTCCCATACAAACCTATCTGATCACTACTACCATCTTGTGAAACCCTGTTTCTGGTGCCCCTGCCTAAAGGTTACACAGGTGGTGATCCAAGAGAGGGCCTTCTTGGCCATTGCACTGAAATTGTGGAATACCCTATCTAAGGATATTCATCTGTCCCCTTCCATCACTGTCTTCTGCCAGCAGATGAAAAATTTCTGGTTTTGTCTCAAGTTCCCCCAATGACCCCTCCTTCCTATTAGTTTTTGTTTTGCTATTAGTTTTTGTTTTGCTTTTATATGTTCTATAATGTTTTGCTTTGGTGGCCCAAATTGGGCAGGAAATAAATTTTGTTAACAGAAATAAAATAATAAGATCTTTGGCCCCCTCAAAAACATTTGCAATTAGTCTAAAGTCCTGGTATGACTTTAGCTAGTTTTCTCCAGCAGTAGAAAATGAGGATCAGAAGCCAAATATATTGGGATTATTGACCGCTAATAATCTTTCAACTTCAGAATGTCCTCAAATGTATTGGATCCATATACTCACCCTGCTTCCACCATCAGCTACTTTCCCGGGTTCGGTTATCCCAGGTACCTGACCAGGTGTGGAAGGACAAAGCCACTCTCAGATGGTGGAAAAACACCCTGCCTCCATTGTACATTCCAGCTGCATTACAAAGACCACCCACCAGAACTATTCCTCATCCAATCTTTAAAAAGCCTCTTGTTGAAGGGAGAGTTACAATTCACATGTTCTCCAGTCTAACTCCACTGATTTCGATTTGAACAGAAAACTCGAAGGGCTCCTTGCCAATTGGAAAACATTTCCCTCAAAAATCTTCTATCTGTTCAATGAAGCCTGTGACACTGACAGGATCAGCCCCCTGTTCAAATGCAGAGAATGTCACAAATCTTCCAACCGCTCAGGAAACAAACCTGTGTATATTTGCAGTTCAGCTTCCATGAGGGAAATAAAGTTGTCAGTTTGGCTGGGAATAAAATATCACATAGGCTTTCAGCTCAGGAAAAGCTTTAAGAGGCAGGCTGTGAACATAAAGGACAGGCAGGCAAAATAGTTAACGAAGAGTGCACAGTAGGGCAACTGTCTCAGAAAGGAGAGTCTGAGGGAAGGATAGGTGGAAAAGATGATGGATCAAGAAAAAGGGCAGATCAGACATTAAGGGGGGAATCAGATCAGAGGGCAGATTGCATTAAGGGGGCTCTGGAGAAAAAGTGGTTAAGGTCAACAGGGGTTAGGGGAACAGAAGCGCTACGGAGGCTAAAAGACACTGGCCAGCTAAAGAAAACGGGGCAATGTAAATAAATAAAATGGACTGAAGAGCAAGAGTGAGAGGAAATACTGGGCTGTGAAGTCAGAGAATTGAAGAAAGGATGAACCAGGGAGAAAGTAAGACTGGGCAAAACCATTCACAGGGCATGGAACAAAAGGGGCTGGAAAGAAGCAGAAAAGCAAGGGAGGGCTTAAAATGCTGAGACTCTGGGCCAGGGATAGTGACATGACAGCTTTAAAAAGTGCAGAAGGGAAATTCTGCAAACAGTAGTTTGTGCTATCTCCACTCACTCACTGACTATACCACCACCACATTTTGCAGATCTACCTAGAGTTACAGGCTTGGTAAAGAAGACTATCTGAATGATAAAAAGCAGGGTCCAGAGGGGCAGCTAATGAACAAGCCTGTTAAGAGAACTCAGAATGAGCAAATTGAAGCCAGAGTGGACAAACCTTTCCTGTTAAGAATGTTTCCAGTGCCCCCCATTGCTGCCTACATACACAGAATAGTGACCAACCCCCCACCACCACCTTAACCACTCCATTCTGTGGCCAGCTGTTTATTTCCCTACCCTTGATGTCACTACCCTGTACTTAAGTACAGTAATGTCACTACCCTGTACTTTACACGCCAAGTGAAGGGCGGGGTATAAATCCAATCTCCTCCTCCTTCTGCGCCTGCACACTGTTTTGTGTAACCTACGTTGGTTTTAACAGCATGACACAATTTTGTTTTGCACCACCTTGACTGTTCATTACTGTATATCCCTCAAGCAGTGCCTAGTCCCCACAGCAGCTTAGAGCTATTGTTTCTATAACCTGTAAGACAACTTACATACTGCCACTACTACATGGTTTTGCTTCTGGTCAACAGGCACATGCAGTACTCTCTAAATTCTAATACAAGAGGTCACTCTCTCGAGCCTACATCATGAGGTGACAAAACCCTGTCTTGTACAACAAACAGCACATAATAGGAAACAACAGCTTCAGCATTAGTATCCTCTATCCTATGCTGAAAACTACCACCTCTTCTCCAAATATGTACTCTCCTCCACGAAGTTCAGGAGGTCTCATAAGACAAGTTTCCTTTAATAAATTAGGCTGAAAGAGATAGCAAGTTGCCCAAGACAAAGGAAATCTCATGTATAGTCCAGTAGGGGAGAGAATCTGAACCCATAAGTTCAGGAGAGGGGCCAAGATTCAGTAGCAGAATGCCTAACATGCATGCAGAGGGGTCCTAGGTTCAATCCCCAATACTTCTTTTTAAAAGTATCAGATAATAGGTGATGTGAAAGATCTTTACCTGACTCCCTGAAAAGCCGTTGCTACCCACAGAAGGCAACACTGACCGTGGCAGACTAAAGGTATATGGCAGCCTCAGGTGCTCGAGCCCCACAGGAAGCCTCCTACCCCACACTGGTGTTGGCAGGGGAGAGGGGACTTCAGACCCTCTCCCCTTCCTGCCACACACTTTTTGGGTCTACCGGAGAAAGCGAACGAGGCGCCCCCTGCCTCCAGCCCGCCCTGCCTCTGTCACAGCCACACAATCGCGAGGCGGGGGGTAACTTCTCCCCTGTGCTCCCCCTCTATGTAAACAAGGCCCGGCCCCCACTCCTCTGTGCTCACCCACGATGCGGGTAGGACGAGGCGGAGGCCGAAGCCGCCGAAGTCCCGGGCGATAGAAGCAACTCCAGCGGGGCCAGGGGGTGAAGCGGGAGGCGCTGCCGGAGGCTCGGGAGAGGGGAGAAAAATCAGCTCCCCGCGGGCTCCTCCATCTCTAGCCGGGCCACTGTGGCCTGCGCACCGGAAGCCGTGGCTGCCTTCATGGCGTCACTTCCGCCGCCGGGATAGAGGAAAGGCCGGGGGAGCAGAGGAGATGACGAATGCTAGGGACGCGGGAAAAATAAGAGGGGGGGGGGGACGACAAGAAAACACTGTCGGGTTGCAAAAGAAACTCCGGCGCCGACCATTTTCAGGAACGTGGGGGAGCGAGAACGTGCTTTTAGATTAAATCCTTTCTGGGGATGGGTTTGTGCGTGCAAAGGTGGTATGAGACCCGCGGTGTTTTTTTGTTTTGTGTTTTGCAAGGGCGTTTAAATGAGCAATAGACAGCTGGACACATAGATTACCAAACAGCTGTAGGAAAGGATGGAAAGGCGGCCCAAATATTATTTTAGAACACCTGGACGAGTCCATTTCAAACTAAGAGGACAGATATTACGGGTGAGGCAGAGGTCAAGTGCCGGTGCTGTAATTATACCGACAGCGCCTCCCAGCGGCAAAAGATTGCCTAGTTCTAGGCATTGGTGCCGTTCAGCGGGTCAGATTCCTCCGGGACAACCAGAAGATGTTAGGTCCGATGTTAGGTCCTGAAAGAACTGTGAGGAGAATGTTCCCTGACTCACAAGGATTTCTGTTAAGGCAGTAAATCGGATGGGGTAGCCGCGTTAGTCTGTTGCTGCAAAAATAAACATGAGTCTAGTAGCACAGTGTGTGTGTGTGCATTTTCAATTAAAATCAACAGTAAGAGCAAATGTTTGCACGTAAGAATGAAACCAAAAACCGAGTTTGACATAAAGAAAAATAAACTAACAATATGTGTTGTGTCAGTTGATGATTCTCTTGTTAACTTCAGCCTTTTGTTGGTACAATTCAAACTCTCATCTCACTTTTTGTTACTGTTTTGTTTCCGAAAGAAGGAAAGGGGTACTAAAGCTTGGACCCACCAGAGATGTCTATACACAGAAGGGATTTATGTCAGCAGAGTGGGACTTCCTCCCCTCCCCACGCAGGCCCCCAAATGCCACTCCTGGGCAAACGGAGAACTCCAGGAATGGTAGGGGGGCTTGGAGGTCTGCTGCAGGAAGGAAAAATTGGCAAAAATTACCTCTGATTCTAGATTCAGATGGGTAGCCGTGTTGGTCTGAAGCAACAGAACGAAGTTTGAGTCCAGTGGCAACTTTAAGACCAACAAAGTTTAATTCTGGGTATAAGCTTTTGTGTGCATGCACACTTCACATAAAAGTTTATACCCAGAATCAGGGGTCATTTCGTAGAAAAAGAGCTAGGGGAACTCATTAGCATAACTCATTAGCATATGCCACACCCCCTGACATCAGAGGCCCGGCGGTGGACCTGCAAGGCCAGCGGGAGTGTGAGGAAGCCCCGCCAAGGCCCCAGGCAGGCAGGGGTGGGGAGAGGCGGGGAGGAAGCAACTTACCCTCCCTCTTCTCCTGCCTCCTCCTGGCTGAACGAGGGCTGGAAGCGGGGCGGCCGGAAGCAGGGGGCGGGGCTTTGTCATGTGCCCCGCCCCCTGCACCTCACCCGGGGGAACTGCGCTCCCCCGCGTTCCCCCCCGAAATGACCTCTGCCCAGAATTAAACTTTGTTGGTCTTAAAGGTGCCACTGGACTCAGACTTCGTTCTGTTACCTCTGATTCTGTTTGTGGAAATAAAATGTGGTTAGTCTTTAAGGTGCCACTAGACTACTGTTTATTTCTGTTAATAATGGTACTTTGTTTTTCCATCATTAAAAAGTTCACATGTCTTTGTGCAAAGCCCTTTTAGGGTTGCCAACATCCAGGTAGTGCTTGGAGATTTCCCGGAATTATAACTGATCTCCAGGCTACAGCGATCAGCTCCCCTGGAGAAAATGGCTGCTTTGGAAGATGGGTTCTACGATATTATACCTTGCTGAGGTCCCTCCCCTCACCAAGCCCCATTCCTCAGGCTCCACACCCCAATATCCTGGAATTTCCCAACATGGAGTTGGCAACCCCATCTACGATCAGTTAAAACAACCAAACTGTACAATGACTCAATCAACACCCTAAAACTGAGCAATAATACAGAATACTCAATCTAAGACCAACAGAAGCCCAGTGAAACAAAAACAGTTCTTAGAGGCCTATGGAAGGGTAACAGTGCTGTGCTGCTGGGGCTCATGTACCTCTGCAGGAAGTCCAGATAGGGACTACTGTTAAGAAGACAGGAGTCTTAAGCTGCTGTCAAAGCTTGGCAGGTTGAAAGTTTAGCTAAAAAAAGAAGTACGTGTGCACACGAAAGGTTATACCCAGACTAAAACTTTGTTAGTCTTAAAGGTGCCACTGGACTCAAACTTTGTTCTGCTGCTTCAGACCAACAAGGCTACCCACCTGAATCTAAAAACCCTGGAGTCCTCAAAGAGACTGTTAGATAATGATAAGATTCACAATGGCAGGTGTAGCAGACAGAGCCAAGTCCGTCCCCTTTTTTGTTTCTGTCAATCCCATTTGTACCCTTGCGATCTGGAGAGAAAGCCAGCAACAGCCAGTCAGAGCCTTTGGAACCTCGGGGGGGGGGGGGGGGCACGGAAAAGAGCTGTTTAAAATAGCGGCACCAGTCGGGTAAGGTTGAGAGTTTCCTTAAGCAGAGTAGGGCTCTTGTTCTGTCTCAAGTTACTTGAGGTGAAGGTGTCCTCTTCAGTGTGGTGCTCTGGGGTGGTACACACTGGAATATGGATCTCATATGTAGCCTTTCAGAATTATTTGGAAGCTAGGGGGCAGATGGAGGTCTTTTGTTTAAAAAAACTATCATATAACCTAAAATGAAGCCCATGGAAGAAATAATAGTTTTTAGAGCTCACAATAGCCTGGCAGTTACTGGTGTTCTCTCCAGTCTGACTCTTTCTCATCTGTCTTTCTGTCTGTCATCTATCTTCTATTAAGAAACTGTATCTGCAATATATTGCTCAACAGGTTACATTGGTACAAAGTTAGTCCTGAATGTCCCAAGTTTATTTTCCCCTCACTGTAAAATAAACCTTTCCTTACGCTGTGTTCACCAATGCAAGGGACAGGGCACCTCAGGAACACCACCAAGGTTTACCTCAGAGGTGGCTAGTTGTAAATTGTGCCAACCACTGGCAGGCCAGTAAATAAACATTTCTTTGGCCTATTTCACAGCTGTGTTGGTGGTGCAATGGGCAAGTGTGACATGGGCAGGAGTCCTCAGTTAATTCCAGAACCAATGCATACTGCAATTTTCAGGAAAGTGACATTGGGCTGAGTGGGGGTTTCCCAGACAAAAATATTTTAGTGCCAGCTCTTTCCACTCCAACTTTACACAGTAGGTCATGTTTAAAGAAGGTTGCTTGTCCATCATTACTGCTCAGCCACAACAAGGTGCTGTTGTATTTCACAGCAGACTCTCATTTGCACAAGCCAAAATTAAGCTGAGCAGTTCTGGCTGGTGCCCCACAAAAGATGAGAATGCATTCCGGAAAATACTTTGGATCAACCAGTTTTTCTGCAGTTGGAAGGATTCCCCTGTCCTCCGAAATACAACTTTGTTGCCTCTGCCCTTCCACAGCAGCCTGAAAGGTCCCTGGCAATCCTGTTTCTGGGGATCTCCTGTCCCCCAGGAGCAAGATTGGGGGGGGCATTTGAGGCTGTTGTGGGATGCAGTGACAAAGTTGCAGTTTGTACATAGGGAACCCTTCCCTTAGGGAAAAACTCAGGTGGATCTAAGACCCTTGCAAAGCTACAGAATTTTATTTATATAGAAAATGTATATTCACAGACTGGCTCGAGGCAACACACAGAATAGAAACAATACAAAATAATTATAAAAATAACAAGAATTACCAATAATAAAACAATCCAGGGCATGAATGCTGTATAAAACAATCAGCTGCTTAAACTTATATTTATAAAACCATCCTTAGACTAGAACCAGACCATAAAAACAGCTTTTAAAGATGGAATCCCTTAAAAGCCTCGGTTGAAACAAAATGTTTTGACCTGGCGTCTACAGGACAGCAATGAAGGCACCAAGTGAACCTCATGGTGGAGGACATTCCACATGCAAGGTGGTGCCACTGAAAAAACGTGTCTGTCAGATTGCCACCTGCTTCAACTCTGCAGGTAGGGGCCCAGAGAACATCTTAAAAGCAGTTTAATAAAACAGGAATGCAGTGGCACCTTAAAAATGATTAAAATGTATTCCAACAGAAGCTTTTGTGAGTCAAGAAAGTTTAAAATGGAATAAATTTTAATAGTCTTTGAAGTGTCACTGTACTCCCTTTTTATTTTTCTGCTACAGACTAACATGGCTAACTCATCTGAAATTATCAGTTTGTCTCAGAACTGAATGGCTGCAGCAGTTCTGCTGCTGAGCCTTCAGCTACCTGTAACTGCTTTGGACAAGTTTTGTCAACTCTTGGCTACTTCTCTTTGAAGCCTGGTGCTCCTTTTTTGTAACCTTCAAGCTACTTAAGATACCTGTAAAAGGTAAAGGTTCCCTTGCTCGAAAGCCAGTAGAATCCGACTCTAGGGTTGCGGTGCTCATCTCCGTTTCAAGGCCGAAGAGCCAGCGCTGTCTGAAGACGTTTCCGTGGTCATGTGGCTGGCATGACTAAACACCAAGGTGCACGGAACGCTGTTACCTTCCCACCGAAGTGGTACCTATTTATCTACTTGCAATTTCTTGCTTTCGAACTGCTAGGTTGGCAGGAGCTGGAACTAGAGATGGGAGCTCACTCCATCATGCGGCACCCGGGTCTCAAACTGCTGAACTACTGACCTTCCACAGCCTGCAGTTCAGTGTCTTAACCACTTCAGCCACCGCAGCTCCTATAAGATACCTGTAGTTTCCCCATTTTAATTTGGCAGCTTCTGCATGCCAGAGGTCATCAGTCATTTAACAGGACAGAAAAATAGCGGTGCCTAGGTAATAACAGTTGACAGAAGGAAAATCTGGCACTTTGGAGCACAAAAACCTCAAATCTATTGCCAGGTCAGCAAAAGATGCAATGCGTTTGCCACTAGATGGAGGAAGAGATTGCATAAACTTTTGATTCATTCTTTCCAGTCTGGACAAATGCAACATGCTATTCTGGGCTAATCCCAAAAGCAGTTTTGGAAACAATAAGCAGCTGTCTTGTTTTGACAAGTAGAGACAGCCAAATAACGTCAGCACAGCACACTCATACACTGCGCTTTCCTCTGTCTTCCTGCCACAGATAGTACTCAGAGAGTGATCTAAGAGGGTATTCATAGTGTTAAGAAACAGAATCAAAACTCTGTGCCAAAGTTGGTGCTTTTGGGGGGGGACAACAGTGGGGGCTTCTAGTGTCCTGGCCCCACTGCTGGACCTCCTGATAGCACCTGGTGTTTGTGGCCACTGTGTGACAGAGTGTTGGACTAAATGGGCCATTGGCCTGATCCAACATTGGCTTCTCTTATGTTCTTAAAGCTTGGATTTGCTTCCAGAAAGGAACAATGACAATATCATCAATGCAAATTTGCTTCCCCCCTAGATTTGCTCTAATTGCATTATTTAGCCTCAAGTATACTCAAGTATATATTTTTGAGGCTCCCCCACCCGTCATTTGGATTTGGCATGCATACATATGGAGATTTGTGTTTGTGTGTGTTTTAAGCAGGGCATAGTGTGATGGTAGGGAAATCATGGGGGTAGTATCAAGTATTCTTTTTAGAGATGCTTTTTACATGTTATAAATCATACATTCATAATTTTCAGTTTATTTTGAAAACAGATGGGTGGCACAGAGCATGTGTTTGTAATACAAACAAGCCTCTCCATGAACAAAAGGTGATTTTTAGGACAAGCTGCCGAATTCTCCTTCAAGTCCTTTGTTGGTCCACGTTTTAGTGAAACTGATTTCACTTGCAGATGGAGAATACTGCAAATCTGGCTGTGACATTTTGGGAGGCAAGAGACTAAGAAAGGAAAGACAGAAGTTGACAATTGTAAGAGCATTCAGCTCTTTGATTATGAACGAAAAGACACCCCTATTTAATATTTCCTACTTTTTAGTAAGGGGGCCTAAATTAAGTAACATATGAAATACAGCCCCCGCATCTTAAGACTGGTTTGGAACCAAGGTGTAACAAGGGAGAGAGAAATGGGAGTTTAAGTTTGAAGAAGAAGAAGAAGAGATTGGATTTATACCCCGCCCTTCACTACCCAAAGGAGTCTCAGAGCGGCTTCCAAACTCCTTTCCCTTCCTCTCCCCACAAAAGACACCCTGTGAGGTAGGTGGGGCTGAGAGAGCTGTCAGAAACTGCTCTTTTTCAAGAACAGCTGTTATCAGAGCTACGGCTTGCCCAAGGTCATCCAGCCAGGTGCAAGTGGAGGAGTGGGGAATCAAACCTGGTTCTCCCAGATTAGAGTCCATGCACTTAACCACTACACCAAACACAGGTGCCATGACCTGGATAGCCCAGGCTAGCCCAACCTTATCAGATCTCAGAAGCTAAGAAAGGTCAGCCCTGGCTAGTATTTGGATAGGAGACCTCCAAGGAATACCATGGTTTTGATGCAGAGGCAAGCAATGGCAAGCCACCTGTGAACGTCTCTTTGCCTTAAAAACCCTACAGGGTTGCTATAAGTCAGCTGTGACTTGACAACACTTTTCACCACCACATATCACAGGCAGGACTGTGCACCCACCTGTTTCTGTCCAGGTAAACCCCTGCTGGCTGTGCCTTGAATTAAACCTGTGCTGCACATTGACCACCGATGGATGTTCATCCATCGTTCGGAATTTTGTTCTGAGTCTGTAATCATCTCTGCTGGGATGTATCAAGGGGACCACCTTGCTCCTTTATTATTTATGTCCTTTATTTACACCCTGCCATTCCTGTTCAAGCAGATTACAGAATATCTTAAATGATGTTCTCAGACAATATAAGACATCCAATGAAGAATGCAATAGGACTAGGATGACAAAATTAGAAAACCACAAGTGGAGACCCGCAAGAAACTTACGGGATGGTTATCTCATTCATCACACCTTTGCTTCCTCTCCTCACCCCCTACCTCTCTCACACTATTTCTCCCCTCTGTCCCCCTTTTCTTACTCTATTTCTCCTCCATACATGCGATTTCCTCTCTCTTTCTGACCTGTCAGCTTTCTCTTTGTTTTTCTGCCTCCCCACTTCCTCTTTCTCACTCTTTCTGCCCCCACCCCATCATTCTTTCTTTCTGCCCCCATCACTCTCCCAGCCTCCTTCTGCTCCATCCCCCACTCCACAGAGCAGCAGCAGCAGTGGTAGCAGTGCTCCTAGCCACCCACCTACTTCCTCTCCCCCCCCACAGCAGCAGTGGCAGAGGTCTGGGAATCACAACGGATCTCCCAGCTACAGAGATCAATTCACCTGAGCTGCCAGCTCCAGGTTGGGAAATTCCTGGAGATTTGGGGGTGGAGCCTTGGGACAGTGAGGCTTGGGGTGGCAGCCTCAGCAGGGTATGATGCCATAGACTCAACCAGTGTTCCCTCTAAGCTGAGCTAATGTGAGCTAGCTCACAGTTTTTTAGCCTCTGGCTCACAGATTTTTGTCTTAGCTCAGGAAGGGACGGCTCCAAAGCAAGCTAATTGATGCAGCAGCCAAATTGCTTGCTCACAACTTTCATGCCAGTAGCTCACAAGATAGAATTTTTGCTCACAAGACTCCACAGCTTACAGGGAACATTGGACTCAACCCTCTAAAACAGCCATTTTATCCAGGGGAACTGATCTCTGTCGCCTGGACAACATTTGTAATTCTGGGTGCTCTCCAGTCCTCACCTGGAAGCTGGCAATGGTGGTTCTTGTGGAGGAAATGGCTGGAGGGTGGAGTCTATGACATTACACCAGTCCAAAGTTCCTCCCCTCCTCAAATCCCGCCCTCTCCAAGCTCCACCCCTCAAATGTCCAGGAATTTCCCAACCTGGAATTGCCAACCCTATTTCCTTCCCACCCAACAGTCAACCTACCTTTATCTGCCTCTCTGTCTTCTGCTTTCCATCTCCATCCCACAGCTTCTACCTAGGAAAATTACAGTCTTTCTCCACAGTGGGGACCAATGCTCCCTCCAAGCTGTGGAGTCTCGTGAGCCAAAATTCTACCTTGTGAGCGACTGGCATTAAAGTTGTGAGCGAGCCATTTGGCTGCTGCATAAATTAGTTTGCTCTGGAGCTATCCTTCCTGAGCTAAGACAAAAATCTGTGAGCCAGGGGCTATCCCCCCCCCCCCCAATCCCCTGCTGGTGGCCAGGGGAGACCTGGCAACCCTAGATTGCTGCCAGGCCTAGGGTTGCCAACTTCCAAGTGGGACCTGGAAACCCCCCCAGAATTGCAACTGAACTCTAGACAGCAGAGATCTGTATCCCTAGAGAAAATGGCTACTTTGGAGGGTGGACTCTCTTGCATTATACCCAGCTGAGGCCTTTCCCGTCTCCAAACCCAGCCCTCCTTAAAGTCCACCACAAAATCTCTAGGAATTCCCCAGCCTGGCACTGGCAACCCTTGTCAGGCCTGGCCCCAAGGCTCCTTCCCTGAAAGGCAAAAAGAGGCCTGGAAAGGGCCCCTCCCCCTCCCCATGACTTTTACTGACAGAGCCAGTTAGAAGCCACACCCCCTCCCCGGAACATTCTAATCTCTCACCATTGATGCCTGAAGCAGATCCCTGCAGACGCCATTTCAAAAGGTTTGGGGGATTTTTTTAGTTTTTGGATTTTTCTACAAACCTAGGAAGTCTACTATGTAGGAAAAGCTGTTGGGGATGAGTGAGCCCCCTGTTGGTGGAAATAAGTATCCACACACAAAAGGCTCCTCTGGAAAATAGTATAAGAATGTTAACAGCCAACTGCCTAAGGCCAGATATACCACAAGTCATGGAGAAAGTGGATTCCAAAGGTAGAAGAGAGCACCCTAAAAGCAAGATGGCACCTACAATAAACACTGCAGTTGGCTACAATCCTGTTCATTTATAAAAGCACACTATTTGTGCAACATTTAAAATAATTAGGACAACATATCCATTCACTTCATTTATAGATACGTTGATAGCCTTCTGTTCCCTTCTCAAACTCCAGGATAGTTCTACTGCTCTAGTGGTGAATGATCTGAGGCCTTTATCCGCCTATGTCTTGGTAATACCTCCTCACTGTGGGTGGGGGGGACCCCGCCCATTAAAAATAGGGTGTGAATTTGAGCAAGCCGTCAAAATTATTTCTTTTTACTAAACTTTTATTCTGTTCTTTCCTATTTAGTTCAAACTTCCTTGATCATTTTTTTAGAGCGATGAGAAAAGCCAAGTGTACCTAAAGCTCAGTGCTTGGAAACAGACTATTTTTTTTACTTGCAGGGACATCCGTGTAAGAGCTGTGGGCTGCAGCAGTTATCTGCTGCTTGGAGGCACATTTCCTAGAAATCTAGGGAGAGCAAAGGAAGCAGATGGATCCTCCCGCTGTCACCATCTACCAGTGTGACACGCATGAGATAAAACTGTGGGACAGTAACTGGGGAGCCTCCCAGCTGCTGGGCTTTGTTTCGAAAGCCTGGCATGAAGAGTTTCAGGCTTCCCTCCATTTCTCAACAGTCTCCAGAGAGTCAGGGGAGAAAACCTCCCCCTCTTTTTGTACCAAGTCATGACAGCATATCAGTTTCAAAGCCTGTCAGGCAGCACCTTATTGCTGGCCAGAGAATAAGACACGACAAAAGCACATCACAGCTGGACAGCATAGCTTAGTATTGCGGGGGGGGGGGGGGAGAAAACCTTTGGAGGGGAAAAAAGGTCTAAATTCTAGGGTTGCCAGCCTCCAGGTGGCGGCTGGAGATCCCCCAGAATTACAACTGATCTCCAGATGACAGAGACAGATGACAGAGCTACCTTCCAGTCCTCAGGAATGGAGGCTGATTTTAAGGAAAGATTACATATTTTTGTCAGGAGATCCACAAGTTCACATTTGAGTTCTTTCAGAACTCTCGGATGTATGCCATCTGGGCCTGGTGATTTATCAGCCCCTGGAGAAAATGGCTGCTTTGGAGGGTGGGCTCTATGGCATTGTAGTCCACTGAGGTCCCTGTCCTCCCCAGGCTCCATCCTCAAATCTCCAGGAGTTTCCCAACCTGGATCTGGCTACCCTACTCCCCCATCCCCTGCCAGTGGCTAGGGAGGACCTGGCCACCCTAAGGCATTATCGCCTGCTGAGGTCCCTCCTCTCACCAAGCCCCACTCTCCCCAGGATCCACCCCCCCAAAAATAAATTCCAAGAATTTCCCAACATGGAGTTGGCAACACTAATTATAACACAAGTTCTCATTCATATTTTTATGTGGGTGGTTTAAAATGGGGGGGGGGGGAGAGAGAAATGTGCCAGGTTGTGAAGTCACAAGCTCATCTCTGTCCTGGAAATTCTGTATCCTGATCATAAAGGTATCTGTACATTGGCTGTGGTTGTTCAGTAACGAAGGACAAGCACTGTGCATGTTCAGAAAGTCTCCTCTATTTAAGCTTACTTTAGATGTTCCACGGTTAACAATGTTGTAAGCTGCTTTGGGTCCCCATTGCAGAATAAAAAAACTGTGTCTAATAAATAAGTGTATGTGCTGTAGACAGATACTGGGCCTAAATTAAGCGGTTTCATGGCAAAGCAGGGATTTAAACCTGGGTCTTCCAGATCCCTAGTCTGACCATTTAACCATTATGCCAGACAGAGACCCAGCACAGCTAATGCTGAAGAGCGACAGTCTCCACTGGAGAACCAGGTTTGAGTCTCCAGTCCTCCACATGAAGCCTGCTGGGTGACCTTGGGCCAGTCACAGTTCTCTCAGACCTTTCTCAGGGCCCACCTACCTCACAAGGTGCCTGTTGGAGGGAGGGGAATGGAAGGTGATTGTAAGCCAGACACCAAAAGGTACAGAAAAGCAGGTATAAAAACCTACTCTTCTTCTACACCAAGCTGGAATTACACCAAGCAAAGCCGGCCTTTCCCTTACTGGCTACCTAAGGCCGTCTAGCAGCTGATATCTGAGATGGTCTTTAAAGAACCCTTCCTCTCCATACTTCTTCTGTTGTCATTGCCAGCCAACAAACAGTTGAAATTTGTCAGGATTCTGTCTCTGAAGCAGGATTCTGCTCTCTTGCCAGAATAGTCTGTTTGGCCCATGTGTGACTGAGGGCTTACTAAAAGAGACAGGAGAAGGGTGAGCTCAGTTTCTCACACAGGTAGTGATTATATATCAGAGAAGCCAACAGCAATCCTTTCCTGGGACCTGAAACAGGAAGAAAGCTGATTACAGCATTTGACCTTTTTGTCCTGCACGGCACAAGTAATGGACGTTTGATAATTTCCCTCATGTTGAGACTGGTAGCCATTGCATTTAAATATTGTGGAAGGAAAGCAAATTTCACATATATTCCCAACTCAATGGCTTCCATCAAATATGAGACTCCCAAGATCATGACATATAAAAACAGCTGTTTGTAAGCTTTTCACACCGGTTTTGGTTGGGTATGCAGATTTTTTTTTTAAGTGAGTACTGGATTCAGAACTATCCGATAGAAACAGAGCCCGTGAGCAAAGGAGAGCTCTGTCATGAAGCTCACTGGATGATGTTGGGTTGACTAGGATTGCTCAACCTAACCATACTATTGTGAGGATAGAATGGGTAACATCATGTTTACTGCCTTGGGCTTCTTGCTGAAACTGCAGGATACCAACATGATAAAATACAAATATGCAAGGCAGATGCGCTTTAAAGCTGTGCAAACCAAAGTTACAGAAAACAAAACATAACTGGAATAACCTGTGATACAAGTATGGCTGGCCTCCATACAATGGAAACCAGGAAGCAAAAAAAACCTCTAGAAGAGAGAGACTATGCATTCAGCACTATAAAGGAGAAAGTTTTCCTAGTGCCTGAAGGCCTTGGAAGTGCCAGAAAGAGGCTAGTTGTCATCAGTAGCGAAAATAATTTATTTATTTACTTTATTTATAACCCATCTTCTTTGCTGAGACTAAAGGCAGAGTGTAATGAGAGATCATGCAGTTTGTTCCTGCTAGTATTGTGTGCTTTCACTCCAGAGGTGCACTGGCAGGGATTCACTTGGTGGCTTTCATTACTGACCATAGTATCCTTCTGGACCAGGTGAACTGGAAAGGGCCTTGAAGGCTCTGTTTTGGGATGGGGCTCTGGCCTATGTGGAGATGCAGGATGCTATCTTACCCCCTATATTTATCATCTACAGGGGTGTCAAACATAAGGCCCAAGGGCCAGAACCAGCCCATCCAGGGCACTTACCCAGCCTGGAAGCAACTGGTATGGATGGGAATATAAGGTACTCCCCCTTTGATGGTATCTTTTTTTGGGGGGGTGAACCAGGAGCTTCACTCTCAGTTCTTCTGCTAAGGTCTGTCAGGGTTCAAGGCATCAGGATGGCAAAGAGCAACTCGTTTTTGCTTTATCAAAATTCAGAAGCACTTTGTGCTTTGAAGGCTCACCTCTTCCGTCTCCAGTTCGACTCTGGGCAAAGGGAGGGAGACACCCATTAACAACAATGCTCCACACTTCAGCTTTCAGAAAGCTCCGCAGAGTTTATTGAAGATGATTACAAGAAAGGAACAACTAATCACCGCACCCCAGCAGTGAATATAAAACATATCAGCATTCGCAAAGTTTCATGCTCCTTGGCCCAGCACAACTTAGAAAGTAAATTAGCTTAGGTCTAAAGGAAAACATCTGATATTAAACTGTCTGCTGGCCACTCAAGGCCAAGTAGCTAATTATTATTTGCAGCTGTGGTGCTCTTAAAGAAAAAACTCCAAGATCTTCAACTAAACAGTTCAAGGGGCTGAAGCTGAAACCACTTAGGGTCTCTATTTCAAGTTAATCATCTAAAGGTCAAAACAGAAGCACGTGCTGCTTCCATACAGGGGGGGAAACTAGTTTTGCATATGATTAAATACATTTATTGGGGCTTTTGTGGGTTTGCCTATGTTCTTTATAAAGTTTAAATCTCCGGTACCTGGCATTACATTTTATGGCACAGATGGCCTGGCCAGATCTGGTCCACGTAAGAAATGAGTTCAACACCTCTGAACATGACACCACTGGGGGAGATCATATGGAGATTCAGAATGAAATGGTCATTGTGACACTTATGATGCTTAGTCCTCACTCTTCTTCCGATCTAATTCCAGAGAGGCAGGAGAAATGTTGAACAAATATTTAGAGGGTATGAATGGACAGGATGAGGGCAAACAAACAGAGAGACCTGGTTTATGGACACAGGGGGAATTAGGTGGCAGAGGTGTAGGACTTTGGACAAGATGGAGGACACGGAACAACTTATTGTGAAATGTTCTGCTGTGTTACAAACATTCTAGTGAAAGAAAACCAGCATAGCAAGCAAAAAGAGAAACGACCTTCTGTCTCTGCTATGCCTATTTTCTAATTATATGGAGTTTATTAACGCAAAAGAACATTCTAAGTTGTAGTCCACCACCAACAGTTAAAAGTGGTGCAGTTCTTTTTCACCACCTCAGGGCCCTGCTCCCTCATTCTCATGCACATGTGAACTAGTCTTCAATCCAGACAATTACAACTACACTAGCTTCTGGGCTCAGTACAAAATTTCCCAAAAATACAAAGCCTTTTGTGGACTAGAACACACTTTAGCAGCTGCATATAGCAGATTCTTACTAGGCAGATACATATTTATTTATTTACTTCCTTACTCCACATTTCCCACTGAGCCTTGTTGCATTGCTATCCACTTTCAGACTTTAAAAAAAATCATAGTAATATTTTTTTTCTTTTATATATAATGTAAGACTCAATTATACTGTTATAGTGCATTGTTCTCATGTTGTAATCCAGTTTGAATTGTTTTTAGTTTTGCTATCCAGAGTGCAACAAACTGGATTACAACATAAGAGAACAATAACTGTTTACCATTTACAGTACAATAATTATACCATAGATAAATATAAAAGAGAAAATATGGCTATCAAGAATTTTTAAAAAAATTCCAAAGGATATTCCAGAGAAAAGGAGTAATGAAATGCAGGAAATGAATGCAATTAAGCAAAAATCAAATGCAAGGAAAATTCAAATTAACTTCACTACCATTAGCGCACACGCTCTGTGAAGGTCTGCACACCAGAAACCAAGGGCAGGATATTACTACTCTGTGTTCAAACGGTAGCCGTGAGTGGCGGCGGAAGTCAGACCTATAGAGGCCGCTCTATTTGCAGAGGAGGTTTTTCTCTGTCTTCTCTCAGCGAGGGGGAGGGAGGAGGGAAAGGAGGGTAAAGGTCGCTCGGAGCAGCTAGGCGGGAGGCAGCCAGAACGGGACAGTCTCGCCACTGCAGCAGCCATGGCGGAAGATCCACAAAAGAAGCCTTCTCAGGCGCCCATCAGCCCTGTAAAGAACTTCTTCGCAGGAGGCTTCGGGGGTGTCTGCTTGGTCTTCGTGGGGCACCCGTTAGACACTATCAAGGTGAGGGGAGGGGGGAAGAGGGGCGAGCGAGCAGGTACTACAAACTCCGAAATGCACCGCGCGAGGTGGGCTGCAGAAGGGAGCGAGCGGAGCGAGAGAGGCCTTTCGGAGAACTACCAGCCCCGGCATGCACCACGCAAAGGGGAACCCAGAATAAGAATAGATTCTAGTGAAGGTGGTAGCTCTCAGAGCTGGTCCGTGCAAAAACCATAATGAAGTCTGTCAACAACTCTGAAAGTCTACTAGATGTATTTGGGACATCCGCTTTCGTGAATTCGCTGTGACTGTGCAAGTGGGCTCTAGTCCTGGAAAGCGGATGCCGCAGTTGCATCTGTTGATTTTAAGGAGGGTACCAGTTCGGTTCTTCCGAATGAATGGTGGTTTTTTAAAAGAAGAGTTTCTGGGGCCGGGGAAATACTCAAAGAACTACAGCCCTCATGCATCGCGTGGAGAAAGGGATGAAACCAGCCTCTGGGCGTTAAGACGGCCGACATGCTGCGTCTGAAGAAATCAGAACATTCCGATGTCAGCTCTTTCCCAACATAACTTTACATAGAAATTGCTTACATGTGAAGGCTCCTCTCACGCATCAGACAAAGTGGACTCTAGGCCATGAAAGCTTATGGCGGCTGGGAATTAGTCTAAGGTAGCCCTGTAGGAGCAAAATAAACTAGTCCTTTGCATCTGATGAAGTGTGACGTTACTCACGCAAGTTTGGGCTGTAATAAACTTTGTTAGTATTTGAAGTGCCACTGGGCTTCTGTTTTATTGTTGTTGTGACAGACTTAACAGGGCTACCCCTCAGCAACCAGTTTCCCTTGTTCCTCAAAGCACATTATGTTGCCAGTAGTGCAGAGTCCCGTACTAGGGTCAGCCCTATTGTATGGTTACCGTAGGTTGTACTTTTGCCAGTTTAGCCCTTAACTAGCACGAGGTGCTAGTTAAAAGAGCTGAAGTATTGGTGGGGCCATGCCAGCATTGTGGCACCTGCTGGAAGAAGTTATGGGGCTGTACCCTTTCGCTGAATGTTGATGTGAAGACTTCCCCTGGAGGGCAGACATGTTACTTGTTCTTGTGGCTTTCCATTTCTCTTTAGCTCACTTTTGCACCATGCTTAGGGCAGTCTGCAAGAGCAAAAACAAGATACTCCTGTGACTAATGCTCCCTCTAAGCTGTGGAGTCCTGTGAGCAAAAATTCTACTTTGTGAGCAACTGGCATTAAAGTTGTGAGCGAGCCATTTGGTTACTGCATAAATTAGTTTGCTCTGGACTGGAGCCATCCTTCCTGAGCTAAGGCAGAAATGTGTGAGCTGGAGGCTAGAAAACTATGAGCTAGCTCACAGTAACTCAGCTTAGAGGGAACACTGCCCCTGTGACCAATAAAATACCAGCATAAGAACTCTGTGCCGATTAACTTCTCAGTACCCTTCTTCCCCCTTCAACGCTATCACCAACTGGCATCCCCCTCCAAAGAAAAACCCTTTATGGTATTTCTGGAAGATGTTGGAGGTTGGACTAATTAGTGAATCCCTGTGGGGAGGGGGATTGGCAACTGCAGAGTGGCCCCAGAGGGTGTGCCCCTTTGATCTTTAATTATCTGTATGACGCAGAGGCGAAATGCTTAGGTGGGTACTCATTGATCTGGGAGAATGATGGGATACTGAAGGCAGAGAGCAGTTTCTTTTGATTTTTACAGTCAAAGCTGTCATCTGCATAAGTTGTGCATTTTGTTCGAGACTTTTTTTGCAGTTTGCTTTTTTTTTTAGTAGAACAAGGTTTGAGTCCAGTGGCATCTTTAAGCCCAACAAAGGTATAAGCTTACGTGTGCTTTCCTTAGTGTTACTCATATTTCCATCAAATTAAAAAAATCTTCTGATCAGAAATTAGGTCAAAAGATCTGTGGTTTAGCAGAGTATCACAGATACCTGGCTGTCTAGCAAAATGTCCTGCCAAATAATTTGCTCTAGCACTGCATTTCAGGCTCTTTAACCAGATAGTTCTTTTGTGCTGATAAGGCCTCTAGTTAAATTGCTTTGGGGCAGCAGAGCTTGTTTTCCCCCTTTGTTCTCCAAACAATTAAGGGAGATGACACAGGACTGATCTGTTACGATGCAATTCACAGGAGCATTGACTGAGGTGTATGTAAGGGTGTCTAATTTCAGGAATGATAATTACACATCTCCATGTGTAATTCTGCACAATAGAAGAATTTAGCATTGGGCACAAAATTAGTATCCTAAGATTTATTTATTTATTCGGTTGTTTATAATCTGTTTTTCTCGCTGAGACTCAGATTACGTAGTGTAAATCAAGAGTTTGGGTTACGGAAATCTGAAAACAAGCAGAAATCTCAAACAGGGCTGAAACCTAAGCATGAAGTTTAAACAGAGGGTTGCCAACCTCCAGGTGGTGACAGGAGATCTGCTATTACACTTGTTCTCCAGACAACCAAGATCAGTTTCCCTGGAGAAAATGGCTGCTTTGGAAGATGGATTCTATGGCATTATATCCAGCTGAGGTCCTTCCTCTCCCCAAACTCTGCCTTCCCCAAGCTCCCCCCCCCCAAAAAAAAAATCTCCGGGTATTTCCCAACCTAGAATTGGCAACTCCATTTAAACATGATATGTTAAACAGTGTAGAAACTGCCTAGTCTGGAGCATACTTACAATAAACTATAGAGGTAACAATAAAGTGATGTGGGTCACAGTCCCTATTTTTAAAAAAGGGCAAACTCCTAGCTGCCTGGCAGTAAAGATGGATTTTTGAAAAGGCACGGGCAGTTATTACTCAAAATACTGAAGGTAAGGTAAGGGATCCGAGCAGAAGTTTCATGCAGTGTCTTCCATAACTGGTTGTTTCTTCCCATGTCATACAGAACCAAAACTGCTCAGGCAACCTGTGTAGGTACAGACAAATTAAACACATTTGAATCAGGTGAAAGGAGTCCTCCTCCTAGAATGTCACTTAACTTGGTTCAGAACTATACTGAAATGGCTGGCAGAGAGCCACATTGCCCTCCTCCTCAGCAGTGCTGACCAACTTATAATGTCCTTAACCATTCCAGATTTACGATCTGTGTGAAAACCCTTTAATCCTGTTTTCCAAAAGCTCCTGCCTTCTAATAAATCTTTTGCCTTTATTTGGATCATTAGACGTGCCTGCTGCCTAGGAGACAAAAGAAAACGCTGAAGTATGGTTTCTCTGTGCCCTTATATGACCATTTCTCTTTGCCCTTAGATGAGCCTCCTCGTTAATCATCGGATGACAAGACGATAGCATTCTGTTTCCAAAAGACAGATAGCAGAAAGGCATTGGGATGTCTTGTCGGTTGTACTTGGACGTGATCAATAATTGTGTTTAGAAGAATATGAACGAGGGGAGGGGGAAGCAAACTGGGAATGGCTGCCCTTTGAGCAGCCGTGTGGTCCCAGCTTGGGGAAAACTCAAGACCTACTGCTAGGTCTCAGTTTAGAGAGATAACTGTCCAAAGCACTGGTGTAGCTAGGGTTGCCAGCTCTGGGTTGAAAAATACCTGGAGACTTTGGGGGGGGGTGGATCCAGGAGAGGGCGGGGTTTGGGGAGGGGAGGGGCCTCAGCATGGTACAGTGCCACAGAGTCCGCCCTTCAAAGCAGCCATTTTCTCCAGGGACCTGATCTCTGTCAGCTGGAGATCAGTTGTAAAAGCGGGAGGTCCCCAGGCCCTACCTGGAGGCCGGCAACCCTAGGTGTAGACTTGGATGAAAGAAGGAGCCTGGTTGAATTACTTTGTCTCTTAGAGGATCTTTCCCAACTTTCCCCATAATCCCATCCATAAGGATTACGGCTAGGCACCCCTTCCCCCTAGCTGCTGCCATTATGCAACACTGTTCTCCAGCTAAGGAGTGGGATGGAAGAAGGGAGGGCGGGGTATAAATCTTAATAAATAAATAAATAAAAGTAGTAATTGTGTGTGTGTGGGGGGGGGGGCTAGGAACAGGGGAAGTGAATGGGGCAATCAAAGCTGTGGATGAGTATCTGGGCTATCTTGTCCTGAAGTCAATGTCTTAACAAATCAAGCGCAACTCTTTTATATATTTATTTAGAAAAGTATGTGCCACCTCTCCAGGAAATCTGTCCAAGGGGGCTTACAAAATAAAACATGATAAAAACATTAGAAGTTGTTAATTAAATCACCAAGCAGCTGGCAGATTTCAGGCTAAAAGCATACAATAAAAATGTTTGTAAAAGATCAGCCTGTTCATTAAAAGGAGATTTGAAAATGGGTTTTTTTAAAATTCCTTACACCTTCCTCTGTATCTGTTTTGCAGGTCAGGCTACAGACTCAGCCAAAACCTTTGCCAGGACAGTCTCTGATCTACTCTGGGACTTTTGACTGCTTCAAAAAGACTCTTGTTCAAGAGGTATTACTGTATTAGTCTTTCAGAAATGTTATTTCTTCATGTAACTTATCGGAACAAAACTGTGTAGGAATGATACACTAATATTCTTGGCTTATGAGTTCAGGTGGCTCAAGTTCAAATCTTTAAAACTGGACGTGTTGTTTGAAAAGGGGTCTGATGATGAGGGGGAAAGTCACTACCCAGTTCTCAGGCAAACAACATTTTGAAGATCAGACATCTTACAGGTCTGGGTCTGCAAGATCTGCAGAATGGAATTCCCTCCCCCTCACTTTCTTGCCAGGCCCAGTGGGGTTCCCTGGGCTGCATGGCCACCGGCAGGCCCAGCGGGGCTGCCAGGCTGTACAGCCATGGCCGGGCCCATTGGGGCTCCCGGGCTGTGCAGTCACCACCAATGGGCCTGGCGCAACTTCTGGGCTGCACCACCACTGCTGGCATTGGACCCAGCATGGCTCCCAGGCTCCTATTTTTAAGATTTCAGATTTTTTTGCAAACGGGGGGGGGTGGGGGGGGGTGTCACCCAAGTTTGCAGAAAAATCTGTTTGGGGTAAGTGTGGCCCTGATCTGTGGATTTAGGTATCTGTAGATGGGGGCCACACTTGGGAAGTAGATATATAGATATTTCGTGTTTAAAGAGGAGTGTACATCTCTTGAATCCTAGTGGTTTCCAGAATATTTTTGCAAAAATTAAAGCAATAGCATTAGGAATGTTCATATCATGGTTTGTTGTTACATGAAGAAACCTGGGGAATCCTGGGGAAGTCTCCTTCACTTGTGGCTTGAGAAACTAACTGCTTCCACTTTTGCAGCAAACCATAATTTGTCACTTTGTCTGAAGCGCCAATTGTGGTTTGTTCTTTTTCACCTCTATCAGGATTCCAAGCCATTGTTTAATCCTGGCATGAAGAGAAGACAACCAGCTATCATTTGTGGTTTAGATATATCAACAATGGATCAAAAATGAATTCTCAGAAACCTAGAAATACTCGATTTACTGATTGTATGTGGACAGGGGAGAGAGTATGTGAGCCTGAAGATCCCTCAGGCTCATTTGCATAATAGCAAACGTTCCTATGTCTCAGTAGTGTTGTTGATCTCTTAACAATGGGAATGATAACAGGTGCAGGCTTTCTTTCCTTTGTTAGCCTTAAAAACAGTATTGTATCTGCCCTGACCCTAACCTTTGTTAACACCAATCAGGTTGACTTTTTACCTGGTTTTGTGTACCTAAATCTGGGTAACAAATTCTGGTTAAGATGGGGAATCTGGCTAAGTGTTTGTAGAGGGTGCCCTGATCTGGATAGTCCATGCTAGCCTGAACTCATCAGATCTCAAAAGCTAAGCTGGGTCAACCCTGGTTAGTATTTGGAAGGGAGACCATCAAGGAAGCCTAGCGTGGCTATGCAGAGGAAAGCAATGGCAAACCACCTCTGTAAGTCTCTTGCCTTGAGAACCCTATGGGGTCGGTATATTGGTAACAACTTGACAGCACTTTACACACACACAATTTTTAGAGCTAACATTGGAAAAAGAAGGGAGAATTTGCATCCAAGAAGGAAAGTAGATATAGATACCAGTTTGGTGTAGTGTTTAAGAGCTGCAGACTCTAATCTGGAGAACCAGGTTTGATTCCCACTTCCCCACATGCAGCCAGCTGGGTGACCTTGGGTCAGTCACAGTTCTCTCAGAGCTTTCTCAGCCCCACCTACCTCACAGGGTGTCTGTTGTGGGGAGACAAAGGGAAGGTGATTGTAAGCTGCTCTGAGACTCCGAGTGAAGGGCAGGGTATAAATCCAACTCTTCTTCATCTTGCAAGTCAGTGGTGTGCTTCTGACATCTTGGTTACAGTTAAGAGGGATGCAGCCTTTTACATCCTCATGGTGTTACAGTGGAGGGGGTTAATGTTTTCTGTCCATCTGAGCTCCATCTGGTCAGTTTTAAAAAAGCAAAGCAGAAACACTATTTGTGACAGGAACAATTGTGATCCAGTGGCTAGCATTTTGGCTTTGGGCCTGGATATACTTCTTTTCAAATTGTGGGTTAGATCCAGTAATCTGCTCATCATCCAAAGTTCTTCCCTGGTTTCTCCTTTCCCCAGCAGCACTGACCTCAGGAAGGTTGATGCCGGGGGCTGCGGGACCTATGTGGAGAAATAGCCACGTGGGTTGGTGGGCTGCAGTACAGAAGGGAACGGGAGTGAAATTGCTCCCTTTCCCATCAGTGGAGCTCACTGTTGCTCCCTCCCCCTGCTCACTGCAGCCCAGCAGTTCGGGTTTTTTTTGGGGGGGGGTCTAATTGCTTCTCATTTCAAACACTTCCAGTTAGTGGACACTTCTAACTTACGGCATAATAATCAGCCAGACGATTTGGAGGCATCTTGTCATACAGTATGGAGGATAAGTTTTTGGGCTCCCCATGGAAACTGTTAGCATTTTCCTCAGTTGGAGCATGTTAGATGAACTTGCACCTTGATCCTTCTTCTCTTGTCCTCCAAGCGGTATGTTTTTGTTAAGAGTATGGCTACAAATGACGTAGTCCCGCGTCTTACCTGCTCGCACCAATCTGACTGTCTTCAGAACTATCTTGTATGGTGTCCCTCTTTGGTACCTGTGATGATTAACGTCTCACCCCACCCCCACCCTCGTCTGACGCGATGCAGGAAATCCAGTAATCCTCTCCCTTGCTGTGTCTTCCAGGGAATCCGAGGCTTGTACAAGGGGATGGCAGCTCCTATTGTTGGGGTGACCCCTATGTTTGCCATATGTTTCTTTGGATTTGGCTTGGGCAAAAAACTCCAACAGAGGACCCCTGACGACGTTCTGACGTGAGTGATGAGAGCTGCGTAGAGCATTCGAGGAAAGCGTTCTTGGGGGCTTCCAGGCTGCGCTGTGATACAAACAAATTACACAGTTTGGCACTGCAGCCAAGAGCTGAGTTCTCTTTCCCTTGCTATAAATATAACTTTTTTAAAAAAAAAAACACAAAATGAATAAATCTGGTTAAGTTTTAGGGCTCCTGGAAGCTTGGGACTGATGGCACTGGCTAAAAACAGACACCGTGTGTGGGTTGTTGCTGCACAGTTCTCTTCCCAGGCAAAACTGTGTCTGTTTAGGAAGGAGTGTGTTTCAGGAGAGTAAGGTATGCGTGTTACATAATCACAGGCTTGTAACACTTTCTCTTAATAGCAACCCTGAGCACATAAATAAGGTCTATGTGCCAAGCTCCAGCCGTTCGGTAGAACCAGGGGTCTTGTTGTAGAAAAAGAGCTGCCGGAGCTCATTAGCATAACTCATTAGCATAACTTATTTGCATATGCCACGCCCCCTGACATCACCGGAAGTGACAGAAGGCCACACCCCCTGACATCACCGGAAGTGTGTCAGAAGGCCCGGCTACTTACCCTCCTGCTTCATCCACATTCCCAAACGGAATGAGGATCGAAGCAGAGGGCGGGGTAAAGAAGGGGCGGGGCTTCACCACGTGACCGCCCCGCCCCCTAGAGGTTCTCTTCCGGAGCTCCGTACCTGAGAGCTCCCCCCCGACTAGAGCCCTGGGTAGAACCCATGCTCAAGTCGCATGTATGACTTGCCCTTCCCTTCAGGGAGGGGGCCATGGCTCAGCGGCCTGCTTGGCATGCAGAAGATCTCACGTTCAGTCCCTGGCATGTCAAGATGAAAGGATCAGGCCGTAGGTGACGTAAAGGTCTCTACCTGAGACTCTGGAGAGCCGCTGGCAGTCTGAGTAGACAATACTGATCTTGATGGATCAATGGTCTGATTTAGTATAAGGCAGCTTCATAGGTAAATGTTAGCTGAGGAGAAGTCTAGAATATGTGGATTACGAGACTGTTGTCTAAGTCTTTGGTCCTGTGTGTTCTTGTCACGGGTAAGGCTTTTTTTTTAAGAAAGTGGGATATATTGCAAAGTCAGCATAAATTGGACCAGGCTGCCGGACAAAGCATGTTTACTTGGAAGGTCTGAAATCTGAGTAAACATGGGCAAAACCATAAACTGCAAATACTGTTTGCCAAATCAGGGCTGTGCTGAAAGGGGAGATATATGGCAGATGTGAGTAGCTGAGGTATGGTTCGTGTGTCACCCTACTGGAATTTCTTTTTAAAATGTGTATTTATTTCCGTTTCATTTATACCCCACTTTTCTTCCCAATGGGGAACCAAAGTGGTTGATGTCATTCTCCTCTCTTCCACTTAATCCTCACAACAACCCTGTGAGGTAGGTTAGGTTGAAAGTCTGCTTGGTTCAAGGGCATCAAACAAACTCCCATGGGAGAGTGGGAGCTTGAACCTGGGTTTCTCAGATCCTAATCTGACACTCTAACCACTACACCAGGCCGGTTCTTTAAACCTTGTAAAGTTTTGAATCCTCAGTGGCCATCAGGGAGAGTGGCAGTCTCCTAGCACTGCTTTCTGGCTGCTGCCTTCTGGGAAGGAATGGAACCACCACAGTGCAGTGCCTATCAGTCCTGTCCCTGCCATCTGATCTGGAAGGGATTATATGGTTAGTGGTATCAAACGTCACACAGACATCTAGAGAATTAACAGGGACATTCTCCCTTTGTTTCTCAGCACAAGTCGTCCACAGGGCAAGTAGTCCACAGCTCAAGCTGCATTGGAGTCCACACTGGCATGAGCTGGGGCCTATGAGGAACTGCAAAGAGGGGGGAACAATTTGGTAGTCCCTCGATCTCCCCAAGATTTCCCCCTCTGGGATTCTGTAAACTCTCAGGGACTTAAGCAAGGTCATTTCCCCTCCCTTCCACTCCGTTTCCCCCCTTATTTTCTCTAATGCTCCCGGAACGTATTCAGTTCTCACCGTTCAGGCTTCTTTATCTTTTGCTTAAGTTACAAAGCCATTGTTCTTCAACATACCTTTGAAATTTCCTTTATAAAGAATTTCTGCATTTTGAAATACACGAGTGTGTACAGGAAATCCCATCTTCTAGTATATAATTTAAGGTCTGTTTTTGTTGAACTTGTGATAACTGTCAGCGATGTCCAAGAACAGGTGCCCCTGAACATTTCTTGGTGCCTGCCAAGTGTTTGTTGGAAAGCGAGCTGGGTCAGGTGGGGCTTCTGCCCAGCAAGGCTTCTGGTTGACCATTAGAGCATTGATTGGCTGTGCAGATCTTTAAAAACATTGCTTTGGCAGCAGCTAACACTACAGCACAAGGCTTTTCAATGTGCAACTCAAGAAAAGCTTGTGGAAGCCATTTTGTGACTGGTTCTGCCTCCTGTAACAGCCATTTTTTGGCTGTCCTCACCACTCAATGCTCCCTCTAGGCTGTGGAATCTTGTGAGCAAAAATTCCACTTTGTGAGCTACTGGCATTAAAGCTTTGAGTGAGCGATTTGGCTACTGCTCAAATTAGTTTGCTCTGGAGCCATCCTTCCTGAGCTAAGACAAAAAATGTGTGAGCCGGAGGCTAAAAAACTGTGATCTAGCTCACACCAACTCAGCTTAGAGGGAACACTGCCACCATGCTGTTTCAGAATTCCAGAGGTGCTCACAGGCTCAAAAAGGTTGAGGACCCCTGCCATGGTGCATTTACATTAGGAGGTTAATAATTTAGTAATTTTTAAATATTGTTCTGTAAAAAGGACTACATATGTGTGGATGCATGCGTGTTGCATGCGTACCTGCTCCCGTATACTGGCTGGCTCAGGTGCAAGATTTTCAGAAGCATTGCATATACTTCTGTGTTTTGTATTTTGGGCTTCTTACATTTAACTTGTCTTTTACATATATAAGAAGCAGGATACTGCATACCTTCTGCTTGGGTCTGCCCGATGCTTATTTCTGTGTCTTTCCATTTTTATAAACAATCTCTAGACATAGTAGTGTCACTTTATAAGGAAGGAGGGGGGGAGTAGGCTTGGTGGTGATTGGTATTTTTATGTCCTTTTTATTCCTCATCTATCCATTGACACATGTCTTTATGTATTGCTGCCCAACATTTGAATTTTTTTTCCAGGAGTCTTTCTCCAGCTTTATGTTACAGTCTCACTGACTACAGCTAATGTATAAGCCAGGTTCTGTCCTCTAAGGTTTTTTTTTTTTTTTGGTATCGCCTAGCAGATACTCATAGATATGCTACAACACTGGTTTTGTTTTTAAAAAGGATGTTTAATTCTATACCCAAATCAAATATTTGCACAGAATTACAGAATACTCCATGCTCTCAGCCATTTTGTCATGACTCCAATCCCGCTTTTTTGGGGGGGGGGGGAATTACAAGTTTTGTAAAAGCATACAGACATTAAGCATGTACATGGTTTGTTCCACATGGAAAATCCTGTACTAGAAGAGGGTCCTCATTTGTCTATATGAGTTTCATTTAGTAACACTGGAGGATGCTGATGCCCAGTGTTATGCATCCTTGCCCACCTTGACCATTTTTGGCAAGGTGATGCTGACTGGCTGGGATAGTCTGACGGAGAGAACTTTTGCCTTTGGCAGAGGGGCAGCTCTTTCCCCTTTGAAGTGATTATGGTGCTTCTGCCTTTGGCAGAGGGGCAGCTCTTTCCCCTTTGAAGTGGTTAAGGTACTTCTGAATACTGTCGTTTGAGTCCGTGGACCTGAACACTAGAACAAATATATAGTTGGCTGTGGAGCTTCTAAATGAAACAGATGGGTAAGAACATAGATCATTTGTCTCTGGTTACAATTTTGGCCTTGAAAACTACCTTGATTGCCCTGGTGGATGACTTCGTGGAAAAGAGGTCTCTGAATATCAGTGCTAGGAGGCCTCCAGGGCTATTGGTTCGGTGGCCGTATGAGACAGGTTGTTACACTAGATCAGTGATAGCAAACCTTTTAGAGACCGAGTGCCCAAACTGCGACCCAAAACCCACTTATTTATCCCAAAGTGCCAACACGGCAATTTAACCTGAATACGGAGGTTTTACTTTAGAAAAAACAATTCATACATTAACTTAAGATGATCCAAACAAAGTAAGTAAAGCAATCCCAAATGTTTTCATTTACTTAAAATTATTTGGCAGAGAATTCGACACTTTAATGATGGTCTGGGCCTGGCTGGGGCGATGGCACGCGTGCCCACAGAGAGGGCTCTGAGTGCCCCCTCTGGCACCTGTGCCATAGGTTCACCATCACTGCACTAGATGGACTACTGGTCTGATCCAGCAGGGCTGTTCTTCTCTACTTACAAATGTTTGGTGAATTGTGAATTTTATTCCATGCCCATTTCTGTCATCAGTATGTAATTCTTGTTTATCCTTTTAAAAATTCTTACTCAGTTGTATTGTATTGATTGTGTTGTTTTTAACAGAGGGGATTTTTTTTTTTTGGAAGGCATGTGGAGGAATATAAATTGGGGAGAGAAAAAAATCAAATAGAATTATTTAATTGCTTCATTGAATAGATGAATTTTGTACAGAACTAGCTTTCTTGGCACATAATTGGAATAATTTATACTCAGTATGAAGAGCCCTAATTATTATTATTTTTTTAAAGTAGCGGTTTGGTATTTTTAGCTCTTTGGGGATGGAATGGAATAATGGTGGTTGAGTGGAGGGAAAAAAAGAAGAGCATAAATGCTGCAGCCCTGAAGTGCTGTAGATTTACAGTGCAATCCTAAAAACACTTTCTAGGGAGTAAGTGCAATGAGTAGACCTGAGTTAGGATTCTGAGTAACTTGATTTGGACGGCACTGTTAGTAAGGTGATCTGGTAAGGTTTTTTGGTGGAGAAACTTCTCCATTTCTTTTTCTTTTTTTTCAATTTAACATTTTTATTGAAGAAACAAAGATTTGACATGCTTGTTACCATTGCAAGATACATAGTTTTGCACTTTACAGTTGGTTTAGAGGGGATTCTCCATTTCTTGAGCTGTGTGCAGGAAAATGGGTATCCCACAGTTCCTGTCCTGTCATGTCCCTGTGTAGGTATCCCCAGCTGTTTGCAGCAGGCATGTTATCTGGGGTGTTCACCACTGCAATCATGGCTCCGGGAGAGAGGATCAAGTGCCTTCTACAGGTAAGAGAGCCATAAGGAAGCCATTTATCTGTCTTCTTTTCCAGAAGGCTTATTTGACCATGGCGCCCTAATGGAAGTTCCACATCCTTCATCTCGTTACCTGAATTCACTGAGTATCCTCCTCCTTACATTTCAAAGAGAGGGCATCATAGCATCACACGAGTGGCTGTTCTGTTGATCCAATTCTCTAATTAGTTTGACTGTCCAATTTGATAAACATATTTGGCAAATCTCTATGTATCCTGTTTCCACCATCACTTTTCTTGAACAATGGCTGGAATGCTATTGAAGAGAGCAGGAGAGGAGAAGAGACAGAAACTTACCTAGCCAGCCAGAAGCTGGCTAGTCCTGCTGCAGCCTGAAGACCACCCACCAAAGAGCCAAGGCTCTTTTTTCCCTAAATAGTGTATTCTGTGCTGAGGTTAGAACAGTATTCTCCAAATAGGGCTGAAGAACCTCTTAGACACAAAGTACCTTCTGAATGCGTGTGTGACAGGCCTTTTCTTGAAACCGAGGTGACCCACACTGTCTGTCTGATGAATCTGGGAAACCTGCTTGGTGTTGAGGTATAAGCTCTTTCCCCCAGTTACAATATTTTCCTGCCTACACAATGGTCCTGCCTGCTTTCCTGAAGCAAGTGGTGGGTACCTGGGCAAGTTCCTGCAGGCTCCACATTGGAGAACCCTGGGTTAGACTGTCAGAAATTTACTAGTAGAAGCTAAGGATCTGGAAAGGAAAGGAAGAGTTACTGGGGATATGTTGATTTCCTTTCCACCATTTGGGTCAGTTTATCATCACCTGACTTTCTGCAGCTCATGTCTCAGGCTGCTTCTGAAGTGGTTGTCAAAATTTATAGAATTATCCCTTACCAGGTTAGATTCATAAATAATGTGGGACATTTTAAAAACACTCAGGTCATAGTTATGAGAAACTGGTTCTTTCAGATCCAGGCAGCATCAGGAGAAACTAAATATGGAGGGCCCTTGGACTGTGCCAAACAACTATATCGTGAGGCTGGAATTCGAGGGGTATATAAAGGAACGGTGCTCACTCTCATGAGAGGTAAGTGCTGGGAAAGTGTTCTTTAAGGACCCATGTAATATGTTGGTACTGGATAGCTCCTTTTGTGTTTCACACAAAGAAGATAATTTAAGAGCCAGTTTGGTGTAGTGGTTAGGAGCGCAGACTCTAATCTGGGAGAACTGGGTTTGATCCCCCAGTCCTACACATGCAGCTGCTGGTGTGAACTTGGGTCAGTTACAAGTTCTCTCAGAGCTGTTCTTTCACATGCAGTTCTCAAAAGAGCTTTCTCAGCCCCACCTGCCTCACAGGGTGTCTGTTGTGGGGAAGGGAAGGGAAGGACATTGTAAGCCCCTCTGAGACTCCTTCGGGTAGTGAAGGGCAGGGTATAAATCCAATCTCCTCCTCCTCCTCCTCTTGCTGTTTTTTCCTGCTGTCCATCCCTTGCCCCATTTGAGTCAAAGAGATGAACCTCCTTGGTTCTAACTACAGGACCCAGTGTAATCGTTTGTGTCATTTCCAGAATTCTGCTTGTGGCAAGCTGACAGAACTTGCCTTCCCATGGCAGAATTTTGCAACGGTCCCTGTTTGTGCCTCTGGTTTCTCTGAGTCTGCCTCTGTTTCCTTGACCGTCTAGATGTTCCAGCCAGTGGGATGTACTTCATGACCTATGAATGGCTGAAAAATATTTTGACGCCTCAAGGGCAGAGGTAAGTAAGAACACTGAGCTTTCCCACAGATGCATCCAACTTTTTTTTGTGTGCTGTTGAGAATTAAATTACTGTTTAGCCTTGATAATTCCTCTGCAGCATTAATAATACTCAATATGTATATAGTGCCTTGCAAGTGAACAAAAGACTTAGCATGAATATCACACCATTCTGCTGTCACTCCACTGATTGCCAGTCAGTTACTTTGTTCAATGTTTGAGTCCTATTGCATTGTTTTATTGGATGTCTTACGTTGATTGAATTGATTTTTTTATATTTTGTAAACTGCCTCGAGTCTCAGCAAGAACAGTGAGCTATACGTGAAGTAAAAAAAAGAAGAAACAATTGTAATATTGCAGTTTCTTGTCACCTCTTTGTCAGTTTCCAGATGGGTCATTGTTGATGCTGCACTTTACCTGTACATTAAACTAGCTTTTCATTTGCCACTGATCTGATGGTTAAATGCTAATGTCCCTTCAACCAGGGTATCTGCAAGGGAGCACTGCTCTATTGAGCCAGTACGCCTTGCTATGGAAGAAAATAGATGAACAGCAAATTTAAGAAGCTATTCTTTTTGTCTGTTCTTTTCCTTGAGAGGATTGATTTCAGTCTGTCCTGATGCTTTTGTGACAGATCGGCAAAGATTGATTTCAGATTTCTTTCCTTGAGAGATAAATACTGCTGTCGTAGCACATACCTTTTAAGCCATCTGTATTCTGAGCATACGGTACACTGCAGAGCCTGGATTCTGAGAAACTTAAAGTATATATATTTTTCTAAACTTGATGAGTGCAGAACAACACTGGAAGATCTGCAGGGCAATGAGTTCTAGAAGGCTAAGAAAGAAACTTGTGGGGGTTTTGCATGGTTGCTTTCATCAGTCAAGAGACTTTTGTTATGTCAATTCCCTGCATCTCTTCTTTCCCTCCCCCAACTCCATTCCCTTCTCCCAGCTCGTTTTCTTACTCATTTAATGTCCCAGGTCATTGCTGACAAAAACTCATATGAAGGAGAAAAAAATTCCAGCATTGTGATTTAATTTAAAGGTTGCAGTTGTATGCAGTCATGCATGATCTAAGGCCGATTACAGAAGGAGCTGCAGTGGCTCAGAGGTTAAGACGCTGAGAGTTGCAGACCAGAAGGTCGGTAGCTCGGCAGTTTGAGACCCTAGCGCTGCATGACAGAGTGAGCTCCTGTCTCTGGCTCCCGCTCCTGCCAACCTAGCAGTTCGAAAGCAAGAAATTGCAAGTAGATAAATAGGTACCGCTTCGGTGGGAAGGTAACAGCATTCCATGCGCCTCGGCATTTAGTTATGCTGGCCACATGACCATGGAGAAGTTTTCAGACAGTGCTGGCTCTTTGGCTTGGAAACGGAGATGAGCACCGCCCCCTTGAGTTAGATTCGACTGGTTTTCAAGCAAGGGAAACCTTTACCTTTACCTTTACTTACAGAAGGGATGGTACAAGTAGATATCTGGAGAATTTTGGTGCCTCTTTATTGCTTTTTCTGGTCCCCGGACGTTTTGCCCTTCATAAATGAAGAGTGTTTCCCTTTATGTCTCTCTCTATTATTTTTTTTTAAATGCTTTTTGCAGTGTCAGTGACCTCAGTGTACCCAGGATTCTCTTAGCTGGTGGCATGGCAGGGATCTTCAACTGGGCTGTTGGGATCCCACCAGATGTGTTGAAATCCCGCTTCCAGACAGGTGAGTCAGCTGTTACTCCAATAAAGATATCTTGGGGCAGGAGTAGCCCTGAAGATGGGCTTTTGTTGCTTTTTTATGTTCAGTTTTATCTCACCTTTCCTCCAAGGAGCTCAGGGTGGTTGTTTTTCCTCCCCCATTTAATCCTCACAACAGCTCTCTTCACTTGAGGTTATGACTTGCCCCAAGGTCATCTGGTGATCTTCATTGCAGAGAGGGGCTTTGGGTCCTAGTCTGACAACTCTACTCAGTACACCAGTCGGCTGTCAGGCACATAATGCTTAATCCAGGGGTGTCAAACGTAAGGCCTGGGGGCCGGATCTGGCCCATCCAGGGCTTTTATGCAGCCCGCGAGCAACTGATGCAAAGGAGAGAGTGCTGGGGGGGGGGGGAGGAGAGGGCAGAGCATTATGGGTTTAGCACAGCAGAACAACCTCGCCTGCAGCAGACAAGCATCATGGGAGCATCTGCCCAGCATTGCCCTGCTGCCTCTCTGGTCCGCCTCTGTGGGTTTTCCTCTGCAAACTCCCCCTCCCACCCCAGGGGGCCTTGCAGCGAGGATACAATAGCTCAGAGCTGACCAGCTGCTGTCCTTTACACAGTTTCTATCTCTAGTACCTGGCATTGTTTTATGGCATACATGGCCTGGCCCGACAAAGAGACATTTTATGTCAGATCCCACCCTCATAACAAATGAGTGTGACACCTCTGGCTTAATCCTTTCCTTTCAGGCACATTATTTATCTAAAAGAAGGCTGTACTGGCATACCGCTTGGGTGACTGCCTGCCTCTTGCTTTGCTGATTTCTGACTTCTTAATGCGGTGGGTGTGGATAAAATATCCAAGGCCGTTTGCCATAGAATTGCACTGAAATCCCACCATATTCTTATGAGAACAACAGAAAGTCAGGGATTATCTGTTCAAGGCTCCATTTGCTCACAGTGAATACCAGTGGCAGGAGGCAACCTCAGGGGAAGGCCTCAGCCTCTGTAACCTGGTATTGGACCACCAAAGGAACTGGCTGGCCACTATGTGAGACAGAATGCTGGACTAGATGGACCCTCAGTGGCCTGATCCAGCAGGGCTCTTCTTGTGTTCTTATGGTCTTCCTTAGTGCTCCTCTGAGCATTGTTCTGGCACAATAGCCTGTGGCACTCTCTCGTTTAATCCTGCATCGTTCTCTGCTTCATATCAGTTTTTCTACCCCATTATGACAGCTAGCGCAGAACTCGTTCTCACTGTCTCATTCCTTCCCTTCTAATCAATTGCTGTTGTTCAGTCGCACAGTCGAGTCCGACTCTCCGCGACCCCATGGACCAGATCACGCCACGCCTTCCTGTCTTCCGCTGTCCTCTGCAGTTGGCTCAATTTCATGTTCGTTGCATCTATGACACTGTCTAACCATCTCATCCTTTGCCGTCCCCGTCTTCTTTGACCTTCAGTCTTCCCCAGCATCAGGGTCTTCTCCAGTGAGTGCTCCCTTCTCATTTGGTGGCCAAAGTATTTGAGCTTCAGTGTCATTATCTGGCCTTCCAGGGAACAGTCAGGGTTGATTTCTTTTAGGATTGACTGATTTGATCTTCTTGCAGTCCAAGGGACTCTCAAGAGTCTTCTCCAGCACCATAGTTCAAAAGAATCTATTCTTCGGCGCTCGGCCTTCCTTATAGTCCAACTCGCGCAGCCATACATGACTACTGGGAATACCATTGCTTTGACCATGTGGACTTTTGTTGGCAGGGTGATGTCTCTACTTTTTATCATGCTGTTGAGGTTCGTCATCACTTTCCTCCCAAGGAGCAGGTGTCTTTTAATTTCATGGCTGCTGTCACAGTCTGCCGTGATCTGGGATCCCAGGAACGTGAAGTCTGTCACTACTTCCACGACTTCCCCTTCTATTTGCCAAGGAGTGATGGGGCTGGATGCCATGATCTTAGTTTTTTTGATGTTGAGCTTCAAGCTCACTTTTGCGCTCTCCTCTTTTACTCTGAGCAAGAGGCTCTTTAGGTCCTCTTCACTTTCTGCCATTAGAGTGGTATCATCTGCATATCTGAGGTTGTTGATCTTTTCCCAGCAATCTTAATTCCCGCTTGTGATTCATCCAAGACAGCATTTTGCATGATGTACTCTGCATATATATTAAATAAGCAAGGTGACAATATACATCCTTGTCGTACTCCTTTTCCTATTCTAAACCAATCAGTTGTTCCATATCCGGTTCTAACTGTTGCTTCTTGACCCTTATACAGGTTTCTCAAGAGACATATGAGGTGGTCTGGTACTCCCATCTCTTAAAGGACCTGCCATAGTTTGTTGTGATCCACACAGTCAAAGGCTTTAGCATAGTCAATGAAGCAGAAGTAGATGTTTTTCTGGTACTCTCTTGCTTTTCTAATCAATAGTTGTGTGTTTTTAAATTATTTTTATACCATCTCTCAGCAGTTAACTCTCTGAGATGGCGAACGATGCAAAAAAAAAATTCTAACTACTATACAAGTGGTGGAACAGCAATTAAAAGGCAAAACAGCAGCAAATAAAATGAAGTCATTCAGATTAGCAGTGGAGAACTGCTATTGTTAAAATACACAGCAGCAAGTAGAAGAACAACCAAATGTAAAACAGCAGCATGTTTTAAAACTGAACTGCGGATTGAAACACAGCTGGAAAGTCTAGCAGGAAAGAGAAAGGGAAGTGCTAATCACCAAAGGCTTGAGAAAACAGAAACTTTTTCACCTGGCGCCTAAAACTTTAACAGAGAGAAAGTGTCAGGTAAACAGTCGTGGGGTGGGAGGTCCATCGGCATGTTGAGAAAGCCCAGTCCCCTGTGGCCAGTCACCTCACCTAGTGAATGGGGGCAAATGCAAAGGGGGTCTCAGGTGCTTATCTTAGTGCTTGGGTGGGTTCCTTTTTAAGATACTCCAGTTCCAGACTAGGCAGGGCTTTATATTGTAGGTACCATCTGTTTGAATGGTACTTGGAAACAAATTGGCAACCGGTGCAGCTCTTTTCAGACTAGTGGAATGTGTTCTCATGCAGATGTAGCAGCCAGTAGCCTTGCTGCTGCTTTCTGCCCTATCTGGTTTCCAAACTGTGTTTCTACTGGACCGGATCATCATCCTGAGGTAGGAGCATGACCTTTTAGGGGTTCTGCAATTGCATCCAGAACAAGCTGATGCCCGTTTCCTTGGCTGGTACCAACCGCAACTACCATGACTCCAGACACCAGGGGGGGAGTCAGTGCTGACGTGGGGTACCCTTGCAGTTTTGCAGTCTTGTACAAGGCCTTTGTGGAGCATTTTCAGAGGTAAACCTGAAGGCCACTTGCATGACCTGGCCTGTAAATAGCCACATGTGTAGTCAGCTGTGTCAAGTCCAGATGGCTTTTCAACAGTGAGTTTGGGGAGCTTTTGTAAATTGGTAGGGTCGATTCTTTCAGGCCATCTTTGTGGCTTTTAACGGCTTTCGCTGGTCTGTGTGGTAGGGTGGTGAAATGCTACATAGAGCTTTTCTGGCTTTATTTGCAAAGCTGTCTGTTCACCCCATTACAGCAGAAGGCAGCCATCTCTCTCATAAAGTTTTACCCGCTTTGCTCGCAGACGTTGGGTGTGCTGCAGGGTGGCTGGAGCATCAGGTCTGGCAGACAACTCACCCAGAAGGAGCTGTGATTTGCCTGGCTACATCAGTAAATGGCTCACTGCAGGGGCAGCTGACTCCAGAAGCCTTCCTCTGAGGAAGGGTGCCCTTTTCCCCATTTGGGTGTCTCGCCCAGACCCTCTTCTTCAGTGAAAGTTTTCTAGGGTCATTCTAGCCTTGCCTTCCTTCCTTGCCCTGTAACCAGCACCCTTCTACTCACGCATCAGTCTCTTTCTGTTCTTCTCTTATCCCTCTAATGTACACACGCAAGCACTCTGGGCAAGGACCACGTCTCTTGTACCACGGTCTGTATTGGGTTTAGTGTAATGATGTCATGGCAGAAGGATGTAGTGTTTTCACCCTCGGTGGCAGTCCTCATATAAGTCGCATTGGACAGTTAGATTGTTGGGGGAGGAGCAGGAGTTTGCATTCCACTGGGGACAGGCCGTGGTCCAGTGGAAGAGTCTCTGCTCTGTGTGCCGAAGGTCCCATGTTCAGTCTCCGGCATTTCCTGTTAAAAAGGACCAGGAAGCAGGTGATAGACCTCTTCCTGAAACCCTGGAGAGCTGCTGCCAGTCTGAGCAGACAACGCTGACCTTGAGGGATTGATGGTCTGATTCACTGTAAGTCAGCTTTATTGTGTGCCTCCCCTGTCCAGGTCCTCTCAGCGGCTAAGGCTCGCAAGCCGTGTTCCCTCTACGCTGAGTGAGTGTGAGCTAGCTCACAGGTTTTTAGCCTCCATCTCACACAATTTTTGCCTTCGCTCAGGAAGGAGGGCTCCAGAGCAAACCAATTGATGCAGCTGCCAAATCGCTCGCTCACAACTTGAATGCCAGTAGCTCACAAAGTAGAATTTTTGCACACAAGACTCCACAGCTTAGAGGGAACATTGCTCACAAGATGCTGACGCCTTAACTTACACCTCTTTGCCTTGCTCAACAGCTCCACCGGGGAAGTACCCCAATGGCTTCCGAGACGTCCTGAGAGAGCTTGTCCGAGAGGAGGGGGTGATGTCTCTGTACAAGGGATTCACAGCCGTGATGATCAGGGCCTTCCCTGCCAATGCTGTAAGCGGACTGTGACTTTTTGTTGGATTCTGGGAACTTAAATATTGAAACGGGGCCCGTTGACATTGTTTGTTCATTTGGCAAGGCAGGTCCATTTGCCCCCAGCCCCATCAAACCAATTGATGCAACCCGGTCTTGTGCACGCCACGAGAATGACCGAACGCAGGAAATCAAGCCAAGCTAAAGTGCAAGGGTTACTAGACAGTCTTTTGACTCACCGTCATCGGCTTCAAAGGGGAATTAGATAAGCATATGGAGCAGAGGTCCATCAGTGGCTATTAGCCACAAGGTATAGATAGGGACTCTGGGGCAAGTGATGCTCTGTCATCTTGGTGCTTGGGGGGGGGGGTCAACAGTGGGAGGGCTTCTAATGTCCTGGCCGCACTGGTGGACCTCCTGATGGCACCTGGTATTTCTGGCCACTGTGTGATACAGAGTGTTGGACCGGATGGGCCTTTGGCCTGATCCAACATTGGCATCTCTTATGTTCTTATGTTCTTAAGTGTGACGGTACAGATGCAAAGCTCCTCCATCTCCAAAGGGAAATATTGATGGGAGTGTAAGTTTCACACCACTCAGCAGTCTGACCCTGTGGCACTTCCTGATGCCCTAGAGAAGGAGAGGGTTGTTGGCTTGTTCCCATTTTATTACTTACCGAAACACCCAGTTGACCTTCTTGGTTTTGAAGGAAGCGCTTTTAGGATGGGATGTAAATGACAGTACAGACCAAGAAGAAGGGAATTTTTATTTCTATGGCTCGGGGGGTCCGTTGTATCATAAAATCTGCATTCCAGCCCACAGGAGAAATGCAAGGAAATTTCCACCTGGGTGATGTTCGCAAAACAAACAAATTAAGAAATCACATCATCTGACTTAAGCCCGTCTAACCAGTCCAGAACTGAGATCTGGACCTCCAGGGGGGTCCCCCAGGGCATGCCTTGCATGAACCACTAGACCATGTCATCTCACAGACTAAGTTTATCCCCGTCGTCATCATTCTCCCATTAAAGATCAGTGAGGCTAAGCGAAGAAGAAATGAACATAAAACTGTTACAAAATACTGCTCCCTGTGTAGTAGTGGGCTGCAGTGGGAATTCTTTAGTCCTCCGTTCAGTTTACAGTCATTTTTAACTCTCAAGTTTTTATTATGCCCTTCCTTCAGGGAGTTCAGGGAAGCATTCATGGCTTTCCCCTTCTCCACTGTAACCCTTACAATGGCCCTGTGAGGTAGGTTAAGCTGAAAGAGAGCAGCTGGCCCAAGGTCACCTAATGAGCTTCATGGCTTGGGGAGGGAGGGAGGGAGGGGGACCTGGAACCCAGACCTCTGTCAGTACTAACCTCATCTTAACCTTTCTTGCTTTTCTTCCAGGCCTGTTTCCTTGGCTTTGAAGTTGCCATGAAGTTCCTAAACTGGCTTGCGCCCAGTCTGTGAGGACCGGCAGAGTGTGTTCCAAAGGGAGCTCAGTGACCAGGAACTAGAATGCATCTATCTCGGAGGAACAGGATAGAATGATGAAACAAAATAAGCGCTAGAAACAGCTAGTTTTCTACTAATCTTTATTGCCTTACTCACACCCTCTGGGTGGAGCTGTGTTGCCACCTGGAATCTTGAACTGAAACTCTTCCCATCCGGAGTTCAAGAGAAGTTCAAGACACAAAGCCTGCCTTCTGAACCCAAAGTTTCCACCGTGGGTAATGCTGCTAATAGGAAAACCTTATTGCTATTAATGGGCAGCAAGGCCTGTTCCTGTTTGCCTCCTTGGGAAACACAAGGGGGAGGTGGGGAACAGCCACAGTGCACTTAATTCTCAGGATAGAACTTAATAATGGCTTGCCACCACTGTAAGAAGAGTATTTTGCTTAGATTTGCATTTCTTGGGTACTGTCTGCCACCAGTGTTCGTGTGCATGCTCCACTGAAATGCATGGGGGTAATGTAGGAACACTTGTGCAAGTCCCTTTCCTCTCAAGGTGCTCTCACATGGCACTTTCACGGTAGACACTGGCCAGAAGTCTCCGTTGGTTGCCTTGATGTATGTGGTCCACAATCAAATCGCATGTCGATGCTGCGTGGGGGGAGGGGGACTGTGCATGTAAATTTGAATGTAGGGGCCTGGAGAGGGCAGAACCCAAGTGAAATGTAGCTTGGGAGTCACTGAATCCAGGGGGCTGAATCAATGAAGGGCTATGAGCCCTGAATTTAGAATACGGTGACAATCTCAAACAGGTGAACTAGAGAGGTAAAGGAGTAATCAACTGGATGTTTTTTTGCTGACTCCCATGTTGAGTTGGAACGAGTGGTCAGTACAAAAAGTATCTCCTCCCCGTTTCTCTAAAATGATCTTCCGGTAGGTGCTTTCTGGGTAACTAGATGTATTCCTGAGTCGCAACTTCATAAGTGCCATGTTAACCGCATGGTGTGTTTGGGGTGTCAAATGAGGAATTCTGTTATGGGCCGTATCTATGGCTGTATAATGAGGATTTCAAAGTGAGGAGGGATTTTAAAACTTGTTTCTAAGGCCGAAGAGGACTGAATTGGGATAAACTACCTTCAGAATTATTCTGTTTTCACTGCAGCTCTGCCTCAAGAGGACTTTATCACGTATAATCTTTTTTTTTTACTGAAGCACATCCAGAGCACAAAGCATTGAGACAGAACTATCAGTCTATAAAATGTTTCACTAGGATGAATTGATATCCTGGATTTTTTTTAGGATTCAATAAAGTTTGCTGATTCTCAGCCAGAATGTTTCTTCGTGTTCTTACTCGCTTTGCTGCACATGTCTGAACCTTGCCTCTCTTTTGTAAAGACAAGCTGTATACATTTTTTTAAAAAACCCACAAGAAATCGCGATGGCCATTGACTTGTTCTAAATGGAGACTAAAATTGAGAGTGTTAGGAATTTAAATTCTAGATGAGATTCTCGGTGGGGAACAACAGAAGATGGATGACCTTGATGTAACCAGCCTCCCTGCTGTGTGTAGAATGCTTTTTGCTGCCTGTAAGAGAATGTATCACTCAAAGTACATGTTGAACTTTAATTCCCCGGGGTAATGGGAGATTCCTTCAGGGCAATTCAGATCCTGCTTCTTGTTCACGAAGGTTTATTGGCTGTCTCTGGCAGTAATTCTGTTAATTTCTCTCTGTCTCCCTTGTATATGCAAGACATTCTGAAGTTAAATTAACTCCCTGGAATATACTCCCTCTCTCTGCCAAAGTAAGATAATTAAGCCTACACAAAAGTTCCTGTGAACTTGTGAAATATTAATTGCTGGTTCTGAAATCTCGTAGCTTCGTGACTGTGGCCTCATCTCCTGTCAAACACCAAAAAGTTCCATCATAAAGCCTAGCATTGCTGTATTTAAAGTGGTAACGCTGGATTTTTTCCCCCTTCCATGTTGGGTGAGGTATTGCCTTTCCCTGCGGTGTATTTCATTACTCACTGCAGTGCATTGTTAGCAATTTGATCCCGGGAAAAGTGGAGTTCTTTGAGCTGTTACCTCCATTGCTCTTCTAGGTTGCTGTCTCTTGAACTTATCATACCAGTTAAGCCAACAGCCATCTTCTGGATAGAGCCAAAGGTGACCACTGTTCTGTTTCCAAGAGCACCCAGACAGAGGCATCTAGCAGTGTACAAGCAGTGGACACACAAGCAACTTCCTTTCCCTGTCACCTGGCCCAGCATATGATACTTATAGGTCTCATATAGCAATGGTAGCTAATAGCTGCCAATTGTCCTACCTGTTAATTTATCTAATTCTTCTTAGAGCCATCTGAGTTAGTGCTGATCACCACCCCTTGCGGCAGTGAATTCTGCAATTCAATACATATGTATGTGCCATCAAGTCACAACAAGGGGTTTTCAAGTCAAGTGAGAAGCAGAGACGGTTTGTCACTGCTTTCCTCTGTAGTGTCTTCCTTGGTGGTCTTCCATCCAAGTACCTTACTTAGATTCTGAGATCAAACGAGATCAGGTTATACCATACCACCTTCTCTCACACCGATCCAATAAGCGTTGTACAAAGTACTTTATTTTCTCTGTCCTGACATCACCAATAAGTTTCTTGTGCGACCCAAGTATTATGAAGAGAAAAATTTCCACTCACTCATAACTTGGAAACTTGTTACAATGTATTTTTTTGAAACTTAAAAAGACTCCAGAATTTTTAGCAAATATTCTCCTATCCCTTTGTTGCTTTAGTTCCCTTTTTTTGCAGTTTCCCCCCCACTGAATGACAGCATTTTTTAGTTGGGGCAACTAAAAGGATACTCAGTATTCTGTTTGTGATCACATCATACACTGGCATGTATAATAGCTGCTGTTCTTTGTCCCACCCCCCTTCCCTAATAAATCCTAACATAATTTCTTCGTTTGCCCACTGCGGCTGCATGATAAGATAGCTGCTTGCAAGCTTTCTACCACAACTCCAGCCAAATTAATAGATGTTTTTGTGGTGCCACTTTCCCAAAGGCCAGCGATCTAATTCAGCATTTGAAAGTGTGGCAGATAAACATTTTAAAAGCCTGGAAATTAACCATCTGTGCAGTGTTGTGTTTCCTGTCCAGAACGAGTTTCTGTGATGGTAGAATTTGAAATTACCTAGTACTTCTGTCCCTCACTCAATTCATTGCATAGATTTTTTCTGTCCCAGTAAAATGCTTTAAGAAAATTTATCAGTTATAAAATAACCTGCTGTAAACGTTTTATTATGACTGTCACCTATGTACACATTCTTCTTGTCTTCCCTTCCATCTGCTGAAATGTAAAGGGTAAGCTTTTGAAGCCAGAGATAAGTCAGTCTGTGAAGGGCAATGCACGTTGCTGGTATACGCAAGGTATATGTGTTTTGTGTTCATTATATAGGCAATTCATCCTCTTGATTTTGCATTCATCGGATGAAGAAACCTGTCAAAGCAAGGTGAATACTGGATTCCTGTTGTTCATGTGAAAACAGCTGTTATAACTATGTGTATGAAAATAGGTGCATGAGAAAATGTGAAAATATGTGAAAATACACACGCTGTGGGTAAAACATGCATATATACTACTTGTAACTACATATTGTGTGATTTGGACTCTCATTATGATGGTATGAATTATAAGTAAAGATGCTATCATGACATTTTGGTGATATGATAACTGCCCGGGGGGGAACACACAAAACTTCTTGCCAGTTGTGTACAATTACTAGTTTGTATCTGCTAACAAGGCCGCATCTTAGTACAATTGTACAATAAAAATCTATTGCCTCCACGATGTATTTTTCAGAGATATCATGAAAGATCTTCTGTTAATTTGTTCTTGAGAGAAGCAGACGAGTGAGGATTAGTTCATTTTCATACCATTGTCATTAATTCTAGATTTTAGTGGAATACCAAAAGCCTGATAAAAACAGTTCTCACTAAGAAAAAAAAGGAAAGGATTAAAATTTAGATGTTTTTTAAAAAAACCAAATGCTAGCTGTGAGTATAAAAGCTTCAAGAAGGCACAACATTGCTAACTGAAGAGATACTGTGATTGGTGGGGGAGGGGACTGTAACTGTTCAGTTTCTGCCTGCCATGGAAGGAAAATGGAGGTCCCCCTAGTACCTTTCTGTATGAGAAAGAGCAGCTACTTTCCCCCTGACCAAGGACCCATTTTACTTTCCATACCGTAAACGTTTTGTTCCTTCTGGCTGACAAGCAGAAGAAAAGTGGGGTGCTGGCTGCAGCTTTATTGGTTCAGTAGCAAAGGTCTGTCTGTAGAGGCTTGGGAACATAGTCCTCCAGCGTTTGGGGTTCTGGGTTTCCACTCTTTTATCCAAGGAGCCAAAATCCCACTTTTGACATGTCGGGTGCCCTTCAAGATCAGGAGGACAGCAACTCAGGCTCAGAAAGGCCCATCATCCTCATCCCCATCCCCTTCCCAAATGAGCTCAAATCTGATCTCGGCTGTCCTCATTAGCAATCACTTTCTGCTCTGTGGTAGACAGCTGCAGCCATGAAGAAAAGCTGTTTGAGCAGTCCTACATAATGACACTGGGAAAGACCCGAGAGGTCACTCAGTCTGTATCCCTATAGATTGCTATGAATCATTAAAAAGCACACTGTACCACCTGGTCTCATCCAATCCGGTGTGCCTGTGCATCACATCCACTTTATTTCCTCCCAGGTCACCAAGAATGATATTTAACATACTGTGCACAAGTAGGTCAATAAAACAAGACAGAATGGTTTGCAAAAGGTCTGTTTGTTCTTTCTACTTGTATTTGTATTGCCACAATCACAGTTCCTGGCCAAGGGATTATCGCAGTTCAGGTGGCTGACCCCAGAGTCCCAAAAGGTTCCTATGACACTATGGACTGCAAAGAAGGGCGCTTTCCACCAAGTGTTTCTTCACCTACCATTGGAAAGGGATGCAGGTGGGAAGAAGAGAAAACACTTAGTTGGGTTTTGGTGAGAAGAGAGAGAGAGAGTGAGAGTAGCCCTTGTCTTGAACTTGCAGGTCCAGCTGCTGCTGTTCACTTCCAGAATGCTCCTGAAGGACAGAGTAGTCCCTGTTGCCTCTTTTAAGGAGGAGAGACACAATTCAATGTGACATATCTGCTCACCCTGTTGTCACCATGGCAACCAAAAGGATCCCATAGGGAAGCGGAGACATGTTGCATAGCAACCAGATGGACGCTCTTGGCTGCTGCTGTTGCTTCGTTCAATTGAATTGGGTTCTCTGGGATCCTTGGAATCGGGATGTACAAAGTCGAGGGAAGAGTGGCTGCAACGCCAGGAAGAGAGGAAAGTTTATATATTTTATTTATTTATATTTATATATATATTCGATTTCTTATACCGCCCTAACCCCCTTGGGGGTCTCTGGGCGGTTTACATAGAAGGTTCTAAGAACACATCTCCCTGACTAGGGCCACATTGTGTAGGTACAGGGCTGCCTACCGACATCCAGGTGGTGGTTGTTGTTTCTCCAGCTCGGCTCTTTCCAGTTTCTTCCCAGGCAGTCTTCGGGGCGGGATGTTCATCTGGCGCTCAAGGCGGGTTAGCTTCCTTTCCAGTGAGACCGTTCAGCACACGATCCACGTCTACCTCCGGCCTTGGCTGTGTCCTTCAGGCTCCGCCGCGCTCGCCTTCAACGTCATCGTGCGCCTCCCGGTCTCCACCTCCGCCGACGACAGCCGCACGGTGTTCTGCTGCTGGCCACCAGGGATCGCTCCTGCCGCCGCTGCCGCCGCTCCGCCACACCGTCTCCACTGCCGGTACCCTGCTGCAGCCGATGTCTCACCTCCATCGCCATTGCTGGTGCTTTCACCACACACCTCACCAGAGGAGGGTGCCCCCTACCCTTCTAAGGGTAGGTACCCATTTGTCTACTCGCATTATTTACTTGCTTTCGAGCCGCTGGGTGGGCTGGAGCTGGGACAAGGGTCGGGAGCTCACCCCGACCGTGGTGGTTCTCGAACAGCCATAGTGGCTGCTTGAGAGTTGTTGTTAAGGCAGGCATTTTACCGCCTGCGCCACCGCTCCTTTAAGTTGTAGTCACTAACAGGTTAACTATTAGAAGGTGCTCTGAGACGAAGGCCCTGACCAGGATGGCCCAAGCTGGTCTGATCTTGTCAGATGGAAGCTAAGGAGGACCAGCTCTGGACCACCAAGGAAGTCCAGGGTGGCTATACAGAGGCCAACAATGGCAAACCACTTCTGTTCCATTCCTTGATGGCTGTGACTTGGTGGCACTTTACACTGCCTGGGATGAAGAATTCTCAGAAGAGTGCTGCAGCTTGGCAATCAAACTACCTGAAGAGGCATAGGTATATTAGTTGTACTTTTTTTCCCCTTAAAAAGAAAAGGTGGTACTACAATGTTGTTTAATTACAAGCTGCAACCGTTGAAAAAGCCCAGTCTTTGGTTGCCACCTGTCGTCTCACCTTTGCAGATGGACACGTAGAGCAGGACTCATGAAGAGGCTCTTAACTGGTGGAGGGGACAGTACACCAGGAGGCAGTAATTCAAGTATCCCGGCCTCAAGCTGCTCAGGGTCTTGAAGGTAGGAACTGGTGTTTTGAACTGTGCCCAGAAAAAGATGGTTTCAGAGGGTGGACATGTTGGTCTGCGGTAGAACAGTTCGATTCCGGTCCAGTAGCACCTCAGAGAACAACAAGAATTTCAGCATATAAACTTTCAAGAGTATAGGCTCCCTTCATCAGACATGAGTCAGAAAAAGATGGACAGACCGTGCAGTCCTTTCAGTACAGCGGTGGTACAACCCCTGAATCCAGCCTCAACATTTTAGATCGCTTTCAAAACTTTTCAAAGTAATTTAACCTGGATGTGATCAGAGCATGAACCACTGTGACCAGGTCATGCTTTTCAAATAATGGACATAGCTGGCATACCAGATGAAGCTGATAAAAAGTATTACGTGCCACGGAGAAGACCTGAGCCTCCAACTGTAGGCTAGGATCCAGCAGTACCTCCAGGCTACAAATCTGCTCCTTCAAGGGTTAGTGCAACCCCCCTCCATGACAAGCTGACTTCTCAGCCCCCCAAGCAGCTTTGTCATTGGCCAACAGCACCTCAGTCTTCTCTGGATTTAACTTCAGTTTATAAGTCCTCAGCCATCCCATTACGTTTCCCAGGTATTTGTTCAGGATCTCCACAGAGCCACTGGACCATCCATTTAGAAAGAAAAGAGCTGGGTGTCATCCACATATATTCTTGACCCCTCACTCTGAACCCCTGAATGAACTCTCGCACCAGTTTCATGTAGATGTTAAACAGCCAGTTTGATGTAGTAGTTAAGTTCACAGGCTCTAATCTGGGAGAACTGGGTTTGATTCCCCACTCCTTCACTTGCAGCTGCTGGATGACCTTGGGCAAGCCATAGTTCTATCAGAGCTGTTCTTGAAAGAGCAGTCCTCGAAAGGGCTCTCTCAGCCCCACCTACCTCACAGGGTGCCTGTTGTGGGGAGAGGAAGGGAAGGAGATTGTAAACCGCTCTGAGACGCCAAGTGAAGGGCGGGGTATAAATCCAATCTCTTCTTCTTCTCTTTAAAAATATCACAGTCCTGCCAGTTTAAAAGTAGTTTTTTAATTTTAATTTTTAATTGAAGAGCCAACAACTTTATCAGCACTGAGAACTATGCCAGGAATATCATATTGCATCTCAGGCCATCTGTAATAGGATGTAATCAACATTACTGTGACAAAAGTTTCATAACGTTAACACAGTAGGTACTAAATGACAGCTGCCAGTGATGTGCTTGTCTCAGGGATGTTGAGATGCGTTTGAAGATATGATGGTAAAGACACCAAATAATTGGAAACAATTTGGAGTCATTACCATTGTATCTTCATAAGCATCTTGGCAACACTAAGTGTAGAAATTTACTTTGGGGATTCTCATGACAGCACCTAAGACACATAATATGCCCTGGGGGAACTGCCTGTCATTCATCCATCTTTAAAAAATTCTGTCTGATCCTATGCTCCAAGACTGTACCAAGCTCGTTGTGTGTGGGGACAACTTGTTATATGGTTATGGTGCTGCTGCAGTCCAGCATCCCTGTCCTCAGCCAGAAGTGTCCACAGGTAATGCTGTGCCAGTGCTCCAGGACAATATTGCTTTTCTCTATGTAAGGTGTACGAAGGAAAAATGAGAAGGCAGGAATGTTACTGGTTCCCTGTGTCTTTCTAAGGGGCTGCTGGAGCAGATCTAGAATCTGTTGGGAGAAATGAACTGTGCAGTCTCTTAATACTAACACACCCCAGGACCTCAGAAGGGGCAATAGAGCTAGAAAGATAAGTAGGTCAGGTCTCTCTGTACCATCCCTCTTGTCTGCTCTGCTGCTGTCCCTTTGTTTATCTGGATTGCTATTCACATGGAATTTCCATTCAGGTGACACATTCATCTCTGCCCCTTCTTTGTCTAATCACCATCATGAGAGCAATCTCTCCATAGTCTCTCTCCATCCTAGACAGATAACTAGAATACTACTCTACTGTTTCCCATCTAATTCTACTACCACTACTAATTCTTCTCCTTCCTATCCTGTATGTAATTCCTTCACAGTAAAGAACTTATTTCTTTTTTAAAGCAATAAGCCTAGTGTAAATTTTTATTCCTAAAGCAGCATCTCTGTACCGCTGTGCAAAGCTAGCTCTAGCCAAATAAAATCTACTTTTTGTGCGTAAAGTGCCATCAAATTGCAGCTGACTTATGGTGACCCCAACAAGGGACTTTCAAGGCAAATAAAAAGCAGAGGTGGTTTGCCATTGCCTTCCTCTACAGTCTTCCTTGGTGATCTCCCATCCAAGTGCCAACCCTGCTTAGCTTACGAGATCAGACAAGATCAAACTATACTGCACTATTCTAGATCCCCATAATCTACTTAGTGCTGCTTATATAGTGCTAGTAAAATATGGTAGGAAACAAATTTTAAAGTGACTTTTGAGGGAACTGGGGCTACGCACTATGGTTCTGATTGGCTTGCCAGGGACAGGACACTGTTGTATGCTGGAGTGAGAGAGAATGAAGGGTAAGCTGACTTTGTCAGGAGAGGAATCTCTTTTTTAAAACTTAAACATGTCAGAAAGCTACATTTCCACTCCAGCTGCAAAGAAGTGATTCTCACCCCCTAGAAATGAAAAAGAAAGTTGAAAAAGAGGTCTCTTAGTAGTGAAGATTTGTGAACAAGTGGAAATGCACATAGTCATAGTTCAGAAACAACAAAAGAAGTATAATTTATTTTTAAAAAACAGGAAAAGCTTGCTAAACATGGAGGAGGAGGGAGAGGGCAGAGTGGGTGGAAGGAGTTGCAAAATGTTTCTCCAAGCAACCATTAGTTAGACCATTATCTAAGTTGTGAGTCAGCAAGGTCCAAAAAAAAAACAAGAAGAGCTTGAACTGACACAGGTATCTGGTACAGATTGTGCAAGTGAGTAGAATTTATTATAAGAAATCTGGAAAAAACCAACTGAGGCAAACAAACTCACAAAGTGCAGGATTTAAGGCGTCATTGTCATAGTGTTGTTGGCAGAAGTCTACAGCAATTATAAAGGGGAGAGTCTCTAAGTTTTGCAAAGGTAAATATTAGAATCAAGTGAAGTGGAATGGAATGTCTTTGGGTAACGTGCATTAACAGAGTTCTTTCTGCGCAGGACACTAGGTGTCAACAGAGAGATGAACTGAAACCACAGCACTAAAGGCTCTACAACATAGAAAAAGGCAGCTTTATTTGTATGTGTTTCTGTGGCAGCAGAATGTACTCGGCCAGTAACCCTCAAGACAGTGGTCCCTTATTAAATTTGAGGGAGACCACCCAGGCATCATCAGGGTAAAAAAGAAACTTTCTTGTTCAAATAGTACGTTCATATGTCTGCTGGCATAGCAGCATTTGTTGGAGGGGGATGTAGTGTTAAGTGCCCTCCCTGCCTGACAGGAGAGAATGAAGATTCCCAGTCGCTTCCCACAATTACAAAAGACACCTTTAGACATTTCTCTGCTAGTTTGACATATTTATTTCTTTACAACTTTTGACCTTATAACCTTAACTTGCTGTTTAGTGTCACTTTGCATATCTTGATCATCATCATGTTGCATGTTAATTTGCTGCTCATTCTCTGGCTATAAGTCTGAACTTTTTTGCCATTCTATGTATTTGATAAAGTGTGCATGCACACGAAAGCTCATACCTTGAATAAACCTTTGTTGGTCTTAAAGGTGCCACTGGACTCTAAATTGGTTGTTCATACATCATGACACTGGCTAAGATTTGCTGTCATTTAAAACCTGTAAGCATTGGGAAGTACCAAACAGGGAGGGACAGAACTAATTTGCTCAGCAAAAATCTAGGAATAGTGTAGGAATCATTCACCACCTGGTCATTATCCTACATGCCCCACATCCCTGGAAATCATCTGCGGATTTGAAGTGAGGTGACAGCAATATATGGATGACACCCGGCTGTTTCTCCCTAACACCTGAGTCTGCAAAGGTCCTGAAGAAATGCGGATGGATAAGGGCCAATAAACTGAAGCTCAGCCCAGACAAAACTGAAGTGCTAATGGTCAGTGACAAAGCTGTCTAAGGACTGAGGAGCTACACTGTCCTGGAGAGGGTTGCATTCCACCCAAAAGAGCAAGTTTGTAGCTTGGGAGCGCTGATGGAATCCAGCCTACAACTGGAAGCTCCGCTCTCCTCAATGGCATGCAGTGCCTTTTATAAACTTCACAGGTCGACTCCACACTGTGAAACAAGACATCACACTGAAGATCCATGAACAGATCTCCTGACATATATTGAAGCAGTTAAAAGCCTTCACTGGTGCCCCTGAACTGGATCAGGACCACAATGCCAGAGCAGTCAGGACATGGCCATTCCCTTTTATGCCTTTTCTGTGACAGAAATATCTCCCCCATTCACTTTCTATTAGTTCCTATGGGGAAAAGAGATAGCTATATATAGGGCAAGGGAAAATATAGGTTTTCTTTGTATAATATACCTTTCTGTATAATAATCTACAATAACAACTGCGGGGCATAGATTTTGATCAGGGAAATGGTGTGTGTGGGAGGGTTAAACCCTCTCTGTCCCAATGCTATAACACCAATCAAAATTGATCCCTCCCAAGTTAAAATACACATAAAGAGATCTGATCATACACAACAAATTGTAAGGTTTGGTCATTGGTTACGACACTGTTACAGCATTCTGTGCTATACCAGCTCTATGTCACACTGTGGGACATGTTTCAAGAAATGGTCAGGAAGGTGATTTGCACTGTTGAGTAGACACCACTAGCTTTTCCTTTTAACCTGAAAAGGCCAAATATTCAGCTAAGACAAGGATGAAGCCAACAAGAACACCACAAGAACTTTGTGGTGGCAGCTGTAGATTCCATGCCTAGGATCCATCTGCCCAGTAGACAAGCTGGACTTGTAGCTGACGTATAGCCCTGTTCCTCTTCGCTTATGTTTCCAAAGAGAAGTCTGGCACAGCTTTACATTATCATCTGAACATAACAACCGGTGGTCCAGCTAGTCCAGCATCCTATCTTGCACAGTAGCAGGCCAGTTACTATGGACGGCCAACAACAGGGCATAAAGGCCAAGGCCTTCCACAGATGCTACCTCCCAGAAGTGATATTCAGAGGTTTATTGCCTCTGAAAGTGATCACCATGGCTTGTAGCCACTCACAGACCTATCCTCCATTAATCTATCTAATCCCCTTTTAAAGCCATCTATGCCTGTTGCCATCACAACATCTTTTGGCAGCAAAATTCCACATTTTAATCACTCATTGAATAAAGAAGTATTTCCTTTTGTGTCCTGAATTTACTGACTGTCAACTTCATTTGATGCCCTCAAGTTCTAGTATTTTGAGAGAGGGAGAAAAAGTTCTCTCTGTTTACTCTCTACCATGTGCATAGTTTTATAAAGCTCTATCATGTCCCCCTTTACATTAATGCATGTACATAAAGTATAACTACTCTTAAAGCATTTTATAAGCTTATTTTCACTAAGGGTATACAAAATATGAAAAATATAAAAACATATATCATTATAATGACATTCTAAAGAATTAAACCCTTTACATGTATTCTTTTAGTGTTTCAAAGTAGCCTACGGCAGAAAGCCTTTGTAAATAACTTGAATTTATCTATTATCCTTTATTTTTGTCCATCAGAATTTTTTTTGTTAATTTTATAAAGTATTAAACTTTATAATGCTACAAAATATATTATTATACTTCAGCCAGCAGGGGTCCTTCTTGTATAATACAAATTTTGTACTTTTTGTACTTTTTAATTGGCTCCTAATTAATGACAATAACCATGATTAATGACTTTTGTTCTTAGCTGAATTTCCACACATCTGTTTGGCTCTTGGTCATTGTTTTTAACTTTCTGCTTGTTAGTAGCTTATGGATTTTTGCCAGGTTAATTTTAAGTGTATAATGGTCTCTCTTTAAGCAAGCATCTTTTGTCTTAAGCTTGATAACTTTCTATAGCAAAGCTTGTTGCTGCTACCATAATCTTAGTAAATATTCAGCTTTAAACATAATATAAAGTTCTAAAACACACACACAAATCAGAAAAGGGGTTTTCCCCGATTAAGCTTTTCTAAAAACATCTTGACCAATTATTTCTAGATCCTTTGAAGTAAAGGATGCCACTATCAATCTTTAACTTTGACAATTAATTATAATAGTGTTCTGTTATTTCAATTAAAGTCCTTTTTACTGACATCACACCAATTCAGTTCATCTAAGTGTCTATACAAACAAAGTCTTTTCCTTTTTCAAAATAGGCTGAAAAAGGCAAATAGATAGATAGATAGATAGATATTGCTTTATAGACTCCAATAGTTCAATGTTGATATATTAAAGCATTCTAAACTTAAGGAAAGAGAAGCCTAGTTGATTTTTTCTCATTTAAAGTTGCTAAAAGTCATAAACTGCTGTGAACTTTTAACCTCATTCTTTGAAGCAAAGGCTGGAACATTGATCTGCACTTTTGACAGGTCTAGCTGGGATGGTTTGTATCAGTCCAATTAAAAAAGGTGTCATGAGAGCACCTGCTCATTAGAACTGAAACACTCCGTTAGAAAAACTCCTCTGTTGTCAATTAAATTTGATTTAGAACACCTGTTTTCTACAAATCTGCTTAGTGGCCAACAGGAGAACCCCAAAGAATCTCTCCCTAAGATTCCTGGAAGTCAGCAATAATCAATAGACAACCATTTGAACCCTTGAATGTCCCCTACAAGACCATTGGTCCATCAGGGTCAGTATTGTCTATGTAGACTGGCAGTGGCTCAGATCTCAGGCAGAGGTCTTTTATATCATCTACTATCTGGTCCTTCCAGTCCCTTCCAATCTGGCTTTTGCCTGGGGTTCGGGACTGAGACAGCTCTGGTTGACAATCTCCGGTTATACCTTGATGCAGGCAGGATGGCACTAATGATCCTGTCTGCTGCCTTTGACACAGTAGACCATTTGGCCCTGTCTGCTGCCTTTGACACAGTAGACCATCTGGCCCTGGTGTGAGGGCTACGACCTTGAGCTGGTTCTCTTCATTCCTCCAGGGTTGGTCCCAGAGGGTCATCATGGGTGGAGAGAGGTTGTCACTGCAGGCCAATCTGTGGAGTTCCACAGGGGTCGATTTTCTCCCAAATGTTATTTAACATCTATACATGCCCTCTGACAAAGATTGTAAGGAGGTTTGGAGTGGGGTGCTAATCAATGTGCAGATGACACCCAGCTCTACCTCTTATTTAAGGAGCAACCAGTAGCCAGAATTCCAGTCTTGGCCTCCTACCTGGATGCAGTGGTGGAATGGCTAGGTAAGAGTTGGTTGAAGATAAATCTAAGACAAAGATTATGTGGCTGTGGCCTGGGTTCATGCCCCACACTTTCCAAAAACACAGATGCAAACAATTCATTGAGCTTCTCTGCCATTTTCTCATCTTCCTTTAGCAATCCTTTTATTCTTTGGTCATCCAAATACTCAACTGCTTCTCTGGCTGGGTTCCTACTCTGGATAAATTTAAATAGATGCTTATTGTTTGTCTTGATGCTTCTAGCAATCTGCTCCTCAAATTCTCTATTTGCGCTTGCCTGCTTATTAGCATGCTTCTTTTTTCAGACCGTGTTCCCTTCTATTCATGTCATTGGGGCAGACCTTCTACTTTTTAAAGAAATCCTTCCCCCCTTTTATGGCTTCCTTGACTTGCATTGTTAACCCTTTTATGGTCTCCTTGACTTGCATGGTTAACCATGCAGGTATCTTTTTAGAATTGGCAGTATTTTTCCTAATTTGGGGGACGTATTTGATCTGGGGTTCAACAAGTGTAGTTTTAAATAGCTTCCAAGCATTGTCTGGAAATTTGACTCTCCTGCATTTTCCTTTCAGCATTCTTTTAGTTGAATTCCCCTCATTTTTGTCAAGTTCCCTCTTTTGAAATTGAAAGTTACTATTGTGGACTTCAGGGGTAACTTTCCACTGACATAAATGCTGAACTTAATAGCATTGCAATCACTGCTCCCAACTGGTACAGCTACATCTCACACCAGATCCTGAACCCCCACTCAGAATGAAATTCAAGATCACAGCCCCTTTGATTGGCTGTGACCAACTGTTCCAGTGCAAAGTCATTTATTCTGTCTAGGAATCTCACTTATATTGCATGACATGAGTACATGTTTACCCAATCAATGTGAGGATAGCTGAACTCACCCTGTATCACATTATAAGAAAATAAGAAGAGCCCTGCTGGATCAGACCAACGGTCCATCTAGTCCAGCATCCTGTCTCACATAGTGGCCAACCAGTTCCTCTGAATGCTCAACAACAGGGGCATAGAGGCTGAGGGCTTTCCCTAATGTTGCCTCCTGTCTCTGGGATTCAGCGGATTAGTGCCTCTGAATGTGGAGGTTCCCCTTAGTCACCATGACTAGTAGCCATTGATAGACATCCTCCATGAATCTATCAAATCCCCCTTTAAAGTTGTTTATTCCTGTGACCAATGTTCCCTCTAAGCTGTGGGGTCTTGTGAGCAAAAATTCTACTTTGTGAGCTACTGGCATTAAAGTTGTGAGTGAGCAATTTGGCCGCTGCATAAATTAGTCTGCTCTGGAGCCATCCTTCCTGAGCTGAGACGAAAATTTGTGAGCCAGAGGCTTAAAAACTGTGAGCTAGCTCACACTAACTCAGCTTAGAGGGAACACTGCCTGTGACCATCACTACAACCTCTGTCAGCAAATTCCCCATTTAAATCACTCTCTGTGTAAAGAAGTATTTCCTTTTGTCTGTCCTGAATCTACTGCCCATCAGATTTATTGGATGCCCTCGAGATCTAGTATTTTGGGAGAGGGAGAAAAATTTCATTTTGTCAACTCTCTCCACCCCATAGTATAATTTCACCTTCCTAATTTCCTTCTCTTGAACTGTCCATCTAATGAATCATCTTTATAATAGTGGTGAAACAAATAAGGAAATAAATTATTCTCTCTCCTGTTTTTTACTCTCTTAGCTCCAATGACTTATGATAAAGGGATCTTCCATGCTTGAGGTAGAATTTCCAGGCTGTCATGGCAATCCATCATAACTATTGATATTTTACCTCCCTCATTAGAAAGTTTAATTAGATTTCAAACTCATTTCACTGAACAATAGATGGATGCAAATTAGTTTTGTTAGTTAGGGACCTGAACACGATTCAAAGAAGTGGAAGCTCCATGCCCTGTTAGCAATACTTCTGAGCCATTCACTCACCTATGGATGTTTTTGATTTATTATGTATGCTAAAAACCCAGCAGGTGGTGGCTATCACGAACAAAGCCCCAGGGAACACTTCCTAATACTCTCTGGAAAAATGGTTATAATAATACAAAATTGCTCCTTAAATTATCAGTAAATTGAATGACATGCTGTGCTACAAGCTTAATTAAAACAAGTAGTAACAGGTATAATGGTGTTTAGCCAAGGGTTTTTGAAAAAAAAGCCTTCAAAATTGAGGTATAGTAGCAGATGAAATTCAGTTTTCTGGTTGAATTTATTAAACATTAATTTGATTTACGTGTGTTTTAAAATACTAAATATACGAATAAGTGTTGAAGTAAACAAAACAAAATGATTTCACAGATACTTAACTAATTATTCAGTTTTCCTGAATGGGTTTTCAACATGCAGAAGAAAAATCTATTAAGCAAAATGAGGAGCCAAAGGGAGAGGGTGAATATTGAATAGGAAAGTTAAATAAATGTTGAGTCTAGTTGATGAGCCAAGCAAGCTGAGGTGGAGTAAAGTATTATGTCATATCATTCAAACCTGCAAAAGGGCAAAACCAATTACTACCTGTACATATGCCTTCTCCGTGGTAGCCCCCACCTTGTGGAATGGTCTGCCTCAGGAGGTCAGGAAGGCTCCACTCTCTTGAGTTTCCACAAACTATGCAAAACTAAATTATTCAAGAGGGCTTTTCTGTGCAGGCCAATAGGGTAGCACTGTACAAAATGATTCACAAATTTTACTTGGACACATCATTAGAGACTGTGGTCTATATTACTATATATAGTTTGCTTTAAGATGGATCATGCTATGTAATTTTGCATAATTTAATGGATCATTTTAACATTTATACCTTATTTCAGTTCTGTTTTTAGAGTTCTGGTTGATTGTACAACCCAAATCCTATTTCATTTTTTATTGAATGTCCCATCCTGTTGACTGTATTGACTTAGTCTGTGTAACCTGCACTGAGTCCCAATGAGAAAGGAGGACTATAAATAACAAATAAAAAAAATAAAAGGACCATTCAATTTATGTGATGAGGGCAACCAAGAGGCCATGGTATTTTTGTTTTGACCCTACTATCTATCTCTCAGTTCCTCCAAGGACTTCAAGGCAGTGTACTCAGTTCTTCTCACAATAATCCTGTGTTGTGAATGAAAAGTACTGGGTTCGCTGCATGGAGGACTCGGACGGTGACATGTGTTTGCACACGTTTATTGTACTTAACATCAGACTAACTAAAACGGCCCTGCAAGGCCAACTATATACACACCCACCCAGCACACCCCTAGTCCATTGGAGGGTTTGAATTTCCTGCCAAAGTGGCTATTGGTTGGGGCTGGGGGAACTAGGATCATATGTTCCTATTGTTCAAGGGAGCAAAGCTCCTGCCTGTGCCGCGAACCCCTAGTGGCGGTCCGCGTACATAACAGTGAATGAAGTGAATGACTACCCCAAGCTCACTCAGTAAGTTTCATAACTAAGTGGGGATTTGAACCCAACTGTCCCCAGTTCTAGTCCAACATTCTAACTGCAACGCCACAGTGGACTTAGGTTTGTATGTAACAGCCAACTTCTGATATGGAAGACTGATGAGGAAATTTCCAATTTATAGGTATGCATAGTTTAATTGCACTATATATCTGCCTAAAGAGTTCTTTATTTAAGAAGCCAGTCTCATTTTGTTCAGAATGGTAGAGCTGCACGGCTTTGACATTTCTCTGATACTGAGTTGAGGAATTCTTGTCAAATGTCTGCAACTAAATTCCCAACTTTTTACACAGTGGAACATGCCCACTGGAAAAAAGCGCCTATTTTGGTACAACCTTACTACCAAAATTGGCTGTTGTTTGGATGCATCAAATGAAGTCTTGCAGGGATTACATACTATTACAGAAGTTATTTATGCTGAACCTTTTTATATTAACATTTTAAAGTTTATTTAAAAGCTGCTGTCAAGAGACAGTAAATCTTCTTTTCCATACAAATAGCAATGGAAAAATGAGTAATTTTTTCCAGTGTATGAGTACCATATGAGAACCAAAAGGCTGAAGTGGGAGTGGAAAGCAAATTGTTGATCCGAAAATCATTTAAAGTTATTGGCACCAGTTCAGCTCTACTCTGGCAAAATGAGTGGTCCTAGATGGGACTGTGCCTCCCTAATCTGCACTGATGGATGCAACCAAGCATTTCAGTGGGGACTGGGTGAGTACTGTAAATTGTCATGCTGCTGATGCACATTCATATGAACAACTGCATGGGGGGGGGGTGGCTGCATGTAAGAGAGTTGGTGGGGTTGACAGCAATCTTGTACACAGATGGACTGCTTCAATGTTACTGAAATCAATGGGATTTAGCAGTCTAATTATGCCCAGGATGCAAGCCATCAACATTTGTCGCAGCTACGAATGGAGGAGAATTTGAAGCTGCTCTTGCAGAATGATGCACTGCAAGCAGAAGCAGCAAGTACCAAACACAACATGAAAGCAAAATGTCAGAGTGAGATCAGACCTAGCACATCAGAGAAACAAACTAGCAAAAGAGCAGGGCATGAGGTTTTGGGTGCAAATAGCCTTAAGCAGTCTGAGCTCAAGAAAATGAGGACTCAGGAGTTAGTACAGCAGAAGGCTTTGTATATGAAGCGTAAGAGAATGCTCTGAGGGCATGTGATATAGTTTTATTTCTGAAGCTATGAATATTGAGCCCTTTAAGCTACTAGGATGAGAGGCACATGTAAACTGTTCTGAGTTTCAGAGAAAGAATAGGATACAGGTACAATACTTAAGTCCCTGCAACAGACTTGGTATAATTCCCCTACTGCCTTTCAATGCCTGAAAACAGGTGAACATAAGGGGAGAGGAAATACCTTTTGTCTTTCCTCTATGTTAAATGACCTTCAGATACTGCAGAAAAACTAGTTTGCTGCTTCTTATATGTCCTTGTTCTCCATGTATGGACATATAAACATCAGAAGAACCCAACACAGCCATTCAGAGACTAGCTAATATTTACTGGCAACACATCTTTTTTCTTCTATATAAACAACCAGATTTATATACAAAATACAAATTAGCAGAAATTGCCAACAAACATGCAGAACTGGAGCAAGAACAGATCAATGCCAAAAGCAGCACATAGCCAAATAGCTGGCTGCTGTGTAAGAGATCTGGAAAGAGAAAATAATGTGTTAGAACTACATGCTCTGTTTCTTTCCCTGGGTTCCAAAGATGGTGCTTCAAGCAATTATCTTTCAAATGACAACATATCAACAATATTAAGATTTTGGGGACCCAAACACCCAAAAGAGGAAAAATCAGATTCATAATTTAAAATCCTAGAATGTGGCAACAATGTTAAACCCCCCCCCCCAATTTTGTTTCAACGCGTTGTGTGTTTTCTGTGCTAGACAGAGACAGCTGTCAGGCAATCTGGTGCACTTTTTATTATGATACATGGGATAAGGTGACTGCACAGGTTTAAAATATTTCAGACTGGCACTGCATTAAGATAAGCTTCCAAAACTACTCATATTAAAAAAGCTTGCCCTTAGTACAAGTGTGTGTGTAACCTAAATTCTGTGCTGATTATTCTTACTTTGGTGAGACCTGGGAAGTTATTTTCTAGGCCTGGAGCGTCCTTCTATGACCTAGTGGTAGACGAATTCCCATGGTCAGCCTTACCCTTAGTAATGTAGTGTTATGGCTGGATAAAAAAATCTTGATATCCTTATGTCAGTTAATTTTTTTTCTTGAGAAACAGGATGGGGAACCTCAGTAGCCCTCTGAAACTTTCTAGAGCAGGTGCAGAGGAGACCAATGAGGATGGATTAGGGGTTTGGAGACTAAGATTTATGAAGAAAGGCTGTGGGAATTGGGAATGTTCAACCTGGAGAAGAGAAGGTTGGGCGGGATATAATTCTTCCTGTCTTTTAGAGATGGGTAGAGAGAGCTATTTCAGTTGGTAGTGGAGGACAGAATTTATAATATTGGGTTTAAAATTATGGGTGAGATATTAAGAAAACCTTTTTAACAATAAGGGCAATTCAGTAGCGGAATTAGCTGCCCAGGGATGTTGGTGGGTTTTCCATCCTTGGAGGTGTTTAAGAGGAGGTTGGATGAGTATTTGTCAGGGATGCCTAGGTCATCCTGCATGGTGCAGGGGGTTGGACTGAATGATCTTTAGGCCCCTTCTAACTTTTAATTCTATGATCCTAACCTAAAGAAGTTATATGAGGCCTGGAGAGTCCTCCTCACCCTCAGCAGTTTAAGCAGATTCCTACCTTCATTTATTATACCTATATGCCATATATTACCACTGTGTTTGAGAGAATATACTATTCTCTGATATACATCTACATGCCGCAAGATCTACTACCAGTGGCATTCACTGATAGCATACCACTACCGGCTTGTTATCTGTTGCTTGCCAACACACATTTTCACATGCAGACACGCCCTCACATACACAGTAAAATTAAACCATGGCTATAAAATAGTAGATGCGCACAAGATTATTTTTTTACATCAAAATTCTTTATTTCTTCCCATTCTACATTTTTCAGGGGTATATGAAGTTTGTCTGCAACCTGAAGACTAGAAAGGTAAAGGCAGCACTCCCAAGCTGCAAACTTGGCTTTTCAAGGGGAGAAAAACCCCATCCAATATGGGAGAGATCTCAAGTCACTGCTCTGCCTTTCTACTAACCCAAAGAATCTCTGTCTTATCAGAATTAAGTTTAGTTTGTTCAGAGCATTTTCTGCCCCCTTGGCCTTTATCTCTCGGCTCTCTTGACTGGCTGATGTATCGCACAAGGATATTTCTCCTTTTATCTCTGTCAGGCGTTATTATGCTATATTGTCCGTTAATGACTAAGCTTTCTCTCTAGTTAGTTAAAATATTTAGAAATAGTCCACAATATCATAGCAGCTAAGCTAATGTGCCACCATTTACTGATAGAAAATGTGCAATACACACAATTGTGAAAGCAATACTATAAATAAATAGGAAATAAATGTAATGGCACTACAACTAACACTAGTAGGATTTCTAAGCAGCCTCTCTTAAAGCTGCCAGAATGAACGCTCAACAAAAGCTACGTACAAGGGAACATATAAATTTGAAAAATAAATAAAATTCTCAGTGAAACTATGCATAAGAACAATTAAGCAGTATTTATTTCTGTGGAACAGGTAGCAGGAAAGAGGCCGAAAGCTATGTATATGATTCCTTGAGGAACAACGAAAAAATCAATATGCTGTTAGTATCAACATTCAGCCCAAAATATATCTGTGAGTGGAACTTCTAATTCAAATATGGATTGGTTTCTTCCTCCTCCTATTGCTGAAATGAAAGAGTAGCAATGTAGAAACATTTATAGTGAGAACACATTGTGGCATCATCAAAGCAACAGCCCTACTTCACTTGATTTTTTTTAATCTTAAGGGCAGAAAAGTGCCAAGTGCTTGTATATCTACCAGACTTTTCCTTTCAGAGAGGTCAGAAATTAATTTCTTCTCCTGTGTACAAAAATAAAGACTTTGCATTATAGAAAAAAGTATGAAAGGCCAAGTTACAGATTTTACAGATACAGGATCTCTCCTATTTATGAGCAACATAGAAACCCATAAATCATTTGTAAGCAATCTGGCTATTTGGATGTTTAATATACAAGACTGTGGAAAAACATGCTCATGTGTAACATACTTGCACCTTAGCTTTGTGAAGATATATACCCTGTTTTCCCGAAAATAAGACCTACCCCAAAAATAAGCCCTAGCAGGATTTCTATGCATTTGTGGTATAAAGCCCTAGTGTGTCTTCTTGGGAAAAAAAAATATATATAACAGTGTCTTATTTTCGGGGAAACACGGTAGTTTGGAATTTTTATCCAAAATGATCCTGTAAACCATTACATACACCTAACTTCTTAAAACACTGTTCCTCAAACATTATGGAACTACATACATTTGCTAGGTCTTTTGTAGTCAACCCAGCTTATAAAAAACAGTGGCTATAGATATTATCATATTTCTCCTATCCATTTTTTTTACACTGGCTTCTACACTCTGTTCTCCCCTTACCAAGCTTGAAGCAAATGATTGCATCACACTTTGGGAAACTTCACCCATGATTGTTTAAAAGCATTTTATCAATAAGACAGCTTTGCACATAGCTACTTGCAATGAGCATGAATAATCTCCAGGCAAGAAAGCTTTTCTAAAAATGGAAAAGAGTGGAATCTTTCACTGTACCACAAATGACTAATGTGGTATGTGTGGGCAGGTGGCCAAGAATGTGCAGGTCTGTAACATTTGTGAACCTATTTACAAGGGTACAATCAGACACAAGCAATGCCTTACATCCCCTCTTCCTTGGCTATCTCATGTACTCCAGCTTGAGATATAGTGCTGTCTGCCAAAATAGCAAATTTTGTTGCACCTTAAAGGTGTGTGCCCTGTACCATACACTCCAGTGGTCCCTATCCATCCTAAATTACTGTACTTATTTTGTGCCTTTAGGGGATACCATTATGTAAGTGTGAATTACTGCCACTGTCATTCTTTATGGTTCCCAGCCTCCTCTGCCAGACATTATCTGCTAAATCCTAGAGGGTGTGCATGCCTGCATCTTGATTCTACTACACGTGCATGTAAGAGCAGCTGCATAAACACAAAGGGACAACCCAGCACAATGGCATTTCATATACTGCAAGCATTCAGGTACACATTTAGGACCTATTGGTAAATTATAGGGCACTTACTTGTAGCACATCTTTAACCAAAAGCGAATCAGTGTAAAAAAGGGTAGTCTGAAGCAAATGAATGTATTCCAGTCCCATATACTGCAGTCTGAAACAAGTAGTGATCCCTGGTACAGAGCAGGGGCCTTACAGATTTCATCTACGAAATGCTGGTACTTATGGCTATTTAGGGACACAAATGGAGTAACAACTACACAAACATACATGAAATGGAGCAAAGCAAGATTCCATTTCAGGCCAGAGAACAACTTGCTTCTTGTTTATCCACCTATAATTATTTTATACAGCATTTGGTTTCATATATAGCCCTAAGATATTATCAGTATTTCTAGTTCCATTACCGACATTAGGGCTTGGCTTGTGTGTAGCCCAAAACTTACACAGAAGTGTGAACCATCAGGGGTCTGCCAGCATTATACCAAGAAGTCAGCACCATTGAAACCAAAGGGATCTGCTTTCCAACTACGATCGAGCAAAGCACCCAGAGAAAACGTCTTTTTTGCCTCTTAATCAACAGATAGTCAACTAAAGATAGTCTACTTTTATCTGGAGTTACACATGATCAGATATAAAACCCAACCAATATGACAGCAGCCCGGCGTCCTTACCACCGAAACTATAAAAGCCACAAGAAGCACGTCACCTTTGGTATTAAAAGGTTACTTTCCTGGGCTGTGAAAGAAAACCAGGGGAATGGGAGGGCCAGTCTACTTCAGGAAACACTTAAAACCGCAGGCACAGAAAACCTAAGTAACATGTTCCAATTAACGCTTCTTAACGGACTCTTTGTCGCACTAGCTTTTGGTTACTTTCTCGGTCGGTGAAAGCAAAGCTTGAAGCTGTTACAATCCTTGAATCTAAATGGGCGGGAAACTTCCAAGGTCTCCGCAGCTCAGACTGAAGCGGCGCTCGAAAGGGCAATTAAAAGCGGTTTTAACCACGAATCAACTGGCTCCCATTTTCCCCGCCCCCCACTATCGCCTTTCCACGCGCCAAACGACAGTTGGCCCAGCCCTCATAGGGACTCGGTTTTTTAAAAGCCCTTTTCTGCGCACGCGCAGTACCCCCGGTCGCTGCCTAATTTCTTCCTATCGCTCGAGCGCCTCTTGTTCTTCATTGTGACGCAGGTGTCCCGCCCACTCCCCTCTTCACGCCTCTCGGGTACCCCGCCCCCTTTCTGCCCCTTTCCTCGAGCGGCGGCCGCCGCCGCTTCCTGCTGGGCGTGCGCAGATGAGCCTGGGCTTCCGTCGCGGCCCCTCCCCTCTTCTAACTCTCCGTTCCATTCTCTTTCTCGCGTGTCAGAGAGAGCGGCGGTAGCCCTGTCAGCGCGCGCAGCTCTCCTGGGCGTCAGCGGGGCTTGCAGGGGGGAGGCGCCGAGGGAGGCCCCCGCCGCAGCAGCAACCGGGCCCGTCCTCGCGCTCGCTCGGTGGACGGATCCTGCCTAGCCGGGGGAGGGGTGCCGCGTCCGAGGCGGCAAGATGAGCATCGAGATCCCGCCGGGTCTGACGGAGCTGCTGCAGGGCTACACGGTGGAGGTGTTGCGGCACCGGCCGCCGGATTTGCTGAACTTCGCCGCAGAGTACTTCAGTCGCTTGAGAGATGCCCGGGACCAGGAGCTGCGGGAGGTGGCCAGGGGCAAAGGGGTCGTCTTCGACGGGGAGCCCATGCAGACGGAGTCCAACGGCGAGGACGAGCGGAGGCAAGACGTCGACGAGGAGTCCGATTCCGACTTTGAGCGTGAGTGGTGGGGAGGGTGCCTGTCGTCGCCTGCCCCCTCTGGCCTGATATGTCTTGGAAGTATTCCCCCCCCGGGGGGGCTCCCTATGTCCTCCTTTGGAGCAGGGGGTATTTAGGGTCGCAGAACAGTTTAATGAGGATTCTTCTTTTTGGTGTTAATAGTTTTTAAAATTGTTGCTAGTACAACAGTAGGTAGAAAATAATTTCCTCTCAATCGACTAATGTAGTCAGGGGAGTATTTAAAGGGTGTCTTAGAAAGGCAGGATATAAACGAAGTAAATTGTCACTTAACATGGATTAATTGTACTTTACCCCACCCTGTAGTTAAAGGGGGGGGATTGGGTTTAATGCTTTATTAATTATTTCAGGACATGCTGTAGGCTCAATGGGATTTATAACCCCACTGCATGGGTGTGTGTAGGCGTGTGAGGTTCTTGTGGACATGGAGTAGGGGAGTGTGAGCTTGTGTATGTGACAAGAAAGAGAATGGATCTGCTCGCTTCTTTCTCTGCCCACAGGCTTATCCAGCGGATGGGCTGTCTTTCTGCGTCTGGCTTTTCTCTCCTCCCCCATTCAAAGGCTTGTGATTCTCGTTTCAGCCATGGGGAGAAGCAATCTCCCCTTCTCCCCAGTCCCTTGATAGTAGCTTTTGCGGGGTTTCCCTCATGCACTCTCATTTGAACAATTGTGAATGAAATGCCAGTTGTGGTGCAGTCTGTGTGGTCGTACCCTAGCTGGTTCTTAGTGCCATTGCTTGGGTGAGGTACATGTGAACTACAAAGCCTGTATGTGGACTGGGTTCTAATCCATGCTTTTGTAGGATCTTGATTACATACAGAAGGAAGGAGTGGCAGCTTCTGAACATATGTTCTTGGGGATGGGTAGGAATTTAGCTGAAATGGAAGAAAACTTTCCATCAGATTCCCCTGTTCTTTTGTTGAGGGTAGGCTTGAAGGGGATGTCTTTCTTTGTTTCTAGGGTGTATTTTGTAATGGTGGGGGCTTCACCTAGTCTCTGGCATTTGTGGGGGTGTAATTGGAATCTTTTAGGTGTATTTGTGGAAGAAGGTGTGAGCACAGACCTAATCCCTAGCTCCCGGAGCAAACGGGTAGTGATTCCTTTCTAAATATACAGGGAGATGGAACTGCTGGAGCACACCCTAACTTTGGAAATTAGAGGCTCTCTCCCTGCCCCCCCCATGTTGAGGCACAGTAGTGATGTACTGAAGCTGTTGGAACAACCCCCATTTTAGCAGCCTGGCCACCCTCTGAATATGCAGTGGAAGGGTGCTGTATGTTTTCTAGGAAAGGGACAACAGTAGAGCTCTTCCCTGACCCCTTTTCTTATTTATTTATTTAATTCCATTTCTACCCCGCCCTCCCCGCACGCAGGCTCAGGGCGGCTTACAAGGCACAAGTGCTATAAAACCAAATACATTAAAAACAGCATAAATTACAACTCACAAGATACATGGAGGACTAAAATTACACTTTCTCCATTACATGACAGGAAGAGGTCCGAGATTGAAATCAGAAGGGAGAGGGACGGCCTAAGCCGTGTTGTTCCAATTTCTCATAGGCCTACCCTGACAGTCCTGCTTCCGCATACATGCGGTGGTGGTAGTGGCGGCGGCGGCCTCTATTCAAAAGCCTGGCGGAAGAGCTCCGTCTTACAGGCTCTGCGGAACTGTAAAAGGTCCCGCAGAGCCCTGATCTCCTCTGGGAGCTCATTCCACCAGATAGGGGCCGCCACCGAAAAGGACCTGGCCCTTGTGGTAGCTAGCCTGGCCCCTTTTGGGCTGTGACCCCGACCGAAGTGCTCTTTGGGGCCTATATGGGGAAAGGCGGTCCCTCAGGTATGTAAACTGTACATACAAAAAATTATAGTTTGTTGGTTGTGTGTGTTTATAATACTTGTGAGACATTTTTCTGTCTATCCGAAATGTTGTACCTTTAAGAAAATTTAATATAGTATATGTTATAGAAGGACTGTGTTTGAGCCCTTACAGGGAGAGGTTACTCTCCAGGGAGTTTTTTGAGCCTTATATCCTTGGGATTAAGGCCATTCATTCAGTTTCGAAGTACTTGTGATAAAAGGCATTCCAAGGCTTCACTCTTTTCTGTCTGTGCATCACATTTTTTTTTAACCCTGCCCTTCCTCCGGTGACCTCAGGGTGGTGTATATGGTGCTTCCTCTTTCCACTTTATCCTCATAACAACCATGTGTGGTAGGCTAGGCTGAGAGAAAGAAACTGACCCGGAGTCATCTAGAGGATTTGGGGATTTGGACCCCCAGATCCTAGTCTGACACCCTATAACCAGAAAACTACACTGGATCTCATATCTTTTCCCCATAGCTGATGTGTGTGTGCATGGCCAGTTGATGTATTCTTTCATTTCAGGTCATGAAAAATTGGCAGGAAAGCGGCACTTTTCAGGGGAAGTGTAATTCTGATGTGTCAAATGCCAAGGTTACATATGTGTTTAGTTCCACAGTGAAAAATAAGAGAACATAAGAGAAGCCAGTGTTGGATCAGGCCAATGGCCCATCCAGTCCAACACTCTGTCACACAGTGGCCAAAAATACCAGGTGCCATCAGGTGGTCCAGCAGTGGGGCCAGGACACTAGAAGCCCCTCCACTGTTGCCCCCCCCCAGCTCCAAAAATATTGTTCAGCACTTGCCCCAGACTGAGAGTTCCTATCTATACCTTGTGGCTGATAGCCACTGATGGACCTCTGCTCCATGTGTTTATCCAAGGAGGACGCACTAGTGAACAAGAGCTGTTGTGTTGTATGATATCAAGGAGTATATGCATAAGATGAACAGAAGTATGGACATGAGTGGGATGGTAGGGTTCTTAGGCAAATTCTGAGTTAAGTTATAGAGAAATTGATTAGGTGTTACCAGAATCTGCAGTGATGGTGGAAATGCACAACCACTTCTGATATTGGAGGCTTGAAACAGGGTGGGATCCCCGGGTGGGATCCCCCCCCCCTTAGTGTTGCTGTTTGTTCGTTTTTTAATTGAGAGTGAATTAAATTGAGAGGGAGAAACAGGGAGGTTATGTAGGATTAAACTGAATGCAGGTTAAAGAATCTCTGTAAAGAATTGTCGTTAGGAGCTGCCCTACCACTCAAGAAGGAAGCACAAGATGAGTGCTGAGATGGCTGCTCTCAGATGATACATTTGCATTTCTTCAGGAAGTCCAGGTTGTGCTTTCACTTCCCACATCCCTTCTGTAGCCCTTTTAGATAAAGATGATGGTAGAGGAATTGAAAAGCAACATTCTCTGGTATTTATTAGCTGCTTCAGTCATTGAGAATGGAGATGCAGCAAGTTTGTTCCTTTTCAAGTATAGAGAAAAGAAATGTAACTTTTGTAGCTGTCTGGTCCAGTTGTAGCCGTAAAAAGACAGCAAATATTCAGGCACCTAGTAAAAAAACAACAACTTTCTGACTGGCTTCATAATACACTCCTAGTGATAGGCAATAATAAATAAGAATAGGTTCCTTGATATTGTGTGGATATGTATTTAGTATAATCTGTGGTGGCTCAGAGGTTAAGATGCTGAGCTGCAGACTGAAAGTAACTGCTAAAATGGCATTGTTGCTGCCTGATTTGAATTTTCAAAGCAAAAATGGTATTCTCCCCCCCATGCTTAAATGTAGTGACCATGGTAGTTTATGTTTATGACTCCATTTATTTGTTAGCAGTTTTCACTAGTCAGTGATTCATGTGCTGGTTGACCAACCTGCAGATTTCTGTACACCTTTTGAATATAGGTCTTTTAGATACAGGTAGTTTTGAATAGACATGTATTAGATATAGGTCATTAATCTAGAATGTATTGATGGGAAACGAGCACTGAAATAAGCAGAGATTAATTTTGACTTGCTTGCTTGCGGTGCGTACATTGAAATGAAATTTAATACTGCAAGAACAAAAGTGGTGAATGCTGTCTGGAAGGAATGCATTATTGTAGGAGCAAAATGAAAGTGTAAACTTCACACCTCCTACAGCTTTCTGAGCAATAATGCGAGTGACCAAATTGATCACTTTCATTACTTTTTAGAGACTTCTAGTGTGGTGTGAAATTTACTCTTTCATTCTGCCCCTTCAGTAACTCATTCCTTCAAGACAGGATTCTCCACTTTTGAACTTGGATTATTGCTATTTTGTGTTTCATACAAAGGCTGATTCTGTGGGGTAAAAGAACAAAGTTTGAGTCCAGTGGCTCTGCTGCTTCAGACCAACACAGCTACCCACCTGAATCTGTCTTTTGTGGGGTTATCACTGTGAAACAACTCCAAGTTACTGTTCCTTTGCAAAAGGATTCACCACTAGTGTTCTTATTGAGCAATAGATGTTACATTTAGCGGTACTGTTCTCTCCAGTGCTCCCGCTAAACTGTGGAGCCTTGTGAGCAAAAATTCTACTTTGTGAGCTACTGGCATTAAAGTTGTGAGCGAGCCATTTGGCTACTGCATAAATCAGTTTGCTCTGGAGCCATCCTTCCTGAGCTAAGACAAAAATGTGTGAGCTAACTCTAACTCACACTAACTACGCTTAGAGGGAACACTCCCATGCCTGAAGTTTGGAGTACTGGTGGGTCAGGCTAGAATCTTGCAGGATAAGTGACAAACTGGAGAGCCAGTTTAGTGTAGTGGTTAAGAGTGCGGACTCTAATCTGTAGAACCGGGTTTGATTCCCCACTCCTTCACATGCAGCTGCTGGTGTAACCTTGGGTCAGTTATAAGTTCTTTCACAGCTGTTCTCTCAAGGGCAGTTCTCGAGAGAGCTCTCTCAGCCCCACCTACCTCACAGGGTGTCTGTTGTGGGAAGGGGAAGGGAAAGGGATTGTAAACCGCTCTGAGACTCCTTCAGGTAGTGAAGGCTGCAGTATAAATCCAATCTCTTCTTCTCTTTTTCTTCTAAACATGAACACCCAGATTATTGAAGGTGAAATCTAAAATAGTACAGAGAACAGGGGGGAAATATTGCCATTGTGTGATGTGGTGCATTGGCAATGCATACAAGGGTTTGACTCCACAGCATAGGTTTTGGAAGTTTAATCCAGAGGCTGTTGCAATTTGCAATTATGAACTATGGAATTCATCAGGTAGAAGAAGGCTACCCAAATTGCCTGTGATGCAGGTTGAGATCATCTTGATGTTCTTTGGTTCGCCATGCCAAGGAAACAAATTCTTTGCTCACAATTAATTTTAAGAAATTCTGTTCTTCTTGTAGTATTTGACTGCTTGGTATGTTTTGACAATACTAATAGAATGCAGAAGAAGGAGGGAGTCTTTTTATCATGGTGTTGTCTTAGAAGTCTTGTCTGCCAACATTTTCACGGCACGTCTATGCTTCTTACAGCCTTTCCTGTTCCCGTATAGAACTTTTAAAGAGGAAAACATAACAGATTTTACAAGAGCAAGTTATGCAGCTCAATACAGGCAGTGAACATAAAGAGTACACAGAGATAAAATTTTGAGATGATTTAGGATTGATATTGGGATCTTTACTATATTATGGCTTAAATATACTAGACATACTTATTGAAGAACCAGTTTCAAAGTGAGCATTTGTTACTACTGGGGGGAAAAAAGCATCACTGCCTTCTGCTTGCTTTTTCCTTCCATGTAAAAGGTAAAGGTTCCCTTGCTCGAAAGCCAGTCAAATCCGACTCTAGGGTTGCGGTGCTCATCTCTGTTTCAAAGCCAAAGAGCTAGTGCTGTCCGAAGACATTTCTGTGGCCATGTGGCCGGCATGACTAAACACGAAGGCACACAGAACGCTGTTACCTTCCCACTGAAGTGGTACCTATTTATCTACTTGCAATTTCTTGCTTTCGAACTGCTAGGTTGGCAGGAGCTGGAACTAGAGAGACGGGAGCTCACTCCATCATGCGGCACACTCGGGTCTCGAACTGCTGAACTACCGACCTTCCACAGCCTGCAGTTCAGCGTCTTAACCACCTGAGCCACCGCAGCTCCCCTTCCTTCCATGAGTGTCATATTAATCCAAGCACAGCATAGTTCTGGTTACTCATCCTATAAAATATGAAGTTGTAGTATTCTGAGTATACCTCTTAGCCTGTTTTCATTGTGCATTGCCTCGGGCATGACTTTAGTAGAAAGGTGCATCATAAATGCAATAAATAAACATATATCTTCTCCGAAGAACAGTGGGTACATAGTTTTTAGGATTAGCAAAATGGCTTATCCTGTCCTCAGTGATCAGTTTGCTATCATCCATTAAAGTAAAATATTAAAGCCAAGTGTTTCATAGGCAGGATTAATTGCTGCCTGTCATATTGCTGCTCAGCTTATCACGACACAGCCCAGCCGTGTTTGGGCACTTGACTGTTTTTAAAGCAACCATAATTGGATGTGTGCAGCTGATGCCTTGAATTGGTTTCCTGAGCATTCTAGTGCGCAAGAAATCAATTCCAAGTGCTTGCTTCTGAAATGAGCATGTGTTGTGCTGCTGCTCTGGAAACTTGGTCTACACTGGGAAAAGATGAGTGGAAACATTAAGACATGGTTCTTCTGCCATGGGTTTCTGTGCTTAGTGAAAACATTTTAAACCGCACCCTACAACCCGTATAACAAAAACTTCTGAATGTTTAATTATAACTTTGTGGCAAAGGTGCCATTAAGGCTGTATATATTTTTTCCCCTTTGGCAGTGTCATGAGAATAGCTTGCATATTTTATAATTGTTCTTGAGAGAGAAGCGCATTCTCGTGGGATAAACTGCTCTAAGTATTGCTGAACATTTGCCTCCTGTCCTTTAGCATAGGAAGTGTTCTTCTTACGGGGCGCTTCAATATACCGAAATTTAAAACTGCACTTGAAATTCAGAGCTCTAACTTCCTGTATAAATAGCCAGCCGGCCTCATATTTGGCTGTCTCTGACTTCCCCTCAGCCCAACATATCAGATATCCTACAGCAGCTGGGTGAAATGGAGGTAGCAGTGGAGGTATTTAGAGTAAAAAGTTATGTCTGCAAAACTTCAGAGAGCCATGAGGAAGCAGAAATTTAGTTTTTACCTTTCTGGCATTCCCTCTGAAGATGTAGAACAAGTAACCTCTGCTGACTTCATCCTGGGATTTAGTATTGTATACGGGGGATTTACTAAAGATTATTTAAAATTTCACACTGTGCATGATTCATACTGTCAACAAGGATGCTATGATTTCATTATGCTAAATGTGTGCTTTAATGCAAACACCAAGATTACCTGTTGTCTACATTGTGAATCCTGGAGGAATCAAGGACATGTTTTGTGATTCCCAGAGTTAAATTCCTGAATTTGACAAGTTAATCCAGTATCTTTTGATCTCATACTGCTTGGATGATGTATTAGATGTCCCTATAAATTGCTCATCTGATATAAGATTAGGTGTTCCCGGTCAGTCCATGCCATTGGTTTGTGTGTGTCTCTTGTACAAGCCTGCCTATATCTGACTTGGTTTTTCTCCCCCCCCCCCCCCAAAATTAGCAAGCCTGGATTGAGGGTTGATATTATGTTTTTACCTCAATTCCTACTTGATTATTTTTATTTTACAAAACTTGTTACCCTGCCTTTCTGTTACCCTATTATAGATATACATGATAAAATCCCATCTTAAAAATGTGACTTTTGGTTTATTCGACTATAGTCGATTGTTTGTAATGCTATTTCTTTGTATTTAATAAAGTGTTGGAAAAATAACAAAGAGATCAAAACTAACAAACAAAAATCATTAAAACCTGCTCATCAAGCAGTAGACTTGGGTCCAAGAGCACCCCCAGACTACCAGCTTGTTCCTTCAAGGGGCGTGCAACCCCATCCAGAACAGGTGACACCTTAAATCCTGTGTCAGACCTTCTGCTCACCTGTAGCACTTCAGTCTTGTTGGGACTGAGCTTCAGTCTATTAGTCTGCATCCACTCCCAAAACTGCCTCCAGGGTTTCTACAGCTTCACTGGGATCAGCTGGAAGCATGAGATAGGGCTGAGTGTCACCCTTACATTGGTGACAGCCCAGCCCCAAATCTCACCCAGCAGTTTCATACAGATGTTAGAGTATAGGGGACAAGTTGGAGCCTTGTGGGATCCTAAAGGCCAAGGGGCTGAGCACCAGGCCCCGAATGCTGTTATTATATTAGCTCTCTAAAGCTAGTGCCGTGTAATGGCTTGAACATTGCCTTAGACCAAAAAGATCCTAGTTCAAGTTCTCTATGAGCCATGAAAGTTATTGGGTGACCTTTGGGTAGTCATAATGTTTCTGCATACTCCAGCGCACAGGGTTAATGTTTTAAAATGGGGAAATCCTACTGCATCCTGCTTTAAGTTTCTTTGAAGAAGAGTGGTATGCATCCGTGATTAGAAAACAAATAGATTTCGGAGGGTATGTTAGTCTTCTGTTTGTATTGTATTGTATTATACCTCGTCCTGTGTTTAAACCTTCAGTGATACAGAAAGAACTGTGATTGTGGATTGGATCCATTTAGTTTTCTGCAGGTGCAAGAGGGAGGGGACAGTCTTGCCCATCTCCACTTCTCACTGCAACCCCCTTTTCTTCAGTGGCTTAATGTCCACACAGCTTCCTTCATTTACAGTATATTTTGGGGAATGTCAAAAGAGGCTGGGGGAGGGGAGGTGTGCAACAATCTGCTGCTTCAGTGGAACATTGGTAGGATCAGGTACTCATTTGCATATTAAGCGACACACCCCTAATGTAGCCAATCCTCCAAGAGCTTACAGTAGCTCCTGTAAGAAGAGCTCTGTGAGCTCTTGAAGGATTGGCTACATTAGGGGTGTGTGGCCTAATATGCAAAGGAATACCTGCTACAAAAAGAGCCCTAAGGTCCAGCCCATAATTAACCTTCATTCGGGTAAAATTGCAGGTAGGTTTCCATTCTCAGTTGGCTTTAAATCAAGTCATTTTCAAATGGTGTAAAGTAGAATCCAGTTCCAAGTTTATAGAGCACTCTAAGAGCACTTTTCCTGGGAGTAAGCTTTTTGGGACCTAGTTGCTGCTGCATGCTACTTTCTTCGTCCTCGATATAAAACACAGGAATCTCATCAGTTAGTAGAGTACAAATTTATATTTCATTTTTCAATTTATAAATATAGCATTACTGAGAAACAGGCTGTATTTCATAGCTATTTTGCAGATTCTGCAGGGCAAACTCAAATTTACCATTGAACCTCTGAGCTCACCTTTCCTCTCCCTTTTGGCCTTGCAACCTGTCTTCTAGAGGGTTGTGATCCACTTTTGGCTCCTCCTGACCCACAGTTTGAGAACCACCACCCTAAGCGAATGACCATCATAGAGTTCTTTGTGATTAAAATGTATATTTAAAAGGGTTAATAAAAGATAAAAAGGAGAATTGTGATGTGGTGTCCTGAGCTGTGAGATATTACTGCCTTTGATGGGTTATTTCAGAATTATCTAAGGGTGTCCAGTTGACTTACCAAATATTGTTCAAGTATAGGACACATCGAGTGAATTAGTAATTTCATGACCATGTCTTTCAAAAATGGAATTTTCTGTTCTGTTTTATGTTTTCAGTACTTCATATACAACCTTTCCTAATACATTTAGCTCATTTTGTTTAATAGCAAATACATTTTCAAATATTCATAGCTGTCATGCATGTGGTAAATTTGGTTGCAATCAAAATAATTGGCTGTGCCAACAAGTTACTTGCTTTGAAGTTTTCAAAATTTACAACTTTAATACTAGACATATCATGATATATTCCAGACTCTCAAAAGCCATAACTGAAGCCCTCCCCTAAGGCTGCATTAACATGAACAAAAGCAAGCAGCCTTTAAATGTTCTTCTGTGGGAATTATTAGAGTCCATGCTATGTCTTATCCCCCCCCCCCTCCATTCTTTATGTTTATAGTACCTTTCTCAATTTCCTCATTATCTTATTTTGTGACATCCTGAGACAGTATGTTGTAATGTGTAATCTCTCCCAGGAGCAAGAACCAAACTGGTTTTTGCTAAACTGAAATACCCCGTGTGTTACTTGAGAAGGATTTGGTTGAAACTGGGGGTTTAGCAAAGCGGCCTTAATTTCATTAATATTGCCTGAGGCAAATGAAATCTAGAGACTATTATCTATTTAATATAGATAAATATAGACATGCTTCTTGAGATGATAATATGACTTAGTACAAATTCAGAATTTTATGTGGATAATCTCAGGTCTCCCCATGTGTTCAACTCTTCATTAGTTTTCTTTCCTTGGTGCTTCTTGGTACCAGGTTGATCCTGGTATTCTTTCCTTCTGACTAGTGATTTATTTTTGTTCTGTCTTCTACTTTGAGTTTTGAATATGAAATCAGCAGGCCATTTTAAGCAGCCTCGTAAGTTAACATTGATGACTTTTGCTTCCTGTCTGCCTGACCGGCAAGCTCTTATTATTGTATATAGACATTTTAATATTTTTTCTTTGTTTCACGATTTCATATAGTTTTTTCCAAAGTGAAGAGTATCAAGCCGTGGACAGTGAAACCAAAGTTAAGGGTTGTCAGGGCAGAACCACTGAGGATTTATTCTAAGGAATTTTCTGTATTTTGTAATGTAAAAAAATGGTAACTAGAATGCTAGATGGTACTAAAGGAAAAGAGACTGACTTGTCTTTGTACGGAAACAGGACTGAGTGAAAGTCTGGGTTCAAATGTAATGCTTGTATATCTACACCCTGTGTTGTACCTTGGCTTATTGATCAAGGTTCATGCTGAAATGGGTAAAACGTAGCCTTCCTTTGAACCCTGTCTTAACAGCCCGGCATATCTTTTAGAGTTAAGCATGTAGATAAAAGTTGTGACACAGCTTGATACAGGCTTCTGGGATAGTACCATTTGTGTTCTCAGAGACTTTGTCATATGTCTGAAAAAGTTGGATCACAGAAGCTTATATCATAAACTTCAGCCTTTCCTGTGTCACAAAACTCTTTTAGGGACATTTTGGGCTGTATTTAGTGGCGTTTATAATTTTTGCATCGTGTCAAGTGGACAGTGAATTATGAGGGCCTCTTTTCTTGGTTGGTATATCCTCTTTCCCCCTCTTCTGATATTTTCTGGATTCTCAAGACTGCTTTACCATGGGGCTGTTGTAGCTGGAAGTTGCACATTGATCTTCTGGTAACAGCCATAGGTTAAGATGAATATGAATGTGGATCTGTATAAAATTGGGGTTTAAAGTTGACTATGTATAATGTGCAGCTTGAAAAAGAAGTCTATCTTGTGAACTCACTTTCGTGACATTTTGTTGGCCCAGACTTAGTAACAGCATTAATCAGATCTTGGAGTATAAAGGATTCCTCGGGCATGCAATGTACCAAGCTGTTTTTGCATGTCTGCATTTTGCCCTAACTGCTAATCTTCTTTGGAACAACTGGCCTCAATGCTTTATGCAAGGTAATATGCTGTCTTGCTAAAATACAGAGTGGCTTAATCACCAAGAAGTAATTGGTGTTAGCTGGGAAAATGTAAAAAGTCACCTGCTTGATACCAGTTGACTAAGTCTTACATTGTCTGCGTGGGAGTCAGAGCAGCTGTTAACAGCATCTCAGGGGCAGGAGAAGAGCATAATAAGCATTATCTGCACAGGTAAATTACGATTTCTTCAGAATATGTTAGCAGATCCACTCCGTGGGCCAGCAGTTTGGCAGTCTTGTAGTCTGATATGTTGATGCTAAGTGTCTTCAAGTGGCATGGGGTATCTACATCTTAGGTGGGTCCTAATATTCTCTTCAAAGGGGTATTGAGAAGTTGTCTTGTAAGGTCGAACTAAGCATTGTATGTTCAGGAGTAGCCAGCCAGGTGCTCACAACAAGCAGGACATGACAAAGATAGCAGGCTCCTGTGATTTGTATTTAGCATCTGGCAGTCAGAGCTATATTTCCTCTGACCGTAGTTCCATTTTTAGCAATCCAGATTATCACTGGTAGACTTATTGTAAAAAATTTGTCTAAGCCCTTCCTGTAAAGTTGGCAAAATTAGTGACATCTTGTGGCTATGAATTCCATTATGCCTCTTTGTAAAGTACTTTCTCTTAATACCAAATATTCTGATAGAAAATATTACCCATCTCCATGTTGTTCATCATTTTGTAAACTACTGCCATGTTCTTTAGCTGGCCACAAATAAAAACTACGGCTTGAATCCCATCATGTGGCAGTGGAAGAGAAGCTCTTCTGAATGTCATTCCATTTGTGCAAGAGTTATCAGTGTTGGTGTGCACAAAAAAATCAAAAGGCAAAACACTGTTCATTTGATGCAGTCATAGCAGCCCAGTTTGGAAGTGTAGTATGATTTGATCAGAGGGTCATTGTTGGGGGTGGGAGGTCTAGTTCTTGCACTAGTGGAAATGCAAAACTGGATACAGGAAAGCAGTCTTAGTGCAAGGGCTTCTTGTGGTGAGTTCTGTGTGCATCTGCTTGCAGAAGAGCTCTTGTGTAGTTGGAAATGTTCCATTGGATCCAACTCAATAGAATGAATATCCATATTCACATGTATGCACACATTTTATGTTAGTGTTTTGTAAGTGGAAGCGTATCCCTCCATTCCTAAATAGATCCCATTTTCTGAAATTTGTATCATGTGATGTTTTGTAAACTCATGGGGTGGTCTTCTAAAATGTCTTAATTTTAGTGTGGTTATACAATGTTATGGTAACATTTTATTCTTTTGATATAACATGAACAGATTATTTGAGTTATCTCTGTAGATTCTTACAGTGTAATTCTTTGCAGAGCTACTAGAATTTAAGCTCATTGAAATCAATCGGTTTAGACTGGAGTAACTCTGCATAGGATTGTACTTTAAGTCACCCATTATGAAACACTGGCTGAGGTTAAATGTGTTGCTGGTATTAGAACTTTGCTTGAGTTGCATTTCTTGAGTTTAAGCTGCCTTTATTAGTCTGCTTATTCCATCTGGTTTGCTAGAGCCACAGCTTGAATTTCTGGGCAGAACTGCTTCTCTGGAGTGCATAAGTAAGGATACCTTACACATTTGTTCTACTCAGTTCAGTGGGGTTAAATGAGCCACTAGCCTCCTGTTCCAAGAAGCAGAACAAGCTTTCTTTTCCTTTGGGAGAGTGCTAGGATCTCATCCTGAGCATTGCCTTCACTTATGCTGTGCTGGGGACCAGTAGGTTAAAGCTACTGCTTTAGCAATTTATAAACAGATTGTGATTGTGATATCACATGGAAGCAAGGAGGTATGCCATACAACTGAATTTTTGAAGCTGACAGTTTTTGCTCATCTTTACCTAGAGGAAATCACTGGTTACTCTTGCATGGAAATAGCTATTAGACACAGTCAGGGGTCGTTTCGTAGAAAAAGAGCTAGGGGAACTCATTAGCATAACTCATTAGCATATGCCACACCCCCTGACATCACCGGAAGTGTGTCATAAGGCCACACCCCATGACATCACCGGAAGTGTGTCATAAGGCCACACACCCCACCCCCAACGGTCCCGGCCGCTGCCTCCGGCCTTGCAGCTCCACTGCCGAGCCCCATGAGGGGCCCGGCGGTGGATCTGCAAGGCCGGCGGGAGTGCAAGGAAGCCCCGCGAAGGCCCTCCCTGGCCCGAGGCAGGCAGGGGTGGGGAGAGGCAGGGAGGAAGCAACTTACCCTCCCTCTTCTCCTGCCTCCTCCTGGCTGAATGAGGGCCGGAAGTGGGGCGGCCGGAAGCAGGGGGGAATTGCGATCCCCCACGATCCCCCCGAAATGACCTCTGGACACAGTTCAGATTGCTTGGAATCCTTTTCGCATGTTAATAATTGTGGTTTTTGCTATCACTCCTAACCTCATGAGATTTGAGATTGAGTGTGATGATGATTCAGAGGATGTTTGGAATGCGGAATGGTGTTTTTACTCTGTTGATATTAGTTTTCCTGAGGCATTTAACTGGTGGATTGGATTAATTCGGTGATGGTTTTATTGGTAGGTCATCTCCTCTAGTCATACCTTAAGCTGCCTCTGGATCCATGATTGGCTGAGTGAGCAGAATAATATTTAAAATAAATGCTAAGCAGGGAACTTATCAGCAATACATGGTGTGTTTAAGAAGCAACTTGCAAAGTGATGCAGGGTGTGAAGGTTCCAGGCAGAAGGTATACAAAAGGCCCATTGTATATGCAAATCTTCCACAAGCCTGTCTCCAGATCTAGGTCAGTATTTTTATTTATACTGAAGAACAGAGTCTTGTTAATATATGCTAACTTTAAAGACATTGAAATAGTGCATAATACATAAAATTGCTTGGACTGTTTTAACCTGTTCTGTTCCAAGGGTTTATGGCTGTTGGATCCCCAAGCATCGAGAATAAATCCACGTTTTCAAGAAAAGCAAGATTTATTTCAAAGCATTGGAAAGACACTCAAACACGTTCTTTGTTAGAACTGACTACAAACGGTTAGGGCAAGCATAATAAAGGGATTTGAAACAGATACAGAACCAAGGTCACTTTCCCGCTGGCGGGTGAAAGGAAACGGTTGCGCGCTCATTCCCTAAGAACCAGGCTATCTCCAGACATAACACAGGTGCAGTTCTCAGGCTCTAAAAGCAACAAGCTGGCAATGAAGCGAACTCCCCCAATACGTCCTCCAGTTGTTTGGCTTAGGCATTATAGCAGAGTAAAATAATAGCACACAGGCAAGGGGGGGGTAGCAACTGTACAGAAGAACCAGCAACACAGAACACCATGGCAGCTTGCTGACATACTGCCCCCTCAAAAATACACATTAACCACCGTCTCCCGGGCTGGGTGGGAGAACTCCCGGTTTGGGCGGGAGACCTCCCGGTTTGGCCGGGAACTTCATGTGGAACTCACGAAGCAGATAAGGGGCCCGAATATCACCTTCTTCCACCCATTCGCGGTGCTGGGGTCCGAAGTCCACCCATTCGATGAGATACCAGAGCTTACCACGCTTAAGTTTGGAATCAAGCACATCAGCGATTTCAAAATGTTCATCCCCTTCAAGTATAATAGGAGGAGGGGGAGTGACCGAAGGCCGCCATGGAGAGGAGCCAGGATCTTTTTTCAACAGACTCATGTGAAAAACAGAATGCAAAGCACGGAGGTTTTTAGGCAATTCAACATCAACAGCAACATTGTTAAGTATCTTACGGACCTTGAAAGGACCAATAAACTTCCAACCCAGTTTTTTACTAGGGCGAGTAGGTTTTTAGGCAATTCAACATCAACAGCAACATTGTTAATTATCTTACGGACCCTGAAAGGTCCAATAAACTTCCAACCCAATTTCTTACTAGGGCGTAGCATTTTGATGTTCTTTGTAGACACATAGACAAGGTCCCCAGGTTTTAAATCCAATCCCACCACCCGACCCTTAAAAAGGGGGGGCTATCATAGCCCAAGACAGCTCTGTAAGGGGACATCCCAGTAGAGCTATGTAATGTATTGTTGTAACAATATTCAGCAAGAGGCAACAAGTCGCACCAATCAGTTTGTTGGTAGTTAGTAAAACAACGAAGATATTGCTCAAGTGTTT
>NW_015173131.1:993597-993800 GCF_001447785.1 Gekko japonicus
GCAGAGCTTCAAACACATCGTTGACGGTTCTCATCAGGTCCCGTACCGATTGCTCCAATTCAGTCAAACGCTCACCCGTCCCCTCCGCCGGAATTTGCTCGTGTTGCCGGTACATCGGAGGCGGCTCGTAGTCACCCTCACTCGGAGGAGCCGAAGCCCCCTCCTGGGTCCCCGCCCGAGCCCCTTCCCCAAGGGGTTCAAAC
>NW_015173131.1:993917-1012404 GCF_001447785.1 Gekko japonicus
GTAAAGTCCCTTGTCAAACAGACTCTCCCGAAGTCCACTACCTCTGCGGGAGTAAACTTCTCTGGTGCCTTTGGCATTATACAAAGTCCAATCATCCTGCGCCGGTACCGTCCTCGGGCCCCATCGCGAAGGTGTCGGTGGCGGCCAAGACAGGTACGCAGGTAGCCGGGGAATCGCTCCCCCCACCGCACCCGACGTGGGTACTGTGGTTGTGGTGATCAATGCTGTGGAGGTTGTAGGGACCGATCCCGTGTCCCCCTCCGTTGTAGGTAGGGTTCCCTCTGTCCCGCTCATGACCACGTCAGATTCGGGACGATAGGAAGGAAGAGAGTTCTAACAATATGTTGGATCCCCAAGCATCGAGAATAAATCCACGTTTTCAAGAAAAGCAAAATTTATTTCAAAGCATTGGAAAGACACTCAAACACGTTCTTTGTTAGAACTGACTACAAACGGTTAGGGCAAGCATAATAAAGGGATTTGAAACAGATACAGAACCAATGGGTCACTTTCCCGCTGGCGGGTGAAAGGAAACGGTTGCGCGCTCATTCCCTGAGAACCAGGCTATCTCCAGACATAACACAGGTGCAGTTCTCAGGCTCTAAAAGCAACAAGCTGGCAATGAAGCGAACTCCCCCAATACGTCCTCCAGTTGTTTGGCTTAGGCATTATAGCAGAGTAAAATAATAGCACACAGGCAAGGGGGGGGGGTAGCAACTGTACAGAAGAACCAGCAACACAGAACACCATGGCAGCTTGCTGACAATGGCAGGTGATTAAAATATGAATGGCTAAATCTGTTACATAGACTTGGTCTATATTAAGCGAAGAGCATATGTATTGTAGACGTGCGTATTGAACTTGAACATAACATTTTGAATATAGACAAAGGAGAAGAATTATGTTGTCTTATACTCTTTAACCTGTGTTAGGTCTGTCTTTCACTAAAGTAGGTAATTAATATGCCAACATAAGTGGCACGTACTGTAGTTATTCTGGGAAATGCTTGTTGTAGTAAACCTTTCTATCATTATGTCGTCTTTGCAGTGTTCCTCACAGTATGCATCCTGCAGCACATTGGCATGGTTGAGCCATTTCCGCTACTGTTCATAGGAACAGACTTTTGGGTTGAAATGAACTTGCCACCTGCAGTTTCTCTTCAAAGAGAACTGAACAGGTTCTTTGAATGCTGCTAATTGTTCTAGTTGGAGGCAGGCAATGGCAAACCACCTCTCAATGTCTCTTGCCTTGAAAACCCCATGGAGTTTTCATAAGTCAGGTAGAAAGGCATGGAAGCAGGTTTTGAACCTGAGTAGCATAGTGCCGGGGCTGTGGTGGCTCACGTGGTTAAGACGCTGAACTGCAGACCGGAAGGTCAGTAGTTCGGCAGTTCAATACCCAAGTGCCGCATGGTGGAGGGAGCTCCCATCTCTGGCCCCAGCTCCTGCCAACCTAGCAGTTCGAAAGCAAGAAATTGCAAGTAGATAAATAGGTACCACTTTGGTGGGAAGGTAACAGTGTTCCGTGCACCTCGATATCTAGTCATGCCGGCCACATGATCACGGAAATGTCTTCGGACAGCGCTGGCTCTTCGGCTCGGAAACGGAGACGAGCACTGCATCCCTAGAGTTCGATTCGACTGGCTTTCGAGCAAGGGAAACCTTTACCTTTACCTAGCCTAGTGCCTGGTCCATTATACATAGTGCTGTTGTTCTGATGAATTTTTTTAACATTGGATTGTAAACTGCCTTGAGATTCTGAGAAGCTGGGATAGAAATGTTATAACTACAGAAATATGCCAACAAACAAGAAACCACTGTGATAAAATGACAATGACACATTTAATAAATTCTGTAGACATTTTGCAGTAAAACAGAGTCCAACATATTCATTTTCTCAACAGAGTCCAACATATTCCTTTTCTCTTTTCTCGATGAGTACACCGGTTTTTACACTCATTTCAGCTATCTTCCTCATGAGTAATCTTATAAGGTTGGAAGGTGTTTTCTTCTTAGTAAATTATCCTGTAAAAAGTCTTGCACCTGTGTGCTGATGAATCCTCAGTTTATAGATATGCAGGATTAGTCTAGACCGGTGCTTCCCAGCTATTTTTAATATCAGAAAATTTTTGTAGATCCCCCCCCCCATGGTAATAGTTGTACTATTAGCATCTGTGGAATGAGAAAGTACATGACAAGAAGTAAAAAGACCATGCTTTGTGTGCATATGGATTTGCAACCTCTTCCAGTAACTCTAGCGTCCCCCAGGGGTCCCTGGGCCCCAGGTTGGGAACCACTGGTCTAGACTACAACTAGAGTTTTATCGCTGTGAAAAGAAGTTCCTTTTGCTCGGCTGGAGGAGAGATCCAAATTATTAGAGGGCAATAGGGTTCTTCTTTCATGCTTTGAGAGGTATTAGTAATGCACGGTTGAGGGACAAGATACTGAAATATCTCAAGTTGTTAAAACTAATGCTTCTGCTACTAGCCTCTCAGCAACACTTCCAGCCTCAATTTCTTGTCTACAGGGCAAAGTACTGGAGACAACTATTGTTATCTCATTTAAAGAACAACAAAAGATGCACAGAATAGAGTCCCCAAAGTTTTGTGCTGCACGAGGACTGGAAACGATTAATGAAGTGCTCTTGCACAGCTCCTGTTTATTTCAGTAGCGCTTCTGCGTAGTCATTACCAGTGAACTGAATCTAGAAGTAGATAGGTCTGTGTCCCACTCTCAGCCTAACCTACCTCACAGGGTTGTTCTGAGGAGGACAGAAGAATGTGAGCCACTTTAGGTTCCCAGGGGGAGAAAGGTGAGGTGTAAATGAGGTAAGCAAATATATAATTAATAGTTCCAGTTGTGCAGTGGGCAGAACAATTACAGGATCCTGGCGGCACTGGCGGCTGCTTTCAGTACTGTAACCTCACTGTAAACTAGCTGATATCCTTATGCCAGTCTCAGCAGCAAAATTGAAGTAACACCATAGTAATAACCATTGCCACCCCCCTAATCATGGCACAGTATGCTACTGATAACAGCAATCCATAGAAGGAGCGGATCTGCATTTGGCAGCAGTGACACAGCACCATGATATTATCCTACCCCATCATGCAGCCATGACAGAACTCAGAAGGTGTAAATAACATCGTAGCACCTTTTATTAATTTATTTACTTTATGATTACCAGTATGGACTCTAGTATAAAAAGCAAGAGCCTATAACTAGCTCACTCCAGGGTTCTCTGAAGATTGGGGGGAGGGGTTTATACCTTTTGACCAGAAAACACACAGGGAAGGAAGGATGGGCATTTGTGTGGGCATCATTCAGTCAGTGCCATGACTCTGTTGAAAAAGGAACACATGAAGAACCAGGGGTCTTCCCAGACAAGGGGTTAAACTTAGGGGTTCAGTGTTCCTATGAAGAGAATATGTCTTTGGTGAAGGAGGGGAAGGGACATAGCTGGAACAAGCAACAACAGAAAACTGCCCATTTGTGGGAAATAAATATGTAATTTCACTGGGAAAGAACATTTGGATAAGAAACAAGAGAAAGGGTTTGCGTTCCACCAACAGGAGAGGTAGGAATAAGGCAAATGGTTGCCTTCTGGTCAGCCACAGTCATTTTATTGATTGATTGATTGATTGATTGAGATTTCTATCCCATCCTACTCCACGAGGAGGAAGTGGAAGCAGGCCCAGAACACCCAACTTGCATATTGCAGAGCATTTCTCTAGCCATGCAGCCAGCAGGGCAAATGACTGAAGGAAACGTGTGCCTCTGAAGTCCTCTATTAATAAGAACATAAGAACATAAGAGATGCCAATGTTGGATCAGGCCAAAGGCCCATCCAGGCCAACACTCTGTATCACACAGTGACCAGAAATACCAGTGCCATCAGGAGGTCGACCAGTGGGGCCAGGACATTAGAAGCCCTCCCACTGTTGGCCCCCCCAAGCACCAAGATGACAGAGCATCTATCTATCTATACCTTGTGGCTAATAGCCACTGATGGACCTCTGCTCCATATGCTTATCTAATTCCCTTTTGAAGCCGTCCATGCTTGTAGCCGCCACCACTTCCTGTGGCAGTGAATTCCAAGTGTTAATCACTCTTTGGGTGAAGAAGTACTTCCTTTTATTCGTTCTAACCCGTTATTGAACTTGATGGAACCCCCCCCCCACTATGGAAAAAACCCCCCCCCCACTCGAAGTGTATACTAGGCTTTAAAAACACTGTAGTGAAAGCTCTAGTGATTTGAAACGACACAGGGTTTGCAGGGCATGAGGTCTCAGGTTGAAGTCCTGTATGTGGTGGTGTACTGGAAAAGGCATAAGCTGAGATTTAATACTTTTAACAATGAATAAGGAAAGCATAAACTGTAGAAATAAGAGCCCGGCAGAAGCCTTAGTGCTTTAACTTGGATTGAAAAGCCACTGGGATATTATTCTTAAGACATATTAACAGAACAGCCCCATTGTGTTATCTAGGTCATCAGTACATGTTGAAAGGTATTCACCCAGGATTCATGGGACTGTGCAAGGTGTTCTGCATGCAGCATGGCTTTTTTCAGCCCCCCTCCCTTTCCTACTGCAGCCCCTTAAGCTCCACTGAACAGCTGCTCTTGGACATTACATTAGGAGACCTTCAGTACCAATGCTAGATACAGCGCAAGGGGCTGCTGATAGAATGGAAAATCAGCAGCCTCCTGTCCATGGATAGAACCTTCTGCTTGTATGTGAGGATCTTTGGATCCCAGCCATTGTTTTGTTGTGTTTAGCTCTGTAATAAGAGATTCAGAAATCACTAATGGGTTTCAGCTGCAGGGCAGCATTTAATTTTCTGAAAGCTGAACCTGTTCTCTGAAATATCGTTTAGGTAAATATGGAGGATATAGTATCAGGGCATTGCATCAGTCTCCTTGTATAGACTTTTTGCTTTGGAAACGCTCTCTGAATATAAAATTGACTTCTTGCCAGTACTAAGGTTACTGGCAAGCAGTGTGGTAGATACAGAAGGGTTCAGAAACCTGCTCCCGGTTATTATTTGATTTTAAATCTGTCTCCCAGACCCTGATATTACATAATATAAAGATTCTCTGTTTTTCAGGGGGGCTTTTATTATAAGAACATAAAGCTTTCCAGACTGTAACCAAGAATGTATATCCAGCGTTAATACTCAGTCCTGTGAGATGGTCGCTGTGACCTGCTTCTAATTAAAGGGAAACTGTGGATATCTTTTGAATACTAATGTCTGTGATACGAAGAACAGCAGATTGCCTTAACCACAATATATTTGACTAGGAAAAAGGCTCATTGTGGAAATAAATACAACGGCCTCTAGAAAGAGGCTCTGGGCGGGTGCCCCGGCCTTGGACACTTAGTGTCAATTTGCTGTGGTGACCAATGTTCCCTCTAAGCTGTGAAGTCTTGTGAGCAAAAATTCTACTTTGTGAGCTTCTGGCATTAAAGTTGTGAGTGAGCGATTTGGCTCCTGCATCAATGAGTTTGCTCTGTAGCGATCCTTCCTGAGCTAAGGCAAAAATGTGTGAGCCGGAGGCTAAAAACCTGTGAGCTAACTCATACTAACTCAGCTTAGAGGGAACACTGGTGGTGACCTCAGCAGGGTATAATGACACTGAGTCCACCATTTTCTCCAGAGGAACTGATCTCTGCTACCTAAAGAACAGTTGTAATTTTGAGTGATCTACAGCCCTCATTTGGAGATTGGCAACGATGGTTCCCCAGAAGGGAATAGTTGGTTTGGAGGGTGGAGTCTATGGCTTTGTACCTGTCTGAGGTCCCACGCCTCCTGAAACCTCACCCTCTCCAAGCTCCATCCCTCACATCTCCAGGAATTTCCCACCTGGAGTTGGCAACCCTATCTCCTTCCCAGCCAATCATCAACCTACCTTTATTTCTCCCTCACTCTTCAGCTTTCCACCCCCCACACACCTGCAGCCTCTCCCGTGCTCTGAAGCCCTGACTGCTACGTCACATTGGCTGTCATACGGGGGTCACCTCAGCAGCATGATACAGAACCCACCATTTTCTCCAGGGGAACTGATCTCTGCCATCTGGAAAGCAGTTGTAATTCTGAGTGATCTCCAGCCCTCACCTGGAGATTGGACACATTTTACCTCAGAACAGCAAAACTGTTTAGAAAGTTAGAGGCAAAAGCCAATCAAGTCGCATATGCAAACGACCTCTGTGTTCCAAGGTAGAGGCCAATGAGGCTGCATATGCAAATAACCTCTGTGTTCTGACTGGCTTTCGGGGGGGGAGAGGAACAGCAAAATGTTTAGAATGTTGGAGGCAGGACTCAGGCAAAGCAGCCAGTGGATAGGGAGACCCTCTGAATGACAGATCAGAGAGCGAACTGATTTTGGAGCATGTGGAATATTCTAGAGAAGTGCCACCACCATTCTGCTTTTATTTATAAGGGAGATATGTTAATTATGGCACAAATATTGCTCTTGTACAATGGACCAGGAAATTGTATTGATTACCAAATTGTAAATGTTTCCTTCCATTGTACACCTATAAAATTTACACTTTCTGTATGATGGCATACACATGGCAAGGAAGGTCCTGTGAAAACTGTTCCATGTCAGGCTGTTAAAGTGACCTGGTAGTTTGATAAGCACTGGTTCCTTCAGTGGTATTTATGAAAGCGTCATAAAACACAGATAAAAAGCATTTTGCTACTTGGGAATAGCAAAGTGTTTGTTAGCTGCAACTGCTCATAAGAAAACGGATGGGAAGGTGCTTTAACCACAAATTTCAAGTAAATAGTAAAGATGATTTTCCTTAATATCTCAGTGGAATATGTAACTAGACATGCTATTTCAGCAGTTCAAACATTGTTTGACGCAAGCTAGTAATTGTGCTAGTTGTGAAAATATTCTCAGTTACGAGGTTATATCCAGAGCTATGTGTTCTCAATCTATGCAGCAATCTATTGCCAGATACAGAAAATGCCATTCTGAGAATTGTTCTTTGGCTGAAACGATGAGGGATGATCAGTTTTTAAAGTCCTAATAATGGCTGGTGGTATCTCAGAAACCCATCTGGAATCTAATCTGGGCTTCTAGTGGATGGGTGCTAGAACTTCAGAATCCTACAGTACCTTGGCCATCTCATATGACTTACTATTACTGTGAAGTCATAGCACTTACTTGGTGATTTGGAATGTTCAGGACCCCCCCCCCCCTCCATTTGCTAAGTAATCCGGACAGCGTATCGTACTACGGATCATTGATGCCTCCATTATGCAGACAGAAGGTGGGAGCTGAGAGAGGGGTGCTTGCTCAAGCTACCCAGTGCATTCAGGGCAGAGATGAGATGTGGACAGGGACTGCCTGTTTCACAGCTTGGCTGTGACTATTACGCTTTACTGGTTCACAGTGTACTACTTGTTTCCATTCCATACTGTCTGGCCTGTGACCCATCTCAGTGTCTTTCCTACTATAGCACCCTGTACTACTGTTCTTGCCAAAATAACTTAAAGTCTTTAATATCTTCATTATTACAAGTGAAATAAGTTAGGCAAAATCTAGGCAAATTTGCTTGCCTTTCACATAAGTATTGTTTAGCTATTAGCCAAAACACACAAACAAAAAACTATGGTTTGTTCCTCCATGAGCAAGCCTGGGGGGTATAGGGTTGCCAGGTCCTTACCTTTTGGCAGCAGAGGGGCTCCTGGCTCCTCTCTGGGATCTTCGTTTGTGTGTGTGTGTGTAGTGTGCGCACTGTGATGATGTCACCTGGAAGGGATGTCATCTCACTAGGCACATTGCGGGGGGACGCACTAGTGTTTGGCAAAGTCTATGGTCAACGTAGAGTTTGTCAAACACTAGAGCATTCCCCCCACAGTGTGCCCGGCATGATGACATCACTGTGTCGGGCACTGTGGAGCTCTTTGGGAGTGGGGCTTCCCTGGCCAGGTGGCTGGTGGATGGATCAGGGGGCCCAAAATTGGGGGAAGCCCTGTCCCCATTGGGGGGATGGCAACCCTATTGGGGTGTCCTCAAGCATGCTGTGCATTCTCTCCTACCCTCCTTTGAAGCCATTTAATGGAAGATGTCCACTTTTGTGGCAATTCATAATTTGTTATTGTATCTGAACCACAAGTCAGGATTCCAAACTGTGTTTTAATCCCAGTTTGTAGGAAAGAGGTCAAACCACAGGTAGTGGTTTGGACATAGCAACAAACCAATGCTTATTGTAACAATGGAAATCTGTCTTTGGCTTGAGGATTAGAGATAATGTGAATCTGAGGGTGTCCCAGGCTTGCTCATGTAATGATACACCATGGTTGGTCTGAATGATGCTGCAGTCTTGGAGAAAACATGTAGATTTTTTTCATTTGTGAGGCAGCTTGATAGAACTGAAAGAAATCCATTTAAAATGGAAAATCACAAGTGCTTAAAATGTATCACCAAACATCTGATACACAGTCTCTAATTTATTTTTAATCCTTTAACAATCAGCAATTGCAGAGCCTCCTGCATATTGGTTGCCTATCCCGTGATTGTAATGATCTGAATCGGTGACTTCTGGGAATTAGCCTGAAGAAGTTGGGAGATGATCATCACAGACAAAGTTGCAAAAAAATATTTTTGAGTACAAATGTTGTTTCATGGGAAGCTCTGTAATATATAGACACTAGGCGCAAAGCCCGTTGCAAAGTGAAGGCAACGGGACCTAGGAAGACCCTGGGGCGAGAGCCCTGGGGCTGGGGACACACCCGGTGGGCCAGGAGCGTGGCTCTCCCCAGGCCCCGCGCAGTTGTTGGGTGGGCAGCGATGAGGCGGGGGCCTGGGGGTGTGCTGGCACGCGGGGGGGGGCTTGAGAGAAGCCCGGTGGAGGCCGAACCCACCCACCCCAAGAAGGTCCCGCAGGGAAGGGCGGCGGGGCCATGACCCACCTCCCTAAGCTCAGTTGGGGCGCGCAATGCCATGGGCGGCAATGCCATGGAAGGTTGGTGGAGGCGGCCCCCCTAAAGAAGGGCCCGTGGCCTGGGTGGGCGAGGGTGGGGCGGCCCAAGGAAGTGCGGTGTGGCCATTTTGCTGCCTTCCCAAGTGCAGTTGGGGCAGCGAGGCGGGGGGCGGGGAAGTCCGGCAGAGGCCAACACCCCCAAGAAGGGCTCGCGGCCTCCCTGGGCCAGGCTGCTGTGGGCGAGGGAAGCGCGATGGTGCCGGTCTCTGCCTTCCCCATGGTGAGTCAGGGCACGGGAGTGAGGGTGGCACAGGGAAGGCCAAACGCTCCCCCCCCAGAAGAAGGGCCAGCGGTGTCCATGGGCCAGGCTGTGGGAAGTGTGTCGCATCCCTTCCCTCCCATCCGTGACCAAAGTTGGGGCATGGTGGTAGGCCAGCGAGGCCGATCGGTCCCCTCCTCCCACCTCACCAGGATCCAGGCACCGCAGCGTCCTTCCCGTCCGGCGGCTTCCTGGATACTGAGGGTGAGCTGCTGGCCTGCGGCTGTGTGGGCGGGAGTGAGCCAAGCAGCCAGGCAAGTTAGCCAGTGGCCCAGGACCCATGTGTGAGTGGCAGGTCAGCCGGCGAACTGATTTTGCCGCGCATGAATCCTGCCACCCCATAGGCCAGAAGCTACTCCAACTGGCTTTTATATATAAGGAGTGATAGTTCCAGTGCTTTTTGAATCCCCATCTCATGGAATATTTAATGTTGGGCATACAGCCAAAGGTGTACTACTGTTTGGTTGTCCTTGTCCCCTTGCAGACGCTACATTGTAACATTTGTCTCTGTATGCTGCACTCATTTGCACAAATGTTTGCTAGCGTGTTGTTCTGCTCCCATAGAAACCATTCACAAATTGCTGATTGCGTGCTACCGTTTCTAGTCTGTATCTTTGGTTATTTCCCCTGGTGCTTGCTGAAGCTTCTTACCAGGGCTACCAAGAATAAACGGTTAAAGGGTACAACTGATCCATTTTTTGTGCAGTGTGTGCATAAACATATTGTTTACCCTTTATGAACATCATTGTAGTGTGGGAGGGAATAATGGTTTTAAGAGGCTTGATAATAATACACTGTGATCGTGTCATCCAGAAATTGGTCAAAGGGTGGACAAAATACGTCTAGTATTAAGAGTGTACTGAATAGCACCACTTGAACCTTGTTGTCTTCTCAATGCTTTACCTAGGATTCTGGGCAGTATTGCCCCTCACTTCATATCAGATTGATCATTATTACAAGAAAAGTCTGTGCTTGAATGACAGCTTTCAGCTTGGAGGAAGATTTTCTGTCTGGACCATGCTGATAACTCTTGAAACAATGAGTGTTGTTTCTGAGTTGAATTTAATTAGAACAGCTGTCCAGCAAAATGTCTTTGGGAGAACTGGCATGGACCTTTAATTGGTATCAGCTGGGGGCCCATCTAGTCCCTGGGAGCTGCCAAAGTTATCAGCTGGATTTTTCTCACCTTCTTCATTGAATGTACTTGGATGTTAGTCAACCTGCTGGAATGTTGCTTGACAGTCATAATAGTTCACTCACACTTCCTTATCAGTTGGCTTAGCCTTTGGTACAGTCACTTCCCAAAGTCTCAAAACCAGCTGTCCTACTACATCTTTGAGAAGAAATTAAGTTGGGAGTCTGGGTTATGGAGCAGTTTGTTCTCTCTGACTAGATGGGCTCACCTTAAAGTATAAGTCTAAAAGGAAAGTACGCTTGCAGTAGTTAACTTGTTTCATACTTATTTGTCAAATCTTTGGTTCAGTAGGCTTTTGTCGTTTCCTCTCTCTTTCCTCTCCCCTTCCCTCCCAGAGGCGGACAACCACTAGAGTGTCACAAGTTCACATATGCATCCCCTTGTCTCTAAGCCAGGCAGCAGTGCAGCACTTGAGAAGGGAGAGGGACTAGCCTATAGGACCATGACCCCTGTCCAGCAGTGGCACAAACCAGGGATTCATGTGTCATAATTAATTCATTTGGCTTTGATCCATCTGGCAGCAGTAGGCTGACCATACCCCCAAACTGCAACAGATTAGAATGTCCTTGATTAATGTAAATATTCCTATATAATTTCTCTTTTTGTTCCCTACATATCCCTCCCCCCCCCGTACCCCTATTATTTTTTAAAAAAACAAAACATATTTTTAGAACGTCTGTCTTCTTGTCTGTTGTCTTGTACTGTCTGGTCTCATATGGCTTTGAGCCATTCATTAAGCTCTCATAATTTTACTTGAATAGCAATGAGGGAAATCCTAATATATTCAGTTTGCAGAGTTAGTGGGTTCATTCAGCAGTGAGAAGTACATAGCACATGTTAGTGATCAGTGAACACTTCGTTGGTAAATCACTGAAGTCTTAACAAGAAAACCCATGCTGGTTGTTATACAACAAAGTCTGAGTCCAGTGGAACCTCTAAGACCAACAAAGTTTTATTCTGGGTGTAAGCCTTTGTATGCATGTACACTTCACAATGAAAGTTTATACCCAGAATAAAACTTTATTGGTCTTAAAGGTGCTACTAGACTCAAACTTTGTTCTGCTGCTTCAGGCCAACACGGCCACCCACCTGAATCTGTCTAATTGGGTTGTCATAGTTTGGTTAAAGAAAGATTACTTGAAATGTGTAGAAAAATAGTGCAGTTGGTAGAAAGCACTTTCAAACTCATGAATCTTATCCACGCCCTTGCTGTTCCCCAGAGCAACCAAACAATGTGTGTTAGTGAACTGGAGCAACCTACAGCAACAAGAGAAAAGCTAAATTGAATCTATAAATAAATAAATGATTGAATGAGATTTCTCTGAAATTAACACCGTTTGGTAAGCATCAGTGGAAGAAACTGTAGTCTAAATGTTGCTTCTTCCCTTTACAGTGTAGCACATATTTTATCTTTACTTTTATCTTTTTGTAATATCATGCTATGCCAATAAAGGTCTATGATGATGAGGTTTAGCATGCTTATATATAAATTAAATGAGCACTTAAGGAAATTTGACAATGGCATACATCTGTGGCAGCTGCTGCATTGCTAATGCATTATTCAGATACTTGGTTTCTGAAATTGTTTTGTGGTGATTTAGTATTCTCATGACTTGCCCATGTTGATTTTGAAAAGCATTTCTTGTGGTAAGCTTCCTCAGAATGCAAAAAAAATTAGCTGATTTTTAGATTACAATGAAAAAACGGAAATAAAACCTACAGTCATCATAGAAACCAGAAAACAAAAGAAGGTTGAAGAAAAAGAATCTTCAAAACCTGATAAAATATAAGGCAGTGCCTACAACCTAAACAAAACAAACATCCTTTGGTTTGTATATAAAAAAGACCCAAAACATCTTAAAATAGGCATAACATGTATAAAACCACCTTCACCTCACAAACATGAAGGCCAAATGTATTTTGACACAAAGGTCTTAATCAGTGGTCGACCTAATATTAATAGTTACAATACAAAGGAAATTTGTTAAAAACAGTTTATAGAGGTTGTTTAAGCTAAACAGATACTTTGCACAGCTAAATATTCAGTTACCACAAAATTAAAGTATAAAAATTTAGTATGAATTAACTGTGAATGACTCACGAGACCATATCTAATTTATGTAAACGAAAACACCTGATTGATATACCTGATTTTTCTAATGGATAATCTAGTAAAGGTGCACACAGTGTTAGCAAAAATTATATATTCTTATGATAGATGGACATATAGGGAAAGGCCATTTAAAAGCCAGTATATTCTACTAAAAACATTAACTAAATTGTAAAAAAGTGAGCTTTGCCCGAGAAGACATGGTCTGGTCAAGATCTCTGTAGAAAATGTGGGTGAGAAAAAGCCCAGGCTCTTAGAAAGCTGAAAATTCAAACTTCTTAACACCAAATTTGAATATATCTTTAGTACATGCTTAAAGCCAAAAAAGGGATGTGTCTAAAATCCCTGGTACTATAGATGAAAAAGTAGAATATCAGAGTAAACAGAGACAAAATGTCAAATAATGGCAGATAATAACAAAAACATTAGACCCGAAGCAAATATATTTTGCCCTATCACAAAGCCTAATAGATGAGAGCCAGCATGGCGCAGTGGTTAGAATGTGGACTAGGATCTTGGAGACCCATGTTTGAATCCCCACTCTGCTATGGAATCTTGCTGGGTGACCTTAGGCTGTTCAGACTTTCAGCCTAACCTGCCTCACAGGGTTGTTGGGAAGATAAAATGAGGGAAAGGAGGACATTGTAAGCTGCTTTGGTTCCCGTTCCATTGGAGAGAAAGGGTATGAATGAAGTAAATAAATAAATGGTTTCATCCAGCTGATTGCATTGACTTACACTGTAAAATCCACCTTGAGACTCAGAAAGGGTGGGCTATAAATAAATATTTCATGAAACAGTAATCCAATCCAAGACTTCATTCAAGCCTGAAGGTGCCAAATTATTTCAAATTAAAGTCCAGAAAATTTCTGTCTTCCGCAGTATCCGATGAAGCTGGATCCCGGACGCTTGAACCTTCTCCAGATCACAGAATCATAGATCATTCTGTGTGCTTGAAGGCAGAAAAGTATTTAATGCGTGCAGGTTGCACCTTTTCTAGTCTGCAAATTTTTATATTTGCAGACCCTGATCTTGACAGCTCTTGTAGACATTCCTATTTATGTCTGTGTACATGTACAAGGACATTGAACACGTACAAGGACATTGAACACATAAATTACACATTTTCTGCTGTAATTCACCAAAGATGTGATAGTATATCTCCTGGTATTTGTGGAATTTTGAGAAACTTTGATATGGTCCTTCGGTTGAAGTGATTGCATGTGTCAAATGAAGGTAAAAGGAATGTTTTATAAAAGGTGGTTTGGGTAGGAATGGAATGAGGAGCTTGGCTACAAATGGTTCTGCATTTTTTTTTTAACGGCTTATGCTAGCATGGGAAAGCCAGACTTAAATCTCTGCTCAGTCATGAAGCTCTCTGGGTGGCCTAGGGCAAGTCATGTTTCTTCTGCCTAATCTATTTTATTTTGTGGCTGGTAGTCTAAAATGCTGCACGGAGCCCTTTGGTGGGCAAGTGCAGAATACAAATATCACTACTAGCAAAATTTGGACGCTAATAATGTCAGTAGAAGTTTGCATCTTGAATAACTGCTGCGTACACAGATATTTAGGAGCCAGCATTGCTGCCGTGGATATACAAACACTGCATTTAAATAGGGGAGAATTCTGTTGAAGGCCTTAGTCCTGCTTGATGTATATCTTTCAACCAGTCTATTTTAGTTTTCCTTTCTTTACCTGGTGAGTGTGAAGAATTGTAAGTGTTTATGTGAGAATGATATTTAAATAAAAACTCCTTAAAACCTGTAGATAAATTATGCCCTTTTAAAAAAGATGGATATGTTCTGGTACCTTTTAGCAGCTATCAAAGTATAAGTGTGCTTTTAATGCTTAGGTCACATTATGTTAATAGCGTGTAGAATGCTCGTTTTAGTTCCAGGCACACCTGTTTTTATTGCCTTGTATAGAGGAATTTGATAGGTTGGCTGCCAGGATGAGAAACATGCATGGTAATATGTTTGTGTCTTCGATTTTGGTGGGTAGGTGTACGCTTTTATGTGTTCAGACCATGATATATTTTTTTTCCCTGTGGAAAAGGTTACTGATTTGGAGTTTAAAGCTGTTCAGTTCAGGCAGCCAATCAAGTGGACCCACCAAATCGTCGTACCATTTTGCTTTGTTTGCAATGTTTGCTAAATTTTTCCTCTTTACTTTCCTTTATAATTTCAGAGGGTAGCTGTATTAGTCTGCAGTAGCACAGTTAAGTTTGAGTTCAGTAGCACCTTGGAGCCAATGAGAGTTTCATGGTATGAGCTTTTGAGAGTCAAAGCCTCCCTTGCTTATACCCTGATAGGGTTGCCAAGTCTTAAAATCTTACCAGCGGGGGAGGCTCCGTTCTGCCCTGGAGCCGGCTGTGTGTGCGCGCGCACGAGCGAGCCGCCGCGACGTCACCAGAAGTTATGTCAGACGTTGCTGACGTTGGGGGCGTGGCCGAGCTCGTTGGGGAGGAAACATATGATTTCCCCCCCGACGAGCTCAGCCATGCCCCCAACGTCAGCAACGGTGACGCAGCTTCGGGGGCGGGGTTCCCCCCGGGCCCTGATTCCGCCGGGGCGGAAATCGGGGCTCTGAAGTGGGGGATTCCCCGCCCCCCAGGCACATTTGGCAACCCTATACCCTGAAAATCTTGTTGGTCTCTGAGGTGCTACTGAACCCGAATCTAACGGTTGCCTTTATAAATAATTAAGTGAGGAAAATATGGCTAGTCAAGGGACCGTTTTAAAAGCCCAAAATAAAAAAAGTGGAGCAATTCTTGCCCTGAGGCCGACACAGTTCTCTTATTATTAGTTTCTTGAGTGCCATAATTAAAACACTTATGGACTATTAAATAAATCTACCCCCCCATGTGTTCCCCGAAAGGGTGTTCTAGAGGATCAAGTGACCCGTTCTGAAAAGAACAGGAGGTCGGGGACTTCAGCTCAAAGGGAAATTAATAGAAGTTATCCCCTCCTCTGTTATGACAGTGATTCTGTGAATAGAATGTACATGTATTGGGGTGTGTGTGTGTGTGTGTGAAATGATGTGTGCCAGTTTTTGCTTCCTGCTGCAGCCCCTCCCCACCACTTTCCACTTGGTTCTCAAGGTCCCCACTGACCCTCTGGAGCAATTTGGCAGCCTACGGGGAGGTCTGTTCCAAGACTCATTCTGCCTGTAGTTCATTGGACCCAGAGTATTTTCCTTATCTTTTCTCTGGCTGCTTTTTGGGCAGTCTTGATCGGCATTAGTCATGTTAGTCCTGAACTATTTTATGCCTTCTGGAACGTATCATATCTCACACTTTATTTCAGATTTCTGTAATCCTAGTCCTATTAACATTGCCTATTAGATGGCTTGTCCTGTTGGTTTCATTGACTTGTGCAGTATAAATCCGCCTTGACTCCAGTGAGAAAGATGAACTATAAATAAAATAAGGGATGTGATGCTAAACTGTGGTTAGAGTTGCCAGCCTCCAGAATGGGGGCCTGGAATTTTCCTGCTATTGCAACGAATCTCCAGACTACAGAGATCAGTTCGCCTGGAGAAAATGGCTGCTTTGGAGGGAGATTTCTTTGGCATTTTACTTTGCCCCCCCATGCTTCTCCCGTCAAATCTCCAGGCATTTCCCATTCCGGAGTTGGCAACCCTAACGGGGGTTACTACAAATGAGGGAAGGACCCTGTCATATCACATGCTTTCTGGCAAGGCCTTCTTTCGTTTTGATTTCTCATGCAATGACCCCGCTCCCATTTTCACTGCTGCCTCTCTGCTTTCTTATTGACTGTCCATGCTTGTATTCTAACTAGAATGCTGATATCCTTGAGGATGCAAAGTACGATAAAGGGGGAATATACTAGACAGTGTATTGGAAGGAAATACAGCTTTCACTTAAAACTAGTGCTATGCAGTATAAGAAAGTCTAGTGAAGCACTTAAATGTATAGTTGCTTTACCTCCACAGGTAGCTCTAGCATGCATTAACAACACAGATATCATGTAAAGTCAGTGTTATGCAGCAACAGTTTGGCATTTGCTGAATCATGTTGTGGTAGGAACCCAGGATGGTAGGCATCAGTAATCTTGAAAGAGAATTTTTAGGCAACATGAATAACAGTTACGTTTCTGGGCAACAATCTATAATCTTCCAGAATCTGATGAATGTTTAGCAGTTATAACTGAGGTGTCTCATTTCCATGTCAATACATATATACTGTTCTGTTTGTATACGCTATAGGCTAGCAAGATCTGTTGGATGTCTCTTCTTGCTAGAGCTTGATAAAAAATTTTCAGTGCTATTTATGGATACAGGACTGCGGGTCAAAGAATACATTTTCTGAGCCTACCTATGAATCCATGCCCGAAGAAGGATTTTAACCTAGGTCTGTTCATGATCTGGTGTGGAAACCTTTTTATGCTTTGTTCTTAAAGACCTTTTCCGCACCTCAGTGTTGCCACTGTTTCCTGGTGATTTGAATACCCAGGTGATGCTCCAACTTTGCAGCACCCCTTCTGCAAAAGGGCATTTATTGCGGATAATTTTTTCTTGCATTCAGATCTGGCCCTTCCCATGTGTTCCACATTTCCTTTGAAGAGGGGTTGTGTGGCTGTGTCATCATGTACTTCATCAGCAATGGAACCTCCCTTTTTTGTTTTGCACATGTGCAGTAATGTTATAACATCATAATGTTGTAAAAAAAAAAAAAGGCTGGATGTATCATGGGGAACAGCACAATTGGAACAAAAGTCCGCATGGTCAAAGCAATGGTATTTCCAGTAGTCCTGTATGGCTGGGGGGGTTGGACTATAAGGAAGGCCAAGCACCGAAGAATAGATTCTTTTGAACTATGGTGCTGGAGAAGACTCTTGAGAGTCTCTTGGATTGCAAGAAGATCAAATCAGTCAATCCTAAAAGAAATCAACCCTGACTGTTCCCTGGAAGGCCAGATAATGAAACTGAAGCTCAAATACTTTGGCCACCAAACGAGAAGGGAGCACTCACTGGAGAAGAACCTGATGCTGGGAAAGAAGGTCGAAGAAGACGGGATGGGAAAGGATGAGATGGTTAGACAGTGTCATAGATGCAACGAACATGACATTGAGCCAACTTCAGAGGATGGCGGAAGACAGGAAGGCCTGGCGTGTTTTGGTCCATGGGGTCGCAAAGAGTCGGACTTGACTGTGCGACTGAAGAGCAACAAAAGAGAATGGCTGGTGATCATTGAACTGGATACACCAATTCATAACAGTGTTATTATATTCTTACGAAGCATGCTAAATGTGTCGTCATATACTTTGTCAGTGACAGAATCTCCTTTTTTGTGCATATGCAGTAATGTTATAACTTCATAACATTGTAAAAAAAGGCTGGATGTATCATGGGGAACAGCATGGTTTCCACCATTTCAAAGATCCCCCACTCCTCCTTAGTCACCAACTAAGAAAATGGCTGGCGATAGTTCAACTGGATACACCAATTCATAACAGTGTTACTGAATAATTATTTATGAAGCACACTAAATGTGTTGCCATGTACTCTGTCAGTGACGGAGCCGCCTCCTTTTTGGGGGGCATATGCAGTAATGTTATCTATATATCTAATAGCCAAGTTGCCCCCTCCGTGCGGATACTTAAATCAGCACGGAGGGGGCAGCTGGGGGGGCGGGGGAGGTTTGTGCACACGTGGGCCAGTCCCCACGTGTGCACAAAAATACAAAAAGTTTTAAAAAATTTCGGGGGGATGTTTAAATCCCCCCGAAAGTGCAAGAGCGTCTCCTGCGCATGCGCAGGAGACGCTCTGCAACGCCGCCACCGCTGCCGCCGCCTCGGACCAGCTGGCGGGCTGGCGGGCGACGGGGGGGAGGAAGCCGGGCCTCGCCGCCGCCGCTGCCTCCCCGGAGCCGGCTGGCCAGCCAGCCAGCCAGCCGGCCGGCCCCACA
>NW_015173131.1:1012433-1026868 GCF_001447785.1 Gekko japonicus
GCCTCACCGCCGCTGCCGTCTCCTTCCCGGAGCCGGCAGGCAGGCCGGGCGGGCGGGGGAAGCCGGGCCTCACCTCCACCGCGTCCTCCTCCCCGGAGCCGGCAGGCAGGGGGGGTTTGACACCGGCCTCGCCGCCACCGCGGGGAGATGGGGGGGATGGAGGAGACGGAGCTCTTCTCCCCCCTCCCCCGCGAGTATCGCGGGCTCTCCTCTTGTAATACCATAACACTGTAAAAAAAAAAAGACTGGACGTATCATGGGGAACAGCATGGTTGCCACCATTTCAAAGGTCCCCTGCTCCTCCTTAGTCACCAACTAAGAAAATGGCCAGTGAAGTTTCCCACAAAATCCTAATGAAAATAGTATTCCATTTGCGATCATCAGACTGGATACACCAATTCATAACAGTGTTATTCAATAATTATGATGCACGCTAAATGGAAACACGGCACTGTTGAGTTTCCATAATTATCAAATCGATTATATAATTCCATTATTTTTAGATGCTTAAAAGACTAAATTGTCATCTAAAACACACTGAGAGTTAGGGGAAGAGAAAGGTGGGAGGGAATGAAGAAACAATACAAATGCAAGGCAACAGAACCTACTGAAAAAAAAATAAAGGAAAGGAACTTTGTGGATGGGTAATTGCATGGAGAAAGCTACATGAAACTTTGCTGCTCATTTCCCCCCCAATGTTATAACGTTGCTATATTATAATTTTAAAAAATCATGTCATAATGCAATCAACATTATGCTTTAAAAAATTAGCGGATTGCTGATGGGACAACCGGGGAGGGAGCAGGAGGGCAGGAAGTGGGGTGAACATGCAACACTGATGACACAAAAGGGCAGTGGGAAACAAAATTTGAAATCGGGAATTCCTCACTGGAAAACTGTGAGTTCAGGTCCAAAGGAAAAAAAATTGCAGAAAAAGTGGATTTGGAAAATGCGGGGTAATGGGGCAGTAAATTCGGATTTACTCATGGGGAGGCAAAAAGTTGTGTGGAAAGTTTTACAAACGTCCATTATTTTAGAACACTGATGTGGAGGTTTGCACTTGTGCGGCAATAGTCAAAACATTCATTCCGAAGAATTTTATGGGATTTTAGAAGCATGTTTCAATCATTTTGAATGTTAGCTGGCCCAACAAGAGGCATTATCCTCACTTGTTTTGCGTAACTAAGCTTGCTATCAAGATGTAGATTATTGTGCACTTGGATTATACTGGCTCTTTCTGTTCTTGACTTCAAGTAGTATTCTTGACTTCAAGTAGCCAATGTTGAAATGCTTGGGGAAAACTTGTAGCATGTGTGCGCTCTGTGTTTGGCATAATATTGAAATTAAAGCACTGGCTTACTGCTTTGAGGAACATTTTGTGTTAATTAAACATTGTCCTGAGGCAAGTACAGTTATAAATTTTTAGCAGTGGATATGGGAATTCTTTTTTTTTTTTTTTTTAATCCCCCGAAGGGTAGCTTTATTGATTTTTTATTACACCTACGTGACTACAAAAAGGAAAGAAAAGAGAGGGAGAAAAAATGGAAGGGGGGGGAAAAATAACAAACTAAAATAACAAACCCCAGGATACAAACAGTATAAAGAAAGAAAACCCACACTATAACTAAAAACCCAAGAAAGTAGGGTCATTAACAGTTAGTATGCAGTTAGTTATAAAGATTAATGCTTTCATTAAGTCAAGGAATTTAGGAGATTAGTTAGTCCATTTTGTTGTATATCTAATTTCTTCTCAGTGTGCACATAGACTTCTTCCAGTTCATCCATAAGTCTTTTTAGTTCATAAGTGCTATTTGGCAACTCTTAGCCGCAAGTCATATGCTTCTCTGGCCGTGCCTCCTTCTGCTCCAAGTAGGTCTCTGTCCGTCTCTTCCAGGTCAGCTGCCTGGCCTCCTCCGTCTTGCTGCTCTTCCTCTTTCTGTCCGAAGAATTGCTTCAACCATTCTTCTGCTTTTAACACCGAGTCGATTTTTTCTCTTTTGTCTCTATATTTGAATTGGACCCCTTCTGGAAAAAGCCAGGAGTATTGAATTTGGTTGATCTGAAGTGTTGAGATGAGTTCTTTGTACGCTTTTCTTTTCTGTCGAACCTCAAATGGAACGTCCTTAAGGACCCTGATACTTGCTGATCCCATTTGCAGGGGTTTGTCTGCTGTTGCTTTGAGAATATCATCTCTTGTCTGTCGTCGGAGAAATTTGACCACGATCTCGCCCGGCAGTTTGTTTTGCTTAATATATTTAGAGTAAGAACGATATGTCACTTCTATCTCTGCATGCGCTTCAGCCGTTGCAATGCCGAGCGATAGAGCGATTAGCTCAGCTGCCACATCTTTCAAAATTTCTCCTGTCGTCTCAGCCACCCCTTGGAATCTAAGGGTTTTATTCGCTTTGTCCATTTGTAGGTTCAATAGCTTCCTTTCGTGTAGATCCTGCTTTTGTTCCATCAGACCAACTCTTTTCTTCAGCTTTTTAGCATCATGTGTGGTCTCTTTAAGTTTTTCATCAGTTTGGATCGATTTTTTCACAAGCTCGGTGATCTGCTGTTGCTGTTTTGCCATGCTCTGGTTTGAGGCAGCAATCAATTGGTTAAGGCCATCGAGTCTTTCATGAATGGGCCGAAGCAGCTCTGTTAGTGTGGAGAAAACATCTCCTTCCTCCACTCTCGGACTTTGAGAACCACGCCCCCCTCTTACTCCTCTCCCTCGGACGCCGGCCATTTTCCGCTTTGTTTATACTAAAGAGTGCTTTTTCACACTTCTTCAGCAAGTGCTGGTTTATCCGCAAAAAACAGCTAAGTCTCTGGCACGCTTGAGTGATTAATTGTCTTCTCCCCCTCCCCGTCTCTTTAAATCACAGTTCGGTTTGTTTACGTCTGGGATTCCTCCCGACGCCGCTGAGGGTGGGGGGGGGATCGGAACTCACTTTTAAAGCTTCTTCGCTCGTCTCATTCTCCAGTTCCTTGACAGTCTGATCACAGACTCCTTTTAATCATGCTTCATTCGCTGACCCGCTTGCTTGTCCCGATCGGCATTCAGCTATGCTCGGTAAAAACCGAGCCTCTCAGGGGGTGGACCGAATGGGGCAGGGAGGAGCGCCTCAATTCCCCGGCTTCAAGCCGTGGAAGAGGTCGCCCCTCAAGCGCCCCCGGCTTGGAGCCCCACACTGAGGCTCACCTGGGGGTGCCACTTGAGGTGACACCCCTCCAGCACCCCTGGAGCGCGGAATGCCTCCCCCGTTCAGGAGAGAGCCTCCGCCATCGCTGAAGCCATAGACCGGAAGTCTGGATATGGGAATTCTTGAGCATGCTGTATCCAAGAGGGAGATGAGGTAAAATGGTATTCTTCAGGGACGTGGGTTGGATTCTATGTCACTACAAGTGTAAGAGTGTGCATGGAAGTGTCTGTTTCTTAACTTCTCCCCATAGTTCTCCCCCCCCCCCCCCCGAAAAAAAGAGATGAGGCTGTGAGTCATGGACAAAATGCTGGGGTAGCCTTGGGCCAGTGATTTGTCCTTTTCCTAACCTACTTCAGAGAGTTGTTATGAGGTTAAATGTAGGATGCCTTGTATCGTTCCCTCTTGGAAGGAAGGGCAAGATACAAATATAATAAGTAAGAGGTGCTTTCGGGGGAAGGCACGAACCACACTTGATTCTCTCTTGTTTCTGCTGCCACCCATGTCTGATGGCATTTTGTCTGTTAGGTTGCCTCAACTTCTAGCATCACTGCTTTCTGTTCGAAGGATCTAACCCATGTGTCTAATCCATGTTTTAAAACTCAATTCTGTACATGTTTATTTGGAAGCAAATCCCACTGAATTCAGCAGAACAGAATCGAACACGAATGTAATAGAACTGCGGTATTAATGTGGGCAACATTTGGGAAACAGGCAAAATGGGAGAAATGATTAAAACTAGATTTTTCATGTTAAAAGGTCTACTATAGTAAATGCCTTACATTAAAATTAATGATTAAAATGAAATAGCAACAAATATGTTAAGCTTACAACAACAGGCCTTGACAAATTTTCTTTAGCTTTAGGAGCCAGACTCATATTTCAGCCTTCATGGTTCTATATGACCATATTTTCTAAGTACTTGTATCACAAAAAAACCTAGGCACTTCAGTGATTTTTTAAAGTGCCATGGTGACCTGGTGCCTGGGATTTGTTCTTGCTTACAATTGCATGGTTAGACCTAAAGGGTTCTTTGCGTTAACAGAAGGCACACGTTTCTGTGCCAGATCATAGACCAGGAGGAATGAAGTGGGTCTCCTGGGAGTGGTAATTGAGGGGTACAAATAATTTAGTGGATATGATATGGGGTGTCTGTTGTACAAGTAGAATTCCACTCAGTTGTTTGGATGCTACCTGTAAACTGAATTCATGGCTTACTAATATTAGGTTAAAGCCTGCTTTTCTATTTAGAAGAAGTAGTCTTGCGGGAATAACTAACTTTTGAGGTTTAATATTATAAATATTCTAAAGTCATGGTTTGCTGTTGTAGGACTCTTGCCGGGCACTAGGTTCTAGAGGTTAACTCACATCAATCTCAGTCACCAAAGCCTGATTTAAATAAGATGCTGGCAGGCAAGAAGAGCCTACCTGTGTGATTTGTTTGAACATGTTCAGTTTCTGATTTAAACTGCCCTATTATACATGCAAACTCCAGAGCATGACGGAAAACAGGAGGGCCTGGCATGATGTGGTCCATGGGGTCACGAAGAGTCAGACGACTGTGTGACTGAACAACAACAATTATACATGCGGTGCTGCTATGCATATAACGTTAGTAAAGCACTGCAGCACACATTTGGAGAATGTATCTCTGGCTTACTGAAGTGGTACATGAACCAGCTGAGAGCCTAACAGAGGCTAGATGGCCATCTGACAGCAATGCTGATTCTGTGAACTTAGGCAGATTATGAGAGGGAGGGCAGGAAGGGTTGCCTCAGTGATTAGTTCTTGTGGCCCTTTCTTACACACCCAGGGAAATGCCTATCACCACTTTGGGGTCAGGAAGCAATTTTTCTCCAGGCCAGTTTGGCTGGAGATCCGGGAGGTTTTTTGTCATCTTCTAGGCATGGAACAGCAGTCACTGTGGGTGTGAAGGGGGGAGGTATTTGTGAGTTTCCTGCATTGTGCAGGGGGTTGGTATAGATGACCTTCCAATTCTATGATTCTATCCTGAGTGAGATTCTGGCAAGTGAAAGATGGGTAAGGTCTGACCTGCCAGAGATTCTATCCTGTGTCTTATGAGGATCATCCACTGAACCTACCTGGATGCCCCTTTATGCTGTCTCTTTCTACCTGTCTGGTTCTCAAATTATGGAATATCTAGGTTCCGCCTATGTAACATCTAAATTTACTTTGTCTCTTAACCAGCCACTGTCGGTCCAGTGACTACCACTTCTGGCTTTGTGAACACTCTGGCCACTTGCAACCTGAGTCTGTTTACGTTGACGTGAGATTGTGCTAAATTCATTGGGACATGGTCACAAGAAACTCCAATTAGTTATGAAACCTAAATGTGAGGGTCTTGATCTCAGTCTGCTAGCTTCTTCCGTAGTAAATGGGGATTACATTGTGGTTAAGAACCCTAGTTACTTTGGAAGGAGCACCTGCATTCAAATGCCATCACTAATTGGAGATGAAAACATCAGTCTCGATGCGTTGCATGAGGGAAGGAAGAAGCGGTCAGAGAAGCTGAAAGAGAGCATGTAAACTCGCCAGTAAACCAGGTTCATGCCTGGCACAAACAAATTCCAGTAGCCCATGCGATCTGAATTGAACCCTAGATAATGTGCATTTGAGCTGTCCAATCAGATGGTGCCAAGATCTCCTTACATGTAACTCTTGTTCCGAGCAACTTCACAAAATATGTTGTGGCTCTGCTAGAATCTTTGTTCTGACTGAGGCAGCAAAGGCTATGTAGCTCTCAAAACAATTCTTCTAGTATTTCTGCAGATTCAGGAGGAATTTGTATTGCTGCTTGCAAAGTTTTGTTGAGCCCTTCTGTATAATTATTACTGATCCTTGCTCTTAAAGGATAGACGTGGTTCCCAAGGAACAAGCAACCTGCTAAAAATGTCAGTGTGTTGATCTCTGTGAACAACCATAGCTCTTAGCTGAGCAAAATTTCCTTTGAACAGTATTGGGGGATGTGCCTATTACCATTCATCCACTGGCTCGCTGCTACCGGAGTTGCCATAACGGCAGTTTCTCTCTTGACATTTTTTGACATGGGTCTGCCTCTGCAAGTCAGTCATATGTCTAAAAATGTCTGATGGGAAAGGTTAATATATTCTCTACGGTTTGGGGTGGGAGGGATGGCTCTGAGTTACCACAAATCACTAGCATATGCGTCTTTCTCAGAAAGTGCTTTGTTGATAACACTCATTTTATGTCTCGGGAATATATTAATGGTACCTCCCTCCCGTTTTGTACTGTGGTCCTTTCATTATGTCGTGTGCCATTTATAATAGCATCACTGACATTAGCTTTGGCAATGCCTCTCTAATTGTCATCTCTCACATGGTCGTCCTGGGGCCATGCACGGGGAAGGGCCTAGCTACGCATGCCATTTCTCTGCTGCAAACTGCACACACACTTCCCCCCCCTTTCGATTTATTAATTGCTCAATCCTGCAGAGCTGCTGGCTCTGAGCAATTTACAGTTACACATATTCACAAGGGACTGACAATGATTCATAGGGGTAAAGGAGGACAACATATAAATCTTTTAAGTCACACACGTTTGCAGCCGATGGGGATTTTCTTCAGCTGCAGGCTTAGACGTGTTCCAGACGGCATTCACTCGGCTTGGCTTGATGATGTTAGCTTTTTCCAGGACTGCTTCAAGTCGCAGCACTGCACTGCCACCGCCTGGCCCATCGCAGGCTTCTTGATGCCGAGGAGATCTTTCCAGGCTTACGAGCTGGACATTCCATTTCGCCGGCTAACATCTCCCCCCCACCGGGGGGGTTTAGTGTGCCCACCCTCTCTAAGGAGTGGTACACATTTTATCTACTCGTTGAAGTTTTCGAACCGCTGGGTGGACGGCGAGCACTTTTGAAAGGGCAAGCATATATTTGGACTGGGAAGGGAAGAGATAGGGTGGTGTACGGTGGTGGTGGTGGTAGAGAAAGGATGAAGCCCTCCCTTCCTTGCTCTTTCTCTGCTGCAGATTGCCAGTTTCCTGGCATGTTTTCCTGGGAGGATTAAAAAAAAACCCATTTGGGTTTGGTTAGACATACTTTTTGTGCAAAGAGTAGTTAGATCCTAAGAGATGAGGTAAAAATCTCTCCAAGATGATATAAATGGTAAAATAATCCAGGTTTTTTTTTTTAAAGGGCAAATCCATGTGCAGTTTTAACCACTTCTTGGATGTATGGTGATCTAAGATTCCGTGGCTGCAGCTGTCTAATAGTAAAGTCCAGGCCAAGGGTTTCATCACTGAATGTGCAGTGTTTTAAAAAGTTTGCACTACTGCTAGAATTGGAGGTGACATGCAGCCAGAAAACAGGTTTCATGAGGCTTTCTTACAATGCATCTTTGTTGGAATTTTTTAGTAGAAAATGTTAAGATGTTTCAGGTATGTTGTTCTCCTTTCCCAAGAAGTGCCGTTAGGTAGGTGTTGTGACTGCATGTGCAGTTGTATTGTGGATATACGCACAGATAATGCTTTGAAGGGAAAATCCCTGTGTACAAATTGAAGTTTCTATTGCATATCTTGAATGGAGAAGTTTTCTTGGAAAAGTGGGCATGACAAAGAGAAAAAAAAGGACCAGCCCAACTGACACATGAATTACTTGGAAATACTTGAGAATAGAAGTGTTATGGAACACTTCAAAAATGCAAAATTCACAGTTGCTAGCTAATGAATTAAAGCGTAATACCACTGAAGTAGTTAAAAGCACAAAAATCCTCCTTGTTGAGCAGTCTCAAAGGCCATTATGATACCCTTAATTCTGTATTGTGTGAATTCGGACAGACAGAAGTAATGTTGGTCACAAGGGCTGATGCTTTGGTAGATGGATTGGTATTGGTATTTGTAGAGCAGGTCATGGACCCAGCCTTACTGTTTGAAAAGCAGGTTGGTATAGTGGGCAAGAGTGACTTCTGTCAGCTGCGCTTTGAACTGGCCACACTGATCCATGCTTTTGTAATGTGGCAGTTAAATTACTGCAATGTGTTCTATGCTGGGCTGCCCTTGAAGAAAATCCAGAAACTGCAACTAGTGCAGAATATGACATCCTGGTTATTGTAAGGGCCTGTCCTGCCTATTTGAAAGCCAGTTTGTTTCCCAGTCCAAATCAAGGTGCTGGTTGTGAGTTCTATAGTATTTTGGCACAGAGCCATCTCTTCCCATATATCCCTTTGTGCAAACTACTGATCCTACTGTTGCCTACTGGTTGTTCCCCCACTTCAGGCAACTTGCCTATAATTGACTAGTGCTGTTGCTTTTTCTTGCAGCTTCCACGCTACAGAACAGGCTCTCCGGTTTTTAATGGTGTGTGTAAGCTGCAGGCATTTTTAGAGGTTGTGGGTTAATGTTTTGTATGTTTTAAATTTGGAGTTCTAAGTCATCTTTAACCATGGGGAAATACAGGGCATAAACATTTATACAAGCAGATAAATATAGCCAGGAGTTTCTCAGTGCCACATTTCTTGTTTTTTGGCCATTTGAGAAAATCTAATCTTCATTGTGTAACTGAAAGATTGAAGGCCCATGTAGTCTAAGAACCTGAAAACTCTGAAGTCTGTGTGAAGAGTCTATATGGTACTATACTCTTTGTAATTTCATCACTTATTTCCTAGCTAATTAATTTCTCTTTTTTTGCAGCTCCTGTTGCTAACAGATTCAACAGAAGAGTATCAGGTAACCTTTGTTTACTATTTCTATCCAGCTCATAACTATATATTATGACTTATGCTAAAATTAACTTTTATATTGTAACGTGAATTTGAGTTTAGCTCTATGTTTGTATTGTGTGTTGGTAAAATTTGCCGTATCTTGAGAAATTTAAAATGGTATTTCCTTTTTTTTGGTACTTTAAAAAAACCCACTTCGGTTCTTTGTGTCATAATGCTCTTATAGGTAGTCCTGGTATTCTGATATATGACTAGTACCCAGACTTGTTTATTTCTTTATAACCTGCCAATAGTGGTTTTGTCACTATATCATTGCCCATGTAATCAAACGTCCCTTGGTATTCATGTTATAAAGCTAAAACAAAAGCATTAAATCATTCTGCAGATCACTTTGAGAATAATTAACGTATTAAAATATCTTCTCCCAATTAATTCTGGTTTTTATATTGAATGCTCACCATTCAGGCAAGGTGCATTGTGGGAGTGGAGCTATCAATAGGAAGAGGGCTTGGGTAGAATGGCTTTACAAAATGATTGAATGGGATCTTATTTTCTTGTGAAGTGCAGTTGCCTTGTGAACGCTTGATCTGTTGCCAGGATCCAGAAAGGTTTGTAAAACAGAAAGTAGTGCTGATTTAAGAGCATTATGTGCCTGTGCCGTGTTTGCACTGACAACTCTATGCACTATCTGTGCTCTATCTGTCAGTCTCCGTTCCTTCAGGATGTTGAAATATAGTTATGTAGAGAACTAATTGAGCTGGGTGAAGGGGGGATAAAGACAAAGATCACTGGGGGGGGGGGAAGGATCACCAGATGGAAGGATTTCTGAAAAGTAACTGAGGTGGAATTACAAGGAGTGTTCTAGGCTACTTTCAGGTATAAAAAGTATTCTGGGTTGAATAACAGTTGCTGGAGATGCCAGATGAGGGCTCAGAACAAGACATTTGCTGGAGTCAGAAGAGTGTAGTTTGTGAGGAGGGCCTGTTCTGTGGTGGTGAAGAGGAAATAGAGCACTTGTGCTTCTCTTCCACCATTGCATCCAGCCAGAGGAAGATGGGGAGGGGACTTGATAATCTCTCTCTCTCCCCCCCCCCATGATGGAGTATAGAACATCCTGAAGCTCTCTGGGATATTTTTGCTTGGCATTTTTTGATTAAAATCACTTGGGAAAATCTAATCTTCATTGTGTAGCTGAAAGAATGAAGGCCCATATAGTCTTAAGAACTTGAAAACTCTGAAGTCTGTGTGCTAGGATTGAAGTCTATGTGCTGTTTTGCTAGGATTTGAACTCCACAGGGTTGACAGTACAATCAGAATGTTATCAGAGCACCGACTTGCTACCAATTACTTGGGTGAGTTTATGTTATTATAAGGCCTGTGGGCGAAGTTGTCCCTGCTTACTAAATCTGGCTGAAGGGCATTGCCTGATTGGGTCCAGAAGGCAATCAGTACTTCATTGAAAGAGGGAGAGGGGGAATGATTTCACCTGTAATCTAGTAACAGATTTGGTGCAAAGTGCTTAAACAAGTGGTGACAGAGCAACTTACACTCTTTGTGTGTGTGTGTGTGTGTGTGTGTGTAAGTGATTATTTGGACATGTTTCAGTCTGGCTTCAGGCCCAGTTTTGGAACTGAAGCTTCCTTGGTCACCCTAATTGGCAGTCTTTGTTAGGGTAGTTGCGCGCACAACCTTGTTGTTTCTCCCGAGTCTCTAAGTGGGTTTGATGTCATCGATTTTGGTATTCAGCTGTATTGGTTGGATGAGAGAGGTATTTGGGGGCATCATGGTCTGTTGCTGTCTCATTGATCTGGTTTTGGAGAACTGCTGCCTGACCCCTATGGCACTCCTCTGCTATAAACTCCCTTGCCACATCCATTTTACCAAAGTTTTCTCTTGGTGTATCTCTCTCTTTCTGTGTGTGACCTGTTCTGCCTTATCTGTAGCACCTCCAAAATTATAACATTTTTAGAATTTTATAGTCTTTATACTGTATTAAATGTATTACTCCTGAATGAATTATTGCTGGAATATTTCTGTGCTTGGTGTTAGTTTTATTGCTGACAGATTTAAAATTTGTTGCTTCTGTCTGGCATTTTTGCAGCCTTTGGTCTGTGTTTTTGGGATTGTCTTGATTTTTTAATGATTTGTTTTAATAGAGATTGAAAGCTAGTTTGAAAATGTTTGGTCGGAGTCCATGATATAATTTTTTTAATGAAATAACATATTTAAAAATAGTTAAATACAATGTCCTGGGGAAGAAAGAGCTAAGTATGTTGTAAGTAAAGGGGGAAGGAACGGAGACTGACACTATATACCAAGAATCCAGCAGGAACGCATGAACTTGCCTTATATTGAATCAGAACCCTTGGTCCATCAAACTCAGTATTATCTACTCAGACTATCAGCTGCTCTCCAGGGTTTCAGGTTGAGGTCTTTCACATCGCCTCCTACCAGATCCTTTCAACTGGAGATGTCGGGGATTAGACATGGGACCTTCTACATGCCAAGCAGATGCTCTGCCAGTGAGCCACAGCCACAGCATCAGTGTGTCTTAGTAAGGATGGACAGCATGACATTCAAAGGCCGTGTCAACTGGTGTGTGTATTGGGGGGGGGGAGGAAATCCAGAAAATTTCAACAGGAAACTTCACTACTTCACTTGTGAGCAGAGAAATGTGCATCTTAAGTGGAGAAATACTTGATATTTTCATTCAAAAAAGGAAACATCCAAGAAATTTAAAATGTGCAGGTGGCTCAAGTGGTTAAGACGCTGAACTGCAGGCTGTGGAAGGTCAGTAGTTCAGCGGTTCAAGACCCGGGTGCCGCAAGACAGGGTGAGTTCCTGTTTCTAGTTCCAGCTCCTGCCAACCTAGCAGTTCGAAAGCAAGAAATTGCAAGTAGATAAATAGGTACCACTTCGGTGGGAAGGTAACAGCGTTCCGTGCGCCTTGGTGTTTAGTCATGCCGGCCACATGACCACGGAAAACGTCTTCGGACAGCGCTGGCTCTTCGGCTTTGAAACGGAGATGAGCACCGCAACCCTAGAGTCGGATTTGACTGGCTTTCGAGCAAGGGAACCTTTACCTTTACCTTTACAAGAGTACCAGAGGAGATTTGGGATGTCCCTAGTGGATTGCCTTGTGTATCTTCAGAGCAACAAGTACCTGAGGTTCTTTTTCAGGTACCAGAAAACAGAAGCCGAACAACTGGATGTGGTAATATGCCATGTCTGAAAGGCATCCAGCTCAAAGAAGAGGAGCTGATTTACGTAATGCCATACTGACGGGGGTGGGGGTGGGGGCTGCTTAGGTTTGTACCCTTGTCCAGGCCTTGATAGAATCTCAGTAGAGAAATTAACATCAACTCAAAGCTTGCTACCTCGAAGCCTGACCTATTTTCCAGAACCAGAATCTGAATCTGACTGCATGGAAATTGAGTGGCAACATTTCTCTAGGTTACTCAGAGATGGTTGCCAAGGTACTGTTAGCATTATGTGGCACATTTAGTACTTGTATTTATGATACTGCCTGGTGTCAAAGAAAACACTTCAGTAATCCTTAGATGCATCTGTACTTCACGTCAGGTCATTGTAGAAGTTAGGTGCTGATTAAGGTGCCCCAACATGAATAATAGACAAATAGCTGCCCAAACAGCCATCTTGAAACCATAACTGTATACAGACACCCTCATATCAAACAGTTTCTTCAGGAGAATGTACTGTATTCTCTAAAAATGCACAGAATTCTCACTTGGAGGTTGTACATAGTTCTCCAGTACCTTACTTTGCTTCCATTTGATCCAGTCAGAGGAAGTCTCTTAAGTTCTTTAATTCACAGCGCTGTTGCAGTAATATTTATATGGAGGATTTCAGAAGTAGGAGCACAGTCTGTTCATCAGGGTCTGAGCTGAATCCGATTTAAAATTTCATGACTGGAAATCAATTTTATGACTGGAAGAATTTCCATCTTCAGAATGAAGGTTTCCCCACTTCTCCCTTCCTGTTGCAGCCCTAAATGCCCCACCAACGCTGCTCTGGAGAGACAGGAATAGATGGGGTGGTTGGAGGTCTTCCATAGGAGGGGGGGATTGGTGAAAATCACCCCCTATGGATGTGGAAATTTTAAGTGGGCTCCAACTCTTTGTGTATTTCACTAGGATAAGGTCTTCCTGAGAATTTATCCCTCCCTTATGCCTCACAAGAACTTATTGCTCACAGAAGCTATATTTACCATCCTTTTGTCCCAAGCCACATAATTTCTGGGATAACAGGCTTGCCTTGGATAATTGCAGAGCCTTTTGAATGTAGATTAGATAATTTCCAGTAAGAAGATGGATTCCTTGTTCATCACTTTCCACTCTTCAATTAAAGGGAGAAAATCTACCTTTAGTATACAGCTCAAAGAGTGTATTGCCTCAGTCTACAAGGAAAGCTAATGCCATCTGGAACGCAGCCATTTCAGTTAGCAGAGCAACATCGGCAACCTTTGAGATCAATGTTTCTCTGGAGGTTTTATGTGAAGTGGCCACTCAAGCGTCAGCTTCTACCTTGGTTGGTCATTACAAGTTCGACTCCCTGGAGAACTGGAAGTGGACTAGCGATGGCGGTCGCTCTCTCTGACCCGCGGAGGAGCGATTAGCACACCAGCAACATGGAGGGGTGCCACCTCAAGTGGCACCTCCACGGAACTCTCAGGAAGGGCTCCAAGCCAGAGGGCTTTTGAGGGTTAGCCTCTTCGACGGCTATTTGCCGGAGAATAGAGGCTTCCCTCCGCCCTGATGGTCCGGTTGCTGAGTGGCCTTTGGGCACAAGCTAGTTCGACTGGGGCAAGTGCAAGAGATCCAGCGGAATAACGATGATTGGGAGCGAGGTCTGATTGAAGACCGACAATGAACGTGAGTTCTATTTGAGCGGACTGATTGATAAGCAACCCCCCCCCCCCGTGGGAAAGCAAAGAGCAGGGAGGGACGCCTCCTATGCGCATAAAGAGTCAAGCGAAGTGAAGGGGGAAAGGGGGAGAAGCAAACAGCGATTTGTTTTGAGAGACTTATCTCAGAGCCTGCTGCGAAATGACGAGCCCTTCGAGCCTTTGTATAACGGTTTGAATTTGTAAACAAATTGGAAAAATGGCGACACGAGGAAAGTTAAAACCGAAACCGGGTAGTCAGAGCCCGAGGCCAGAGGAGGGAACTGACGTCATGAAGTTGCTAGCGGATATGCTAAAGCTGGTGGTAGAGCAACTCGATGGTATTAAACAGCAGCTGACCTTGTTGAATCAAAACTTCGCTTTACAGCAGCGTCAGTTGGCAGAAACAGACAAGAAAGTGGAACAATTAACAGGAAAAATAGTAGAGATGGACACCGGTAATAACAAGATGAAGAAAAGAGTGGGAGAAGTTGAAAGAAGGCAAAACCTTCAAGAAAATCGTTTGTTACAGCTCGAAATGGAAATGGCTAACATGATTCTTAGGTTCCAGGGGGTCCCTGAAACCGAAAAAGATTTGAAGGAGACTCTGGCCAAGGCTATCACTCCAGTTACAGGCTTATCAGCGGA
>NW_015173131.1:1027159-1060895 GCF_001447785.1 Gekko japonicus
CACGGAGACTTGGGGGGGAAAAAAATCGTCTTCGCAAGGGGACATGGACGGGCGCCGGATGCCACCGGAAACGCGATCAGACGCCCGTCCTTGCCCCGCAGTTTCCGGAAACTAGTACCTCCGAGGTACTAGTTTTTTGCTCCGTTTTATCGGCGGTTCGCCACAGTTCAACCACGGGAGCTCTACGCTCCCCAGATGTTGCCGTGTGATCGTGCCAGGTAACTCCGCCTCTCTTCCGTCTATTTAACGTGGCTTCTGCTCCGTGTGAACGGGGCCAAGGATTTGATTTCTTTTCTTCAAACCAACGGAATTCAGTACAGGTGGGGGATCCCCGAGGGTGTCATCTTTAAAATCAACGATAAAAGAGAGAAGATTGATTCCATTTTTAAAGCCAAGGAATTCTTGAGATGCCAGCTGGGAATGGGGGAAGAATCTAAGGAGGAAGAAACCAAGTCAAGTGACTCAGCAACCTCTGGATCGGACGAGGACTCTGCGGCTGAAGCGGCTATGGGTGCGATGAAAACTGTGTATGATTTTAGAGACAGAAAGCCAAAGTAAGGGCAGAAGGACTCTGAAAATTGCTCTTTGAAGAAATGAAGATGCTCAGAAAGTCTTCTCAAGATAACTAATTTACTAACATAGAAGCAGTGCAAAGCAAGAACTCTACAAGTATATTGCCTTATTAACAAATGTAATATTAACATTTAGTTTAACTGGGTTATGATCTCTCACTCTTGGGTTTTTAGTTAGTGTGGGTATCTTTCCTTTATCCACAGATGTAGTTCCTTCCCATTTTTTTTCTTTGTAGTTTTGTAGTCTATTGAAAAACAATAAAAATACCCCTTCGGGGGTTTCAAAAAACAAAACAAAAACAAGTTCGACTCCCTCTTGTCACCTTATGTGGTCTTCAGATGGAAAGTCTTACATGTTCTGTAATTCCTTTGGTCACTTCTACCCTAGACAGGAGACTGCTCTGTAGCATCCTGTTCATCAGGCTGTCCTCTGCCAACAAGAGAAGACTGAACATTGGTCTTTCTGTGTGCGTTCCTCTTGAAGGGTGGGGTTTATGTTTGGGACTGCAATTCCAGGTTTGCATTTGCATTTCAATATGCTCTGTTTTTCTTTAAATCTAGATTCAGGTGGGGCAGCCGTGTTGGTCTGAAGTAGCAGAACAAAATTCGAGTCCAGTGGCACCTTTAAGACCAACGAAGTTTTATTCAAGGTATGCGTGCACACAAAAGCTTATATCTTGAATAAAACTTCATTGGTCTTAAAGCTGCCACTGGACTCGAACTTTGTTCTTTTTCTTTACATCTGTTTCCAGTACTTTTTCATAGCTAGTAAATGCTTGTTTTGTCCTCTGCTCATTCAAAGTTTGTATATTACTTGTTTGTTACATCATAGTTCAGGTTATTTTGATAGTCTATTATTGGAAGTCTCAAACTGACAGCGTGGGTATTCCACTACACTATTGGAGACAGGATGCTGGGAGATAGTTTTATCTCCAGATCCAAAGGGAGGAATCTCCCATTAACTAGGACATTCCTCTTACCTCCAAGAACAAAAAACAATCTACATCTAATAAAGTTTCTGCCACTTCATTCCACTATATATATGTGCAAATCAGGCTTCCAGAGCAAATGAAGAAGAGGAGAAACAGATGTATTGTGCAGATTGGCTCCCATTGGGGATAAGGCACATAGAAAGCAAATTTAGCATACTCATTTTTAGTTTGGATTGGGGTGGTTTTGTAAGCTGTGGCTCTCAAAATGAAGTTCAGACATTTAAATGTTTTTCACCTTTGCCAGTGGCAAAGGGCTAGCTTTATTTGTCTGTCCTAGTAGCTAAATAAAGCAAAAACAGGCCAAGATCATGATTAGGCAATGCTGGCACAGTCACACTCCTAGAGGTCTTTTTCATCTTGGAGAGTATGTATTTGCGGGTGATCTGTGGTGCTGTGAAAAAAGAAATGACTGTTACTCTGTGTGTATATCTATAAATGGAGAGATTGTCTGCCAGTGGTAAAACAACCTACATGCAGCATTATAATGTTTTGAGTTTGACACTGATGTGTGAGTTTTTATTATGCATGCTGGTAAGCGCATAATAAGGCAAGCGCCTTCCACTTTTGCCACATCTGCACCGCTTGTGCATAACATAATTATCAGACTGGTAACTTTTGGGATAAGGGTAGGCTGCCAGCTGTCACGAGTGCACAGCACCTTTTCTTCCTTCTCCTGCCGTGCTTAGAAATTTTCAGGAACCTCCCTCGGTTTTTTACGTTTCCCTCCTACTGTGTAACAAGACCTCAGCTGTCAAATTAATTGCTTTCTGTAGCTTGAACACCTAATTTAGTTGCCTTTGTAGATAGGTTTTAGGATCATTTCACTTTCATATGCAGACTGCTGCCTTTAAAAAAAAAGTGTTGCTGTAAAGAACATTATCATTTTTAGTCTGTCTTCTTAAAAACATGAATTTATTTTTTTCATTAAAGATAAAATGTGGTGCAACAAAACTGGTACAGTGTAGGGTTTCTTTAAAATTGGCTTCTTCTCATGAGAGAGATTTCTGATTCTTTCAGTTTCTTTTGGGTGAGTGTTGTCATTTTGCAGTTCCCAAGCGCATGCCTCTGCAGAGAATTTTAAGAGCAATATAAGCAGCCTTGATGATAACCCCACCCCAGCAACTTCAAATTGTGTTTTTTTTAAAGCCGAGAATAAAATGAAATACTGGAATGAACGAAGATAGTAGGCTATCTGAAATGTAAAATCTGAAATGATTTCTCAGGGGAATGTCTGAACCAGATGATTTTCACATGGTATGTCCTGAAAGATATTGCAGAGAGCTGGTGCAGTCTTCATCTCCTCCTAATATGAACTTCTGCATTTTTTTTTGCCTTGATATGAACTTCTGCATTTTTTTTTTTGCAAGAAAGTAGAAATTAGAACTATCCAAATGGAGTATTTATATCCAAAACGAGTACTTATTTCACCTCAGTTTTTTGACAGGCTTTTCAAAGGGCATGCCCCCGCCTTTTCCAGGTAGCTAACTCATGAGTAGAGTAGGTGTAGCAGTGTTGTATTTCAAGTGGAGCATTGCCATAGATTTCTGTAGGTAAATTAATTCGCTAATAACTATGCTAATGTGATTCTTCAAACAACCATGCAGTGGTTGGCGCACTCAGCAAGAAATGCCATCCTCCATTCCAAATCCCTTTGGCCATGCTTTAACAGAAAGACAGTTTTAATACAGAAGGGGGGCAAAGTCTCTGAGTTGTGAATGCATGTAGCCATTCAAAAAATATTTTTCACGGTCATTGAACCGAACAATGAGGCACTGCACCAGTAATTTTTTGTGTGGATGTCTGAATTTTTAAAAATCTGTTCCTGATATAAATTAGTATTAACTGCCTCACTGCCTAATTTGAGTGTGTTTCTAGGAAATTGCCAAACTTGGTTTCGAGCAGTGAAGCTGCTTACAGTGAAATCTATTTTGAGATGCGTATTGCTTCAAAACAGTGTTCCCCTTGACTATTTTTAAAACTGAATATGTTCATTCCTGGAAGTAAGCAGCTCTTGCCTAGAGTCACACAATAGGGACAGATCTGAAATGGAAAGAAATGCAGGCAGGAGTCCTTGTGCTGAACTGAACTTGAAACTAGACAAAACCTCACCTCCTTGCCCCCGTTAAGGACTGAACTAGATGTGGGGAGACCTGTGTGTATATATTCATACGTCCACCCACTGAAGTCAACCCTGCCCTCTCTCAATCTAACTTGCTGTGATGTGGTGCTTTCGGTATTTTTCTTTCAGCCTGGATTGCTTCTTGTGCTAGAAGAAAAGTACTAAAAGTACTAGAGTATGGCAAGGTTAAGACAAGGGACAGGCAAGACTTAGCTCTCTGTACCAACACACACTCTTCTTTTTTTTAAAAAAAACAGACCTTTCAACTTTCCCTGTTTCTAAACAGGACATGTGCATACCCTATTAACTTGAAAGGAAGGCAAACCTGAATGTAAGGTGACTCCCCTAATACCCCCCCCCCCCATTTTTGTTTTACTGGACAAGACTGTAACTTGTATGCAAATGTAAGACATACCTGGGGAGGGGGAACTGATCTTGCATGGGAGTAAATACTTGTGGATCTACTCCCCCCCCCCAATTCCCTGGTTACATCTGTCCCAAACACAACCATATTTTTCGGGGGGTGAGTCAAGTTGTGTGTGGAAATCTTATCTGGACCAAAATGTTACCCCAAGATGGGAACCTCATGTAAGCATCTAGAAGAGCTCAAAGGAGAATGTCATCTCTATCAGACTTCCCCCACTACATGCCACAGGCAGGTTCTTCATTCATCTCCAGAAGTCCCAGGTGCAATGAAATAAAATGAACTAAACTTCCTGGGGAAATAATTTATTGGCCAAGTCCTTTGTTGGAGACAATGCTTGAGTGAGACCTTCACTTTCTGATTGGTCCAAGGCAAGCCCCTTCTTCCTGAGCGATCCTGAAATATGGTGTGGGAGGAAAGGTGCCAGTCAAAAAAAACCTTTTGCTGTTTCTTTTCCTGTGTTCCATGGTTCTTATCCCCGTTTCCCCCATTTTGCCATTGTGAGTGTGGTTAGCAATAAAACTTTCTAATGTAGATCTTTTTGTCCTGAGAGTCCTGAGAGTCTTTGTCTTTTTGTCCTAAGAGCAGGGCTCTAGTCGGGGGGGAGCTCTCAGGTACGGAGCTCCGGAAGAGAACCTCTAGGGGGCGGGGCGGTCACGTGGTGAAGCCCCGCCCCCTTCTTTACCCCGCCCTCTGCTTCGATCCTCATTCCGTTTGGGAATGAGGATGAAGCAGGAGGGTAAGTAGCCGGGCCTTCTGACACACTTCCGGTGATGTCAGGGGGTGTGGCCTTCTGTCACTTCCGGTGATGTCAGGGGGCGTGGCATATGCAAATAAGTTATGCTAATGAGTTATGCTAATGAGATCCGGCAGCTCTTTTTCTACAACAAGACCCCTGCCTAAGAGTCATTCTGTATGGCTGCCCGCCCACCATCTACTCTTTTTCACCTACCAAAGACCTAAAGAAAAGTAGTGTCTCCCTGTCCTAAATGCATGACCAGAAATCATGGCAGTTCGCTAGTGTCATGTAATGGTTACTAAACCACAGAAACTGCTAAAGAGTAGTAAGGTTCTAGAGGGCTGGGCAACATGCTTAAAGTCCTTTCAACAGTACCTGTGCTCAGACAGATCCAGGCTCTCCTTTTCTCCTCTTATCTCTCCCCTCTCCTTTTAGAACATCTAGTTTGACTTTAACTGATACATTCTCTATTGAACTTTATGCCAGAATATATGCAGGAAAAAGATAGCTTCAGATAAACTTATAGTAGTTACACTTGCAGGGCCAAGCCTGGACAAGTAATTAGTCCAGACAACTAATATCTGAGAGTATTTTTCTACATTTTATTGTTTTCTGCGTTTGTTAACATTTGGTAGATAGTAGGCAAACAATTTCGTGGGAGAGATCAGTATTTCTGTGCATCGCCGAGTGCCTCCTCTTATGCTGTGACGTTTAGTCAGTCTGAAGTTAATAAAATTGTTGTTGAAATCTTCTAACTGTTGAGCCAAGGATCGAAATCATAATGTTGGGTGTGTCCCATGACAAACCAGTTTTGTAGGTTTTTGTAAGTTCTCAAGCAAGTACCTGTGCGAAGTCAAAACTGGCTTCCATAAACATGACTTAACAATGTAGCAACAAGGATGTGTGTGTAGTTGCCATGAGGACCTACTAGGTATGATGACTTAACATTCACCCTCTGCAGAATGCCTAATTTTAAAAGGATCTTAAAGGGCATGCATATATGCACTATTATGTAATTTGATCCATGTTGTCTGTCAGCTCCACCATTCCAACAGTTATTTTCAGGGTCCTTTTTTGTGAGCAGCATGCGTTCAAAGTCCTGCCTTGCCCTGGATAGCCCAGGCTAGCTCGACCCCATCAGAAACTGAGTCAGTCTTGGCTAGTGTTTGGAAGGGCAACCTTCAAGGAATAACAGGGGCATGACACAGAGGCAGGCAGTGGCAAACTACCTCTGAAACATCTCTTGCCTTAAAAACAAGTCTAGCTCACCACCTAGAGGTGCATAACACTAAAGAGCTAGAACTTCTGGGTTCCATACAATCTTAGGCTCTCTTGGCTATACTATACACAATGCCATAAGAAGAAGAAGATGATGATGATAATGATGATGATAATATAAACAACAACTCCTCTTCCAAGTCCTGGACCGCAAGTACATTTTCTTGCTTTTGAAGTTTTTTCCTTACTAGGGAAATTGACAAAAGCTTCTTACAATCTGGTTTAGCTAAATTTGCAGCTTTTATGTTGGGGAAGCAGTGGCAGTTAGAAAAGTTATCTTCTCCTTCTGCCAGGAGGCTTCCCCCCCCCCCTTCAATTTACAGGGGTACATTTTATCAAGGTATTGCTGCTGAATCAAAGCTAGTGCCATGTTAGCAGTCAAGGGAATCAGCCTGTTTGCCTTTTTATCACAGATACAATGGACTCTTTAAGGCCACTGACAACTATATTGGAATGCTTAATATGTGGTCTTTTAAGAGCACAACTTTTAGGGTGTACTAAATGAATGCCTTTATTGTAGTGTAGCAAGCTACCAAAAAAAAAATCAGCACAGTTGTTGGCACAGCAACCATTTTCAGATGGTATAGACTTAGTGCAGCGAAAGCTGGAGCCGCTCATAATCGCCCTGCAGAAACGCTTGGTTACATAGTTACATTATGAAGACAGCTTTGCTCCCGGCAGTTCTTGAACAAAAGGTTAATTGTGCATTTCAAATGAAGCGAAGTGGGACGTGCTGTTTCCCTGTATTTGCTCAGGTGCGAAGGCCCTGTTGTTCAGCTTGAACTTCCAGGTAGCACACGTGGTCTTTCATCCAGACGCTTCATCAGGTTCTGTTGATATCTTTTGAAGTGAAATATTAACTGTCTAGGCCAAGAAGGGGGCAACTTTAGATGACTTCTGCTACTGAGCAGTAGTAAGGTGGTATTAATTGAATACTGAGAACCAGGGGTCGTTTTGTAGAAAAAGAGCTAGGGGAACTCATTAGCATAACTCACTAGAATATGCAACACCCCTGACATCACCGGAAGTGTGTCATAAGGCCACACCCCCTGACATCACCGGAAGTGTGTCATAAGGCCACACACCCCGCCCCCAACAGTCCCGGCCGCCAGCGGCGGCCTTGCAGCTCCACTGCCGAGCCCCATGAGGGGCCCGGCGGTGGACCTGCAAGGCCGGCGGGAGTGCAAGGAAGCCCCATGAAGGCCCTCCCTGGCCCCAGGCAGGCAGGGGTGAGGAGAGGCAGGGAGGAAGCAATTTACCCTCCCTCTTCTCCTGCCTCCTCCTGGCTGAATGAGGGCTGGAAGCGGGGCGGCCGGAAGCGGGGGGTGGGGCTTCATCATGTGCCCCGCCCCCGTACCTCACCTGGGGGAATTGCGATCCCCCACGATCCCCCCGAAATGACCTCTGCTGAGAACTTCTCCAAAGGTAACGTTCTGCCAGGTGAAGAGATGTTTGACTAAGTGTTATTGTCCAAAATCTGTCTCTGGTAAAGGTAGTTTTACTTGTCAGCGTTGGTTGGTTATTCCTAATAAGCACTATAAGTTTAGATAATAGTATGAGAGCCAAAGCACACCGTAAAAGATTGCCATAGCTGTATGGCTTGGGACCAACATACCTGAAGGACTGCCTTCTCCTTTATGAACCTACCCGACCACTGTGGTCATCTTCAGAGGCCCTGATTCAGGTGCCCCCTGCTTTCAGAGATTAGGTGGGTGGCAACCCAGTAAAGGGCCTTCTAGGTAGTGGCACCAAAATTCTGGAACTCTCTCCCCAGGGATTAATCTGTCTGCTTCTGTTGCCATCTCCCGCCAGTGAGTAAAGACTTTTCTGTTTCATTTGGTGTTCAGTCAGTGAGCCTTCCTGCCTAGCATTTAATTGCTTTTCTATCTATTTTAGCTCTGGTTTTAATTGCTTTAATGATGTGGGTTTTTTAAAGGAGGGTTGGTTTTAATGTAGTTTAAAATGTGATTTTATTATGTATATTTTAATTTGTCAGCTGCGTTGGTCGCCCTTGTGAGGGCAGAAAAGCAGGGTAGAAATTTTGTTTTAAAAAAGCTAAGGTGAGATCAGAAGAAGATAAAATTAGGGTTTCATCATTAGGAACCATAGGGGATGGATTGAAAATGGAATGACTTGGAGGGAGAACAAGCATAATATTAATCTTCAACAAAACGATGGATGTTTTTGTAGTCAATACTTTGGGCTGATTGTCCCACAGGTTGATTCCTTATAGTCCTAAACAATATGGCCTTAAAGGGCTCAGAAAGGAGATGAAGCTTGCAGGAATAAGATTTAGTTCATGTTCTGGTAAAATTTAACAAAGTGTGGTTTAATAGATGCTGTTCAGGTAAAGATCAAGGTCTGTTGTGGGGAGGGGAAGGGAAAGGAGTTTGTAAGCCACTCTGAGACTCTGAAGTATTTTTACATACTTCAATCCCTGATCTCTCTTGTATCTGTTTATCTTCAGTTGTACAATTTTTTGTTAATATCTTAGTTTTTTTGAAAATTCACCTTCATACCTGCTACTTTACCATATATATTTAGTACTTGGAGTAACCGATCTATTGAATTCAGTGGCTCTTCTAAAATAAATGACAAATCGTCCGCGTACGCCTGTAGGTTAAATTTTTCTCCCTTAATACTTAGACCTTTTATAGAATCATCTCCTCTTATTAATGCCCAAGAGAGTATTAAAAGTTCAGCAGATGGGAGCGAGTCCACAAGGGCTGTTTGAGAGGATGGAATGGGTAACTGCTGTACAGGAAGTCTTTAGAATATGTTTCATTGCATGAGGAAAATACATTTGCATGTTTATGACTCTAGTACTATAAGGTGTGTCTGTACCCAGAACTGTGGCTGCAGAGTCTGTCCAAACTAATTTTGCTATTAGGACTATTTCCTGCGTATATACAGAGCATATGAGAGCCAGTTTGGTGTAGTGGTTAAGTGCGTGGACTCTAATCTGGGAGAACCGGGTTTCATTCCCCACTCCTCCACTTGCACCTGGCTGGATGACCCTGGGCAAGCCATAATTCTGGCACAACTGTTCTTGAGAAAGAGCTGTTTCTGTCAGAGCTCTCTCAGCCCCACCTACCTCACAGGGTGTCTGTTGTGGGGAGGGGAAGGGAAAGGAGTTTGTAAGCCACTTTGAGATTCCTTTGGGTAGTGAAGGGCGGGGTATAAATTCAATCTCTTCTTCTTCTTCACCTTGGCTTCAATGTTTATAAAGCTTTCCGGGAATAAAAATGCATTTTGCCTCCCATTTGTTTCCTGGGCGCTCAAAGCTGTGATACTTCCTTTTTCACCTCAGCTGTTTGCACAATATGGTTTTGCTAGTACACACATCTGTGACATTTTGAACATTCTGGCAACAGTTTTAAACTGGAATTAATTTCAATATTGATAGTACAAAGGATATATTTCACTGACTGAGTTAGGTATGCACACAACACAAGGAGCAGCATGTGTAACAAAAAAGTTCTCCATTTGTAATATAAACACAAGAAGCAGCATGTGTAACAAAAAAGTTCTCCATTTGTAATATAACTGCATCAGTCGTGTTTTAGTCTGAGCAGTTCTTTTTTTTTGGTAAACAAATTTTATTTTTCTCAGGAATACAACATGTAAGATTAAATCATTTCATTCTATCAATTGTCTACCCCATTCCCAGTTCCTCCCCTCCCTCCAATGGCTTCCCACAATGCTTCCACCCCTGCTCCAAATTACTTCATATCATCAACAATATCAGTTTCTTATCATTACAATCTAAAGATAACATCGTTTGACTTAATATTGATCTAAACATATTAAGTTTTGTTTCACATCCCAGTTCTTTTCCAGATAAATTTTAAAATCATTCCATTCTCCAAAAAACTCATCGTCTTCTTTGTTATTCAGTTTTTTTGTAATCTTATCCATTTGTGCCATGAACAGAACTTTTTGTATCCATTCTTCAACCTCTGGTACCTTTTCCGTCTTCCAAAACTGAGCATAAATCATTCTCGCTGTCACTATCAGGTACCAGAGTAAAGTTTTTTTAGTCGTATTGACTTCTTCCATTTTGAGTCCCAAAAGCAGAATTTCCGGTGCTTTTTTAAAAGAACATTTCAGTATTTTTTGCATTTCATTGTGGACTTTTGTCCAAAAGTCTACAGCTTTCTCACAAGTCCACCACATATGATAAAATGAGCCCTCATGCCTCTTACATTTCCAACATTTGTTTGACATATTTTGATTCATATTTGCAATCTTCTTAGGTGTCATGTACCACCTATACATCATCTTATAACAATTTTCTTTAACATTAGTACATGTCGAGATCTTAATAGAGTTTTTCCACAAATATTCCCAAGTTTCCATATCCACTTCCTTATTCATATTAATAGCCCATTTTAACATTTGTTCTTTAACAGTTTCATCTTCAGTATACCATTTTAACAACACCTTATACATTTTAGAAATATTTTTTCCTCCTCCACTCTCCCATACCTTTTCAATTTCATTTTTTTCCTCTCTAAAACCATAGTTTTTTTTGTCAGATCTAAAAAGATCATAAATCTGCATATATTTCAACCACTCATATTCATATTCAATTTCATTCTGCTTTTTCATTACCCACTCTGTTCCCTCTTTTTTAATTAAATCTCTATATGGCAACCAGTCTCTACCTCGCTGTCTTGAGTAAGATATCAACACTTCTACTGGTACAATCCACAATGGTCTTAAGTCACTCTGGTACTTCTTATATCTTGTCCATACCATATACAAAGCTTTTCTCACACCGTCATACCTGCTACTTTACCATATATATTTAGTACTTGGAGTAACCGATCTATTGAATTCAGTGGCTCTTCTAAAATAAATGACAAATCGTCCGCGTACGCCTGTAGGTTAAATTTTTCTCCCTTAATACTTAGACCTTTTATAGAATCATCTCCTCTTATTAATGCCCAAGAGAGTATTTTTGTTTCAGCAGATGGGAGCGAGGCCGCAAGGGCTGTTTGAGAGGATGGAATGGGTAACTGCTGTACAGGAAGTCTTTAGAATATGTTTCATTGCATGAGGAAAATACATTTGCATGTTTATGACTCTAGTACTATAAGGTGTGTCTGTACCCAGAACTGTGGCTGCAGAGTCTGTCCAAACTAATTTTGCTATTAGGACTATTTCCTGCGTATATACAGAGCATATGAGAGCCAGTTTGGTGTAGTGGTTAAGTGCGTGGACTCTAATCTGGGAGAACCGGGTTTCATTCCCCACTCCTCCACTTGCACCTGGCTGGATGACCCTGGGCAAGCCATAATTCTGGCACAACTGTTCTTGAGAAAGAGCTGTTTCTGTCAGAGCTCTCTCAGCCCCACCTACCTCACAGGGTGTCTGTTGTGGGGAGGGGAAGGGAAAGGAGTTTGTAAGCCACTTTGAGATTCCTTTGGGTAGTGAAGGGCGGGGTATAAATTCAATCTCTTCTTCTTCTTCACCTTGGCTTCAATGTTTATAAAGCTTTCCGGGAATAAAAATGCATTTTGCCTCCCATTTGTTTCCTGGGCGCTCAAAGCTGTGATACTTCCTTTTTCACCTCAGCTGTTTGCACAATATGGTTTTGCTAGTACACACATCTGTGACATTTTGAACATTCTGGCAACAGTTTTAAACTGGAATTAATTTCAATATTGATAGTACAAAGGATATATTTCACTGACTGAGTTAGGTATGCACACAACACAAGGAGCAGCATGTGTAACAAAAAAGTTCTCCATTTGTAATATAACTGCATCAGTCGTGTTTTAGTCTGAGCAGTTCTTTTTTTTTGGTAAACAAATTTTATTTTTCTCAGGAATACAACATGTAAGATTAAATCATTTCATTCTATCAATTGTCTACCCCATTCCCAGTTCCTCCCCTCCCTCCAATGGCTTCCCACAATGCTTCCACCCCTGCTCCAAATTACTTCATATCATCAACAATATCAGTTTCTTATCATTACAATCTAAAGATAACATCATTTGACTTAATATTGATCTAAACATATTAAGTTTTGTTTCACATCCCAGTTCTTTTCCAGATATATTTTAAAGTCACTCCATTCTTGAAAAAACACGTCGTCTTCTTTGTTATTCAACTTCTTTGTAATTTTGTCCATCTCTGCCATGAACAGAACTTTATGTATCCAATCCTCAATTTCTGGCACTTTCTCTGTTTTCCAAAATTGTGCATAAATCATTCTCGCTGTTGTGATTAAGTACCAGAATAAGGTCTTTTTAGTTGTATTGACTTCTTCCATTTTCAATCCTAAAAGCAGAATTTCCGGTGCCTTTTTAAAAGAGCATTTCAAAATTTTTTGCATTTCTTTGTGGACTTTTGTCCAAAAGTCAACTGCTTTCTCACAAGTCCACCACATGTGGTAAAATGAGCCTTCATGGCTTTTACATTTCCAACACTTATTTGACATATTCTGGTTCATATTTGCATTTTTTTTCGGAGTCATGTACCACCTATACATCATTTTATAACAATTCTCTCTAACATTGGTACAAGGCTAGTCTGAGCAGTTCTAATGCCGCCTTAAGGTGTCTCATCAGAGGGGCTTAATATGTTTCGTAATATGTGTACATAAAGAGGGGGCATCATCTTAAGAGTCATCAGACTTCTGTTTTTTTGTCAAGAAATGTTATTCTGGCCTGGTACAGAAGCCTACAAACCTGGTTTGACCAGAGGTCATGGAACACACCCTGAATTGATATTTTGAGCCCTGGCTTAATGCTTAGAAAGAAAGATTTCAACAACCATTTTAATAACTTCAGACACTGGCTGAACATTACAGCATAAGAGAAGACACTCTGCAGTGTGCAGAAATGTGGATCTCTCCCACGAAATTGTTTGTCTACCATCTACAGAACGTCATCCTCAAATGTATAAAAATACTCTTTTCCTGCACTGATGACTCTTCCAGGTTTAACCCTGCAAATGTACCACCACGAGCGCCAGCCTCCATTCAGAACCTCAGCTTGTGAAGAGACTGAACCAAAATCTTCTAGCTTGTACATCTCTTCTCCCCTCCCTCTCCCTGCTACTGTGGATTGATTTAAATCGAGGCAATTTCAATCATTATTTAAATCACCAAGAACAAAGCCCACTTAAGTCATCCATTTAAATAAAAAAAAATTCCATTTATTATGTAGATAACTTCCAAAATAAAAGTGCATACTAATTGGTTGCTATAACATGTTGATTTAAAACTGAATAGAGGCTTATATTTAGATAATTTAGTGCTCGTGACTCCAGATTGTTTATCTCTTGGAGCCTGTAGCCATGACAAATTTTTACAGATGAGCGCTGGTTAAAATCAACACTAGAAGGTGCCGCTACTTTCCAGTACTACTTTCTGATTTAGTCTTTTCCCTAGTCCTGTACATCCTTATTTTACAAAAGTAAACAATCCTACCAGAAAGAAAGAACTGGTGGTAGTTACTGAGAGTACTAAGCTGGTCACAGAGGCTGGGTCATTCTTAGGCATGAAATAGGAATGAATAGCCACCAAGGTGCATTAGTGGTTGACACCTAGGGCGACTTGCCTCTCCCTGGTCTGCAGTATCAGAGCCACGATACAAGCACATGAATTATTGTGTTGTATGATGATTCATGAAGATTTTTTCTCAGCAGATTTTTTAAATAAAGAAAAGCAATCTTTGTTAAGGTCAGTTTGGTGTAGTGGTTAGGAGAGTGGAGTCTGATCTGGGAGAACCGAGTTTGATTCCCCACTCCTCTACATGCAGCTGTTGGTGCGACCTTGGGTCAGTTACAAAGTACTCTGAGAGCTGTTCTCTCAGGAGCAGTTCTAGAAGAGCTATCTCAACCCCACCTACCTCACGGGGTGTCTGTTGTGAGGGGAGGAAGAGAAGGAGATTGTAAGCCACTCTTGAGGGTAGAAGCAGAAGTTTTGTACTCGTGTTGTGTCAGTGTGCCAGGGTACTTAGTGGTTAGAGTGCTGAACCAGGTCTGGGGAGACCCAAGTTCAAATCCCCACTCAGGCACGAAGCTTACTGGGTGACCTGGGGCCAATCATTCTAACATACCTCATAGAGTTACATTACGTTAAAAATGAATAGTGTGTAAAAAAAACAAGTAAGAGTTGTTTCTCTGTAAAGATCAAATTTAAAGCTGTCTGTCTACAAATTGGAATGACCTCATCATGTATAACTAGTAGTATAACTGAAAATCCTTTACATTGTTAAGCCCAAGGTTATGTAAATCTTGATTACATTCATGAGGTTCTATGCAATCTTGTGGCAGCGATAAGATGACCTTCCATTCCAGAAAGGCATGTGATGAGTCACTTAACTTTCAGATATGTAAGACAGAAACAAGTCTATATTTCATCCAGTGGTTGTTATGCCTACAAAGACTAATGGCAATGTATTATGGTACCTTTGCTCCAGCTTGCCAGGACTGTTATAAATGTCATGGTAACCTAAGTAGTGAATTTATGGAGGAACAAGTTGAAACCCTTTTAATTTTCAGTTGGTACATAGACCTGATTCCATAGATAAATATAAAAACACACTTTTCTGGTACTCCGTGGCTTCAGATCCAGCTTCAGATCCAACACATACAACTGGGGTTCTCCATGTGTTGACTGTGATGTTCACAGAGTTTAACAGAAATAGGTTGGACTGCGTGGTACATTGTGAAACACTCAGACTGGGAGAGTCATTGTAATGTGAATGAGGCTTGATAGCCTGTATGCTTTTGCGCTTAGATGAGATTATCTCTTTAGGGAGTTTCATGAGGGAACAGTTCTTTTGACAGCTTACATGTACACTTTGTTCTGCTGCTGGTAGGAAAAACAACTATAAATCAGGGATGGGAAACTGGTTTGGCATCAAGGGCTCCATCAAACTGGACAGCAGTTGATAACTTGCATATTTGCCTGCATGTAATTAACAATTTTCATGCCATTTAAGTGAACATAGAATGCATTATGCTTGAAGTATTACCCTCCAATGTAACTTGAACAAGCTTAATTTTTTAAAACTGTCAACCTGCATCCAATTTATGGCGACCCAGTATGGGGTTTTCAAGGCAAGAGACTTTAGAGGTGGTTTTGTGTGGCTGCCTCTGCATAATCACTCTAGATTTTCTTGGTGGTCCAAGTACGAACCTTGTTTAACTTCTAACATCTGACAACCTATCTAGGTTGGGTTTTTTAATTTTTTGTTTAGAATACTACCTTTGAAATCATAAGTACCTTTAAAATAACTGCAACATAAGAACACAGAATGAATTATCATGTAAATTTAAAAAATATTCAGTAAGAAGAACCTTTAAAGTAATAGGGCTTTCCCACAACATTCAACTTTGTCTGGCATTTTTGGATCCCCCCAAACATACATGGTTTCCATTGTTTTAAGGCACTGTATAGGGTTTTAAATGGAGTTGGCTATGTTAGGACTCTGCCAACTTCAGGAAAACATGTGCAGGGCTTGCACTTCATGTTTTGCTCTCTGTCTAGGTAGAGAGAGAATTGAAATGTTGTCAGGAGAGCAGAGTCCTACCCTTTTCTTTTAGTGACATGAATGAATGAAGTGACATCCACAAAGAGTCAGTACAAGGAAGAGGGGGTATAAAAAGCCACCTGGGAAATGGCAGAGTATGAAGGATGTCAGATCTACATAAAGATTAGCACTTCTTTCTCTCAGCCCCTCCGTAGTTGAACCCACATTTTTGGACATGATCTGGTTAAATGAAAAGGTGCTATTGCCCTGACTTCTGTTGGTTATGGTAGACAGGAGCATACAAAGAATTTAACTGTATACCTCAGTAAACAGAATTTGTTACTCCATTCAAGCTGCAAACAGAACGTCTTTAAAGATGAAAGATGAAATTTCGAGGAATCGAGCGATCAGTGCTCTGTACAAAATTACTGTGAAGTTTGTATGAACTTAAAGCTTTCCTCCCACATGATAGAAGGATGAACTTTGTGGGAAGAGAACTTTTTGTTTCTTTCTGTTAGTAATTTCCACTGTACTTTGAGAGAAATGTTTTGTGTATGATACAAACAATATTAGCTGATTCTGAGAACATCTTTACTAATTTTGGTTACCACTAATAAAGGGAGAGAACATAAGTACATAAGAGAAGTCATGTTTGATTAGTAGCGAACGTCAGTATATTTAAATGGAGTCCATGGATCTCAATGGGGTTGCTATGATGCTGATTTGTAGTCCTGCTGCAGTGCCATAGCGCTCCCAATAGAATTTTTTTCAAAAGATGATCGCGCGTGGGGAGAAAAGGGGCGTGAAAAGAACTGTCATCGCAGGAAGCACTACAGGGGCATTTTACACAGCACCCCATAGCGTTTCAGAAACAGTAGAAGGAATTAAAGACCAGTTGGAAGCAGTTTGTAGTAAAAACGCTTCAGCCACGCTTTCCAAATGGGACAGAAGCGTTTCTGTATGAAAGGGTAAATATATTCCATCAGGGAACCATTACTAAAATGGTTCTGTCTGAAATGACATACAGAAACCGTTAGTGAACAGTTCCTGAAACAGAATATATAGGCTGTGTGAAATTCCTCCTCGAGTGCCCGCGAGTTCTTACATTGTGAGAAAGGGAGAAAAGTACTTCATTCTCTGCCTTCTCTATACCATGCATAATTTTGTAAACTTCTATCATGTCACCCCTCAATCGCCATTTCTCCAAGCTAAAGAGCCCTAACCTCTTTACCCTTTCTTCATGGGGAAGGTGTTCCATCCCCTTAATCATTTCAGTTGCCCTTTTCTACACCTTTTCCAGTGCTGTAATGTCCTTTTTGAGGTGCAGTGACCAGAACTATACACAGTATTCCAAATTGGGCCACACCATAGATTTATACAGGGGCATTATGATACTGGCTGATTTGTTTTTAATCTTCTTCCTAATAATCCCCAGCAAAGCATTTGCTTTTTTTATTGCAGTCATACACTGAGTCAACATCTTCAGTGAGTTACCTACCACAACTCCAAGATCTCTCTCCTGGTCGGTTTTTGCCAGTTCAGACCCTAGGGGTGTGCAATGGTATTCTCGAATATGCCCAAATACTAATATTGGTATTGTATTGGTATTTGGGTAACCGACCCCATAGGGTATAATGGAGAATTTCATTTGCAGAGTTGCACTGCCGCTGCAGCATGACACTGTGAGTGAATTGAATGCATTTAAAGTTTAAAATTCAATTGCTGAATTGCGATCCCATGACTCTGCAAGTGAACTAAACTCAGAAGTCTAGCCACGCTTGAAAAAAAAGATTAATACTATTCAACTATTTCGGTAGCTGAAACAGATTGTCTAATCTGTACCAGGCTGAATAAATACTTGAAAAATACCAATAGGGTATTTTTTGGGTATTTATTCAGCTCGGTATATACCGAGCGCACATCCCTATCAGACCCCATCAACGTGTATTTATAATAGGTTTTTTTGGGTCCAATATACATTACTGTGTATGTGCCCATGTTGAATCTCATTGATGCCCACTTGCCTAGCCTCAACAGAGCCTTCTGTAGTGCCTCATAATCCTTTGTTCTCACTGCCCTGTACAACTTAGTATCACCTGCAATCTTAGTCATTTCACTACTTACTCTCAACTCTAAATCATTAACAAACAAGTTAAACAGCACCAGACCTACGGAGCCCTGCAGTACCCCACTGCTTACAACCTTCCACTGTGAAAATTGCCCATTTATGTTTCCTGTTTCCTGTTAATCAACCAGTTTTTAATCCACAAGAGAACTTAATCCACAAGAGAATTTATCCTATGACTGCTGAGTTTACTTCGGAGCCTTTGATGAGAAACTTTATCAAAAGCTTTCTGGAAGTCTGGGTAAACAACATCTACTCAGTCACCCTTGTCCACATATTTGTTTAGCCCCTCCAAGAACTCTAAAAGAGAACTGGAACCCTTACATTTTCCATAGTATTGTTTTGGTAGTGTCGAAAGGGCTGAGCTCAGTTTGTTTCTTTCTGGTTAATCAGTGTTTCAGTTCAGTAGAGAAGGACAAAAAGAAGGAATAGAAAACATTTCCGTGCTTCTGCAATTTCCTTGTGAGAGATCACATTCAGTGAGAATCAATGGCTGTCTGGCTCTTTCCTCAGCCCTTTGGAGGAAGCCGTTTCCCAAAATTTTAAAGAAACAGTACGATGCACTGTGGAAGTGGTACTAAAACTCTAGAGCTGGTCCCAAGATTCAGTAGTGGCCATTACTACAACCCCCCTACCCCAGACTCTAAGTAAAAATACTTAAATGTTAAAGGAAATCTTTCTATTATTGCACTGCTCTCCTTAAATGCTCACTGCAGCCAACACTGCTAGCTAGCTATGAGACAGACTAAGATGCTAGTACATTTTAAACTGTAAGATTGATTCTGAATGAGAGATATTGATTGATAGCATGCAGTTGCTACTTAAAAGAAATTTATATTGTCCCATGGTGGAAATTAATGTCCTTATACTTTTTAATTAGCTGTCAGTTAATCTTCCCAAGGCATTTTCTCCATGTAAGTAGCTTGTATCTTGTTCATTTATGCTGCTGAATTTGGGAATAGCAAGAGAGGGGAAAGACGTTAGATGATTTTAGTTTATGAATGAATAATATATAGGCCAAAAGCACTACTGCCACAAGAAAAATATATTAACTGTCATAATACTATTAAATGAAAGGATATCCATAAAAAGCTTAAGAGTAAGCAGAGATAAGATTTTAAACAAATCTTGAAAAATTGCCTCCACTGCACTGGAAAATGAAGACCTTCCTGAACACTGTGGTGATATTCTGTCAGTTTATCTCTTAGGAGGTCCCCTTTTTGCACTGTGCATACTTCCCATATAGTCTTTGTGTTCGGCAGAGACTGCTTGCAACTGCTGAGGGAGGAAGAGTTGTCAAGCAAATAAATAGTATGTGGGGGTGAGTAGGGGAGTAAGTATTTGGAGTAGTCTGAGTTTGAGGCAAGTGATCTCCCTCCCTTGCTTACCTGTGCAGGTTGTACCAGTCATTGCATCCCTGCTCGGAGTGAAGAGTGGATGTTGGTGTTCGTATCATGATGGGGACTACTTAGAGATTTACAATTTCTGGACATTTTGAATCTGGGGAAAAATAGGGTGTCCCCCCCCCCCCCCAATTTTTTTGGGAAAAAATACATTTTGGGAAAAATTGAAATACATGCAATACTTACTGTCCTATCAAATGTAAACTGCGTTAACAACATGCAATGCATAATTTTTGACTTAGCATTTTAACTTAATTTGTAATATTTGACATATTTATGGAATTTATAAATATCTTAATTTCCTACAAGCAGCACTGCAGATATATCCAGTACTTGAGAGAAATCTGCAAGTTGATGCTACCTTAAGACAGAGGCCTTAGTTATGCTGTCTTCTTCCTTTTTCAGCCACTGGTTAGAGAGAGCTCAGTTATCAGCGAAACTTCCAGAATTTTCCTCGGAGGCTCTGGTGCAATTTCTGCCCTACTGCCAACTGATCTTCCCCCCCTCCAGCAAGGTGTGGCAATAAGCTACTTGTTACCCAATCTGTGGGTATATGTGTCACAGTGATTTGAGGGAGAGGTGAAAAGGTTAACCACAAGGGAAGATTCAGGTCAAAATAGGGTTGCCAGCTCTGGGATGGGGAATTCTGGAGATTTGGGGGTGGAGTCTAGGGAGGGAGTGGTTTGGGTGAGGGAAGGAACCTCAGCAGTATACAGTACCACAGAACTCACCCTTCAAAGTCTCCATTTTCTCCAGGGGAACTGGTCTCTATAATCTGTGCATCAGCTTTAATTCTGGGAGATCTCCAGATTGCACTTCAGATTGCATTTAGAGGTTGGCAACTCTAGGTCAAAAGGACAACAGAAGGCATGCAGCAGTTGAAAAGTAATAAAGCCCTACATGCTCCCCTCATGAAGGTCAGGTATCCTAAGCAGAGAAATGCATCTTGGATTTAAGAGCCGTACATGTCTACAACATGCCCACCTTGACATATTCTAAAATTTGTTTCATAGAAGTTTTCTTTCTGGGCTCCTCAACATTTCTGATTTTTCCATTGGAAAAATGGCTTAGGAAATAGCCGTTTCCCCCCAGTTCTATCCCCTCCGGGGGGGGGGGGAGCTTCACATCTCTAGGAGTACCTGTAAGGGTTTTGAGCAGAACAGTGTTGGCAATATGCTATCACAGTATTTTGTTCCAGTCTTGGCTTTTGTGTGAGGTGCCCTTTCTTCAGAATTCCCATAGCTGAAGTCTACCTCATGTAGGGAGGAGCTGTGGCTCAGTGGTAGAGCATCTGTTTGGCATGCAGAAGGTCCCGCATTCCATCTGTGTCATCTCCAGCTAAAAAAAGAGCAGGTGGTAGGTGATGTGAAGTTTTTCTGCCTGAGAGCCTGGAAAGCTGCTGCCAGTCTGAATAGATAATACAGACCTTGTTGGACCAATGGTCTGATTCCGTATAAGGCAGCTTCATGTTTTCATGCTCAGAGTGTGCACAGCATGAGAAAGATGTAGTAGCCACAAGGAGTGCACCCTGCCATATGAGAGAGAGACATCCTGATCACGGTTAGAAGAGCTAAGATTAGCCCGTCTGGTTTATGGTGACACGCTGGCGGACACATCTCCCGGACCTCCCAGGGATGTGATCTGTGCACCAGTGGAAAGGAGGGGGCGACGGGTTGCCCTGAAGCTTTGGCGAAAGGCTCCTAGCCATGGGGCTTTTGAGGGCTGGCCTCTTTGTCAGCACGATGCTGGGGAATTGAGGTGCTCCTCCGCCCTGACGGTCCTGCTGCTGAGTGTCTGTATGGATCTAGAGCCACTGATCGGGACAAGAGTCGGAGATCGAGCATTTTGAACATATGCCGAGTGAGGTCGTATGACCAACAATGAACTGTGAGTCGGGTTAAAGCGAAATGAGAATTTAAAAAGAAAGCTACCCCCTGGGAACGGCAAAAAAAGCGAGTGGGGAAGGGGCCCCTCCCATACTCATGAACTAAACAACAAAATACTAAGGGGGGAGCGGAAGAAAAAGCGTTGAAATCTGTTTTGAGAGACCAGAGCGCGGATAAGCATGTGGGCGTATTTCAGAGACTTTAGCAAGTTTTCATAAAAGTAAACAATCCATAAAGATGGCGGGGAAAAGGGCAGAGAAAGACAAACCAGTAAAAGTGAAACAAGCCAGAATCTTGAGCCTTCGACCGGAAGAGACCACCGAGCTCTCCAAAATGTTGGCAGAGTCCTTGCGCCCTCTGCTGGACCAGATGACTAACATATTTTATAATTTTACTGCTCCTGTAACTGTATTTACTTGTCTTCTATTATACTGGTCTATGACCGTAATAAACTTAAACCATAGAACAACAGCTGACGAATCTAAAACAGAATCTTGCAACTCAGCAGCTCCAACTGACTGAGACTTTAAAAATAACGGAGCAAACGGCTGAGAAGGTGAAGGAAATGGACGCCAGTGCCAAAAAAGTCAAGAAAAAGGTGCAAAAGCTGGAAAAGAAACAAGCCTCGGAAGAATCACAACTTTTACAGCTGCAAATGGAAAAAGCAAATTTGGTCCTACAGTTTCAAAGGGTCCCAGAATTAAAAGGTGAGAATCTAAAGCAACTCCTGAGTGAAGCATTAGCCCCAGTTACAGATTTGAAAGCGGAGTATCTTGCAAGCAAAATGGATGTGGTCTATAGGTCCTATTCCGTGTACATCAAAAAGAATAATCTGCCTGGGGAAATAGTGGCTAGATTCTCAAAGCGACATGTGAGGGATTCTATCCTGAAAGCAACTACAGGAACACCCTTGAAAATCGGGGACAACACCATCAGGATTCTAAAAGACATTCTATTTGAAATAAGACAAAAGAGAAAGAAATATAAAGATTTGATCGTTTTTTTCAAACAGCACTGCCTACAGGTAGTTAATTCCAGAAGGAGTCATTTTCAAACTACAAGATAAAAAAGAAAAGATTGACTCTGTTTCCAAAGCATGTGAGTTCCTGAGAGTGCAGCTGGGAGAGCCAGCTGAGGTCGAGAAGGAAGAAGATGACAGCAAATCCAGTGGTCCCAGAATTAAAAGGTGAGAATCTAAAGCAACTCCTGAGTGAAGCATTAGTCCCAGTTACAGATTTGAAAGCGGAGTATCTCACAAGCAAAACGGATGTGGTCTATAGGTCCTATTCCATGTAAATCAAAAAGAATAATCTGCCTGGGGAAATAGTGGCTAGATTCTCAAAGTTTTCTTAAATGGATAAAACATTGGACAAAAAGATAAAAAATTTAGCATAGCTGACTATGTTCAAAGTAATACTAGCAATTTAAGTTTAACATTTTGTCCCGGTCCTGCCGCCCCGGGCCTCCTCCAAGAACCCCCTCCCGAAGTCGGAGCCACACACACCCCACTCACCGCGTCTGCTGCGAGCCCTCAGTCGGAAGGGCAGGCAACGCCAGTCCACGAGGGGGGCGGGAAGGACCGCGAGGGGTGCCGACCTGCGGCGCAACCCCTCGGTCGCCGGGCGCGCCCCTGGGCTCGCGGTCGGAGGGCCGGCCTTGGGGAGACGCAGACGGCGGCAGAGACGGCCGTTTTGGGGCAGTCTGGCGAGGCTGTGTTTCCCGCGCCGAGCGACAAGCCATACCCCAGCACTGGACAGGACTGGAGACATACTTGGGGTTTTAGTTAGTTGCGGTTTTCTTTCCTTTCTCCCTAGATGTAGTTACCCCTTCCCAACTTTTTGTTGTAGTTTGTAGTCTATTAAAAAATGCAATAAAAAATCCCCTCCGGGGGCCTTTAAAAAAAAGAGATCTAAGATTAGTAGCAGTCTTTGTGAAAAGTACTGAGACCGATGAGTGATTTCAGCTCTCATACTTTTCACAGGCCGGCTTATATCCCAAGGCCACACACCCCCAACACACACACCCATGATAGGTATTTACAGTGGCTGAGCGTTCAATAGGTCCTAACTAGTGGCCTAGCCCTCGGATTGGGGCGGCTAGGATCCATTGTCTCTTGGAACGAAGCTCGGAGACTTTGCCTGACTGCGTGGAGACCTAGTCTTCCACGCGGTCGGACCTAGTACATAACACTTTGTTGGTATCTTAAGTTGCACCGTGGCTATGCAGGGGCAGGTGTGGGGGAGTTGCCTTTCATTCGCATTGAATTAAATGGAAACTTTATACTTACACGTGTGTTGCCTTGAGTCCCAAAAGACAGAATTGCCTAACTACTAGGATGCTGGCTAATTTTTTTTATTGCATGAAAATTCCCCTTCATATTACATTTATTTTTATTATTTATTTATTTAATTCAATTTATATCCTGCCCTCCCTGCCAAGGCAGGCCCAGGGCGGCTTACATTAAAAGTTAAAATACATTACAACACAAATTGTAATCATAAAAGTCATATATGGTAACAAATAAAGTGCTAGTGGCGGTGTGATCTTATATAAAAATCCCAGTAGGCCGTGGGGGGGAATGGTCCCAAAAGAGTATCGTCAGAGTTGGTAAACAGCTTGTCAGACCATTTTTAGAAACTGTCGCAGGCTGCTGGTGCTGGTATGGAGGGCCTTACCACAGTTCGGTTGTTAAAAGTGGCTCCTAATCAAAAGCCTGTGGAACTGTAAGAGGTCCCACAGGGCCCTGATGTCTTCTGGGATCTCATTCCACCAGTACGGAGCCGCTGCTGAGAAGGCCCTGGCCCTAGTAGAGGCCAGCCTGGCATCTTTAGGTCCAGGGAGGCCAAACGATTTTGAGATCCCATAGCTTGTATTGGCTATAGAACAGAGTTCTATCATTCAACAATAAGGAAGAAGCATAGTCATAACCTAGCAGGTGCCCTTAAAGGGGAATCCAAATATCTGCACACCCCAAAAAGAGTCCCTGCATTAAGTTCATGTCTCCCAAGAATAAAGACTTTTGCACAAAGAACTTGGAAAGAGAGTGGCAGTACTGTCTACCGTATTTTTAATTTTGCTACTATCTCTGTAAGGTAAGAGCAGAAAATTCGTTATTGTTATTCTTATTATAGAATGTGTATGCTACAATGGCACTCACTGCAGATACTGGAACACAATTGGGACATGAAAACATTCTGTTTAATGGTTGCCATTACGCCTCTCTGTCCATCAGCCACCTGCCCTTCTCTTCATCTCTCCCCCACATTCAATTATTTCTCTCCTGTATCCTTCCTTATATTTCCAGGCAGGGTTTTTATGTGTATTCTAAAGTATGCTATGTCTCTATTTTCTAGTAGACGTCAAAGGTTAGGTGTTGACGTGTGTGTGGTACCCTTAATAGGAGTTCTATTGTTGTTCTTTTCCCAGAAACAGAAAATTTCATGATGATCACAAAATTGAGCTAGCAAGTGAAGTGTGCTAGAATTGCATCCTGAAAGCAGAGGAGTATATAAAGATGGCTGTTTAGTTTTGTGAATTTTTTGTGCCATGGGTCTGTTTTGCTAGAATGTGTCATAAGGATCTTGGAAGTCAAGTTACCACATATATTGGCTATCTTCCATCTGTTCTTGAAAACTGGTTAAGCAGTTGTGATCAGACTGTAGTTTCCTGACAAATCATTTGATCATATTAGTCCAGCTGTAATTCTGTTAGAACAAATAAATCTACAGCAAGACTAGACTTTGTTGTTCAGTTTCCCCAGAAATGTAGAGAACGAAAGTAAAAAATAGTGTTGTTGTGACTCACTTTCAGTTTGAAGCTATCCTGGAACCCAGCTATAAGTATACCTCCTGACAGGTGTCGTTTCGTAGAAAAAGAGCTAGGGGAACTCATTAGCATAACTCATTAGCATATGCCACACCCCCTGATATCGCCGGAAGTGTGTCATAAGGCCACACCCCCTGACATCGCCGGAAGTGTGTCATAAGGCCACACGCCGCGCCCCCAACGGTCCCGGCCGCCGGCCTTGCAGCTCCACTGCCGAGCCCCATAAGGGGCCCGGCAGTGGACCTGCAAGGCCAGCAGGAGTACAAGGAAGCCCCGCAAAGGCCCTCCCTGGCCCCAGGCAGGCAGGGGTGGGGAGAGGCAGGGAGAAAGCAACTTACCCTCCTTCTTCTCCTGCCTCCTCCCTCTTGAGGTTGCAGGGGAGACAAAAAGGGTTCCTGGAGCCCACCGGACCTTGGCCCTTTGCATTTGACTACTTTCTCTGCTGTCTATCTGTGCTGTGCGGTAGAGTATGGCAGTAGAAGAGCTCATACTTTCCATTGGATTGTGATCCGGAAAGTAGATCCGCTATGTAAGCACTAATGTTTGCTTTAGGAATTCTGCTTCCCTCTATATTTAAACAGTCACGTCTTGTGTCTGATTTTTAAACAATGTCACTTTGCAAATGTTTATGATCAGAAGCAATTAACGTTGCAGTAAAAGGATTCTTGCTAGGCTGTACAGACCTGCACAAGCTACTGTCCAATAACCTTCTCTTCATCAGCTGTCTGATTACAGTACAGGGAATAATGGTATCCCTAAAACATAGGAAACTTGTTTGGTTAGATTTTTTTCTTCTCTTCATGAAAAATCAAATAATTTCATGTAGTTGTGGGAAGAAGAAGAAGAAGAAGAGATCGGATTTATCCCCCGCCCTTCACTACCCAAAGGTGTCTCAGAGCAGCTTACAAACTCCTTTCCCTTCCCCTCCCCACAACAGACGCCCTGTGAGGTAGGTGGGGCTGAGAGAGCGCTGACAGAAACTGCTCTTTTTTCAAGGACAGCTCTTGTCAGAACTATGGCTTGCCCAAGGTCATCCAGCCAGGTGCAAGTGGAGGAGTGGGGAATCAAACCCGGTTCTCCCAGATTAGAGTCCGTGCACTTAACCACTACACCAAACTGGGACAGAGCATGGAAGGGGAAATGCCATCCATTCTTGTTGTAATCAGTCCCGTTCCGTTTCAACCATGCCAAGCTGGACTGCTTGCTGAGAGTTTTGTGCCACCTGTTACCTGCCAGGCACCCTACAGGTCAGGAGTAGGTGAGGAAACATGGAGCCCACCAACAACGTCCTGGCTGGGAGAGAGCACCACTTCTCACTGAACATTAACAGCTTTCATGGTGCATCACCTTCCCATTTTCTTGACTGAGATGCAGTAGCAGGTAGGGAACTGATTTGAGTTGAACTTGTTTTATTTGAAGGCTTATATTTTGCCAGATTCATTAGTTGATATGGTATGGACTGGTCAGGGAAAAGTCCAGTCCTCCAGGCTGAAGATGGATATTGCTGGGCCAGCATAACATAAATATTAACTGCTTTTTAAATCAGACATCTTGCCGTAATCTTTTGCTCAATTCCTTACTACAGTTTCCATAAAGGTAGTTTCATAGGGTAGCTTTAGAACAGTTAGATTTGAGTTCTGTAGCACCTTAAAGACCAACCCTGAAACTCTGGTTGGGTGGGAGAGCCAGTTTGGTGTAGTGGTTAAGTGCGCGGACTCTAATCTGGGAGAACCGGGTTTGATTCCCCACTCCTCCACTTGCAGCTGCTGGATGACCTTGGGCAAGCCATAGTTCTGTCAGGGCTGTCCTTGAAAAAGAATAGTTTCTGTCAGAGCTCTCTCAGTCCCACCTACCTCACAGGGTGTCTGTTGTGGGGAGGGGAGGGAAAAGGAGTTTGTAAACCAATCTGAGATTCCGAGTGAAGGGCGGGGTATAAATCCAATCTCCTCCTGCTCTTGCTCCTGCTCCTGCTCCTCCTCCTCTAAGTTGCTACTGGACTCAGATCTGTTATATTTTTTCATAATTAAGGAAATCTACTGTTCTGAAAATACATGGTATAAAAAAAAATGTAGGTCACTAAAAATGATTGCCATGCCTTCATTGTAAAAGCAGAGGTCTTGAAGATGCATCATACTTTCCAGTGCTGCTGTTGAGGAGGGGGCAGATATTTTATCCAAAAGCCTCTTCAGGAAATCCCCCTTCCTTGGAATGACTTGGCATAGGATCAAAAAACATGTTTGCTTTCCAGTGTTCGTTCCTGGTTTAGTATATTTTGGGGAACACACTGTACAAATGGTTGGCTCTTATAACTGTCATTTCTCTGGCTTAAAGGTGTTAACAGGAAGTCAAGTGCTAAAAATTTTTTAGCATGGGATGTGTTCTCAAGGGAAATTGGGAGAAAATAGCACTAATGCACTGAGAGCATATCCCCTTGGAAGAAAAGGTGCAGTGTTAAATCTTCCAGTTGCTTCAGGGGTGTATGTGTGTGTATGAGGAGCAATTTGAGAGGTCAGGTGCAGGGACATGAAATAGAAATTGGGGGAAGAATCAGGGCTGGCCAACAGTATATTGCTTGGTCTTATCCTGATATTCCCAAAGTCAAGTATGTGCCCATAACATACTCAGAACAATTCTTGAGTGTAAGCATGTCTCAAGTTACCTCCAGGCTAGACCACTGTAACATGCTTTGTATGGGATTGCCTTTGAAAACTTTAGCTGGTGCAAAATGTGAGGTTCATATTTCCTGTTTTACATTAATTGCATTGGCTTCTAGTGTGTTTCCAGACTCAGTCCCAAGTGCTGGTGTTGACCTTAAAATTTCTAAACATGGCTGAGAGTATCTGAGGGACTACCATCACCTGTGTGAACCTGCCCCGTAACTGGTATGACCCTTCTGTTTTCTGGCTCTTAAACAAAGTGACGTTGGGCATACAGGACAGGTCTATTTTAGCTGTGACCCCCTCAGCCAAGGGAACTACCTGCTCCAATCAGGCCCTTCTCTGTTTTCTGGGAGGGGGGATTCTTTGAAAGAAGTTGAAGCCATGATGGTCTTATGGGTGTTGTTTTTATGCTTTTTACATTGCTGGGTTACTGGGTTTTGTAGGTTTTGAATTTTTATTGGCAAGGTGTGCGTCATTTTAGAGAGGACACTGTCCCTGTCCTCCGTTTGGACTATGACATTTTAACAGTATTGAATTTTATGTATTTATTTATTTTTCCAATTTATATCCTGCCCATCCCGTAAACGGGCTCATGGCGGGTTACAACATTTCCATAAATATTTTTAAAACACATTATAAGCATATACAATCAATAATCATAGCTTGCCGTAGGGAGAGTCTGGCCCATTGATGTAGATAGGTATGGCCGGTTATCAGTGGGTGGGAGACAGCAACCTCAGGGGAGCCATGTGTGGATGCCATGTGTCCTCAGCCAAAAACCTGGTGGAATAGCTCGTCTTTTAGGCCCTGCGGAATTGAATAAGATCCCACAGGGCCCTGATAGTAGGGAGCATGTTCCACCAGGTTGGCCCTGGTTGAGGCTAGGCAGACGCCCTTTGGGCTGGGATCGCCAGGAGATTTTGACTCTTCAGAGCGTAATGCTCTTCGAGGCGTATATGGGAAGAGGCGCGGTCCCTTAGGTATGTTGGTCCCAGGCCAACATATTCTCTGATGCTTGCAAGAAAGTGTGACTTTCAGTGTCCCTCCTGAACTAGAAGCTGGAGTATTAGTTGTTAGAGTCAAGCTGAAAAACTGTCTTAAGCATGCAGAATTTATCCATTCAAACAATCCCAACTTTACAGTTTTAGAAGATCGTTCATTGTATACAACGAATGCTATTTCCTTGTCTTCTCATAAAAACACCATCATATTCCTTAAAGGCAATAATGAACATGAACAAAAGAAGACACTTGTGAGTTTGCTAACTCATCCAAAAATGACCTCAAGAGCTAAGGCAAGACGTGTAAGAAGGACTGCTCTTAGATGGAGCAAAATCTGACGGTGTTGATTCATATGTAGTCTCTAGTTATAGGCATATATTGTATAACCAGCTGTCTTCCTTCTAGACCATAAGCATTTGTTATTGATTAATGTACATGACTCAGTCAAAAGACTGAACTACAATATTATCATAATCAGTGTATCTAAATTTCAACATGGCCAAATGTGTAGATATTTAAATCTAGAGATTGCATCTATGAACAGACAATTTAAATTGTTATGTACTGGTCAAAGACTGTAATAATAAACTGACTAACTGAACAGACAAGACAGATGTTTCTATGAACCAGAAAAAGCCCAAGGTTAGTAATAAATAAATGAATGAAATATTTTAAAAAGTCATTGGTGGGTTAAAACCTAACAAAATGATAGAAACAGCACCTGTAGCTTTAAGAATGTCTTCAGTGGCTGTCGCAAGACACCCACAACAGTATTGCCAGCCTTGAGGCCATGGTTTCTGCAGTGGAGAGGGTGCAGAGCCCTTTTGAGGGCTGTTTTGGCCTTTAAGGGAGGTCTCATTTGGGTCAAGCCTGGCAGCGTTCACTGGGTGACTTGCTACCATGCATCTTTCATTACTTGCCCACAGCCAACTGCTAGCTACTGTTTAATTGCAGTTCAACTCTAACAAAGCCAATGTTGTATAGTGGCTATAGTTTTAGATTAGGATCTGCCATGGAAGTTCATTGGGTGACTTTGGGCCAATCACATTCTCTCAGCCTACCCTACCTCACAGGGCTGTTGTGAGGATAAAATGACGAGAATTATGTAAGATGCTTTGAGTCCCAATTGTGTAGAAAGGTGGGGTATAACTAAGTAAATAAATACTAAGTATAACTGAAGGGGGCAGGTAAAAGGTAGGTTGGTTGGTGGGAAAGGAAGGAAGGAGAGAAGAAAATAGGGAAGGCTGAGGACATGAAGGCTGCCAGGAGGAGAGAATAGTGTGGAGCGAGGGATGCAGGGGAATCCTTGCAGGTTTTCCATCACTTAACCAAGCTTGACACCCCGTGACTGGGCCAGATTTTTTGCTGGGGAGAGAAGGATTAATATGGGAGTGCAGACTGGCTGGGGGGTGGGAAGGAGATAAGGAAGCAGGAAAAGGATATGGACTGTGGGGTTTTTCTAGAAAGGGGAAGAGGAAATAATGGGAAAGAGGAAAATGAGATGCCCCATGCAAGTCCTTCTGGGTCTCCCACTTGTCAATATATCAGGATATTTTGAATTATGTTTTTGTGTTCATTGCCTTGGGGGGACCTTATTTGGGTGGAAAGGCGGTATAAAAAGTTTTAATTAAATAAAATAATTCTCAACATGGTGCCCTCTGTGGATACTTAAATCTAAAGATTGGAGCCATGGGCAGACAAAACACATATTTCTACAAACCTGAGAAAAGCACCAGATTTGCAGAAAAATATTTCAAAAAACCCCAAACATTGGGGAGGTTAGCCCCCCCATTATAAAAGCAGTACCTTTTAATTTCTTCATTTATAATCTTCCCTTTCCCCCCTGAGATTCAAAGTAGATTATACAATTAAAAGCCAAGGAAAAAGAACAACAAAACATAATAAGCAGTGCAATAAACTGGGTTATGAAATTAGAGAACAGTGCACTAAAATAGTATAGCACATACAATAAAGCAAGGCTGCAGTTTTTCTGCTGGGGTAGCTGTAAAACTTTTAAAAAACACTTTTTAAAAAGTTCCACGCAAATTTTGCTGTGTGGGTATGAGTAGTCCAGTGTAGTTTAGAGAAGTTTTCAAACACGTGTGGACTTTGAGTGTCATAATTAGTCACACAAGTGAGGCAGTGCACATTATCCAGTAGCGACCACAGCAATGTCACTTGTGCAGCCAGATTCCACATAATACTTGGATTAACAATGGATGTGCTAGGTTGAAGAAGAGTTGCAGGGGTTTTCTTTGCCAGTGAGAGAATAAAGTTTCTTATGCACTAGGAAGAACTGGGATAGCTCTATGGGAGGAAGTGTTTTATTGATGTATGGGTGCTTCACAATGCATACATGTTTATTGTGTGAAAAACTGTTGTTTTAAAAGGCTCTAAGTCATCTTGAGGACTTCTCAAATTGTTTAGGTCATTGCTTCTTAGTATAGTGTTGCCCTTAAAATATCTATATCTGGCTATTCAAGCTGTGTGTGTAGCAAGTCTAGGGTTGCCAAGTGATTCTTCGCCGGGAGCAGGGGGCTCCCAGTCGGCGTCGGGTGTGCGCGCGTGCGTGTCACCCGGAAGTGACACAGGCACGCTGGGGGCGGGGCAACGACCATGTATGGCCGTGGCCCCACCCCCAGCGTGCCCAGCGTGCCTGCATCACTTCCAGGTGATGCGCACGCCGGGGTGGAGTTCCCCCCGGGGCCCGATTCTACAAGTCAAGGAGTCTCTCTGGCTGCCAGCATGCCGGGTGGGTGGGGGAGAGAACAGGCAGGGCTATTTTTCCCAAGTGCAGCTTGGACTTTTCTAGCTTTTGATTGGTCAGGAATCACCTGGACAGGGGTCTGTTTTGGGTCTGCCAGGGAGATGAGGAGTGTGTGGAGGCTCTACTACTCTGTTTCCATATGTATGACTGGGCAGGACAGCCAGCTTGGTACTCTGCCGTGCTTCCAGTTTGGATAGCAGCTTTTTCCGTGCAGCAACATAAACGTTTGGGATTTTTTCCTGTTTACCCAAAGATGAAAGGATAAAGTGTAGATTCTGAATACGTGGCCTGGAAACATATTGATGAAGGCTGCAATTTGCAACTTATATGAACCTGCAGTTGACAAGCAACATGAATACCCAGCTTTTCCCATTCAGTTGTTAATATTTCTCCCCCTTTCCCCACACCATTAAAAAGGGGTTTTAAAAGGTTTCTCTAGGAGGGCAGAAACTGTTGAAGCAAGAGACAGATGGAAAGTTGGGGAGTGTGCTTTCTGTTGTATCTTTGTTGGATGATGGCCCAGTGTTTAATAGCAGTTTAAAACATTTGTAAAACTGATTAAAATCTTCATTTTCTTTGCTTTTAGGACATCTTTACTATACGATTGATATACACATATTACTGTGTGTCCCACGATCGATGGGGCATAATTATTTTAGAGCTCAGGGAAAAAGTGACTGTGGAGATAATGAGGACAGTTAGCACTATGGTGGGCAATTCCAGAGGAAGTTTCATGCCAGGATTCATGCTAAGCACCCTTCATCCAGGATTTAACACTAGATGAAGAGGCCAGCTTGGAGGTGGTGAAGAGGAAAGATTAGCAGTCTTTCAGCTTTGGCCCCCAGTCTTCCACATTGCACATCATGGATCAATGATTACTCACAGGCTCTAGAATGTGGGGCTAGTTAGGATGATCCATCCTGGGAGACTGATGAATCTGGGGAGTTGCTCCCTTTTTTGTGTGTGTGTGCAAATTATCTGGTAAGGAATGGTGGTGCTATGATTAAGTCCTGATTGACTTGTGGAATGCACAGATTGATATGACAGTGGAACATGACTACTCCTGAGAGCACTCTTCCCTCACATGGAGCACTGTATACCATTTGGTTTATGAAGGAGCTTCAATCAGTTAATGCAAGTAGAGGAAAACTCAGAACAAATGCCCTTAGCTTTGTTGGAAATACCAAAAATCAGCAAATACCGTGCTACAGACTTATAAAATATCTCAAATAATTTTAATATATTTTTATTTTATATTTTTACAATTTATTCACCATATATTATTTATCGTATAAGCCTTAATACACAGAAAGAATCATATATCAAAACATCTAAGTATCGTCTCTTAATATATCACAAAAGATATTCAACAGATATTTCCAAGCACAAGGTTGCCAAATACCAAAATATTTATCCAAATTTTTCAATGAATGCTGCAAAAAGTCCCTCTTAGTGAGCTCAAAGCTTCCTCCAAAGTGAAAAGCACGTTCTTTGTTAAGAGACGATACTTAGATGTTTTGTATTAAGGCTTATATGATAAATAATATATGGTGAATAAATTGTAAAAATATAAAACAAAAAATATATAAAAATTATTTGAGATATTTTATAATCATCTGTAGCACAGTATTTGCTGATTTTTGGTATTTCTTACTTACCGTGGGTCCTATTTTGGTTTTGTGCTTAGCTTTGTTGGGCCATGCATTATCATGGCTACCCCATGGGGCTGATGTCAGTGAAGTGTTCTCACTTACCTACCACAGTTGGGTCCAAGAAATGCTGTCTGGAAAAGCTTTTACAAGTTGTAAGGGACATCTGTGTGAGGCCCTTGAATATATTGGCTCAGAAATGTACAGGCTCACTGTGACTTCTTTTTTGATGCCTTTTGTGGGGGAAACGTTGCTGGTTATCTACTGTGATTTAGATGCCAGGGTTGGTTCTGTTCATACAGATGCTTTTGTAGAGCAGGTTGCTACTGTAGAGTATCCTGGACCTAGTTGTGTGGTGGCTGTCAGTTGGTGAGGTCTGATGGAGTGGATAAGCTGCTTAGAAGTGTGTGGTCCACTATGTCTGTGCTCAGTTTGTGGCTGATAGTGTCTAGCATGCTTTGGTTGGTTGGGTGTGTCCAGAAGGTTACAGACACCTCTTTCCTGGAGGGTGTACTGACCACTGAAAGAAGTGGTGGTGAGCCAGCTCTTGAAGAAAGTGTTCCTGGACACAAATTACCTAAATAAGTACTACTTATAGCGGTTAACATTCCATTTGTCAGGAAGAGGCCCAAGTGGCTGGGAGCTACGCAGAGTTAGGTATTCTTGGAGGAGATGCATTAGCTAGACTCACCTTAATCCAGTTTAAGGCCACAGTTTGGAACAGAAGTAGGTTGACTTTTGGTACAGTTGACCATGGTGTCCTCCTGGAGAGGGTGGGAGGGGACAAGATGTTTTTGTGGTTCTT